>NW_027223799.1:0-305000 GCF_028538775.1 Myotis yumanensis
TCATTTGTATTTCTTTGGGGTCTGTTGTTATTTCGCCTCTATCATTTCTGATTTGGTTTATTTGGGACCTCTCTCTTTGCTTCTTGGTGAGCCTGGCTAGGGGTTTGTCAATCTTGTTTATCCTTTCAAAGAACCAGCTCTTGGTTTCATTGATTTTCTGTATTGTTTTTTTGGTCTCTATTTCATTGATTTCTGCTCTAATCTTTATTATCTCCTTCCTTCTGCTCACTCTGGGCTTTTCTTGTTGCTCTCTTTCTAATTCTTTGAGTTGTAGAGTTAGATGATTAACTACCATTTTTTCTTGTTTTTTGAGGTAGGCCTGTAGAGCTATAAACTTCCCTCTCAGGACTGCTTTCATTGTGTCCCAGAGGTTTTGGATTGTTGTGTTTTCATTGTCATTAGTGTCCAGGATGTTTTTAATTTCTTCTTTGATGTCATCGGTAACCCAATCAATATTTAATAACATGCTATTCAGCTTCCAAGTGTTTGAGTATTTTGGGTTGTTTTTATTCTGGTTTATTTCTAACATTATGCCATCGTGGTCTGAGAAGATGCTTTTTATGATTTCAATCTTCTTGAATTTGTGGAGACTTTGCTTGTGACCCAATATGTGGTCTATTTTTGAATATGTCCCATGAGCACCTGAGAGGAATGTATATTCCGCAGCTGTGGGGTGAAGTGTTCTGAAGATGTCAATTAAGTCCATCTGATCTAGTGAGTCATTTAGGATTGCTGTTTCTTTGCTGAGTTTTTGTCTAGCGGATTTATCCAGTGATGTCAGTGGTGTATTAAAGTCCCCTACTATGATTGTATTGTTGTCGATCTCTCCCCTGATACCTTCCAGGAGTTTTCTTATGTATGTGGGTGCTCCTGCATTGGGTGCATATATGTTTATCAGGGTTATATCCTCTTGTTGTATTGATCCCTTTAGTATTATGAAGTGGCCTTCCTTATCTCTGGTTATGGCCTTCACTTTGAGGTCTATTTTGTCGGATATAAGTATTGCTACCCCAGCTTTTTTTTCATTTCCATTTGCCTGAAAGATATTTTTCCATCCCTTCACTTTCAGTCTGTGTGAGTCCCTTCTAATGAGGTGGGTCTCTTGTAGACAGCAAATGTATGGGTCATGTTTTTTTATCCATTCAGCCACTCGATATCTTTTGATTGGGCCATTTAGTCCATTTACATTTAAAGTTATTATTGAAAGGTACTTGTTTGTAGCCATTTCTATTTTTTTGTGGCTGCTTTCTTTCTGGGCTTTTTATTTCTTCTTTTTACACCAATCCCTTTAGCATTTCTTGCATTGCTGGCTTGGTGGTGATGAACTCCCTTAGCCTTTTTTTGTCTGTGAAGCTTCTTATTTCCCCTTCAATTTTGAATGATAGCCTTGCTGGATAGAGTATTCTTGGATTCAGTCCTTTGCTTTGCATCACTTTGTAGATTTCCGTCCATTCTTTTCTGGCCTGATGTGTTTCTGTTGAGAAATCGTTTGATAATCTGATGGGGGACCCTTTGTAGGTAACTCTCTGTTTCTCTCTTGCAGCCTTTAAGATTCTCTCTTTGTCTTGTACATTTGCCATCGTTATTATGACGTGTCTTGGTGTCGGTCTTTTGGGGTTCATCTTGCCTGGGACTCTCTGTATTTGTGTAACTTTTTTCTTCCCCATATCTGGGAAGTTTTCTGTCATTATTTCTTCAAATAGATTTTCTAATCCTTGCTGCTCTTCTTGTCCTTCTTGCAGCCCTATTATGCGTATGTTACTTCGTTTCATGTTGTCCTGAAGCTCCCTTAGGCTCTCCTCCTGTTTTTTAATTCTTTTCTCCAGTTGCTGTTCAGATTGAGCTTGTTTCTCTGCCTTATCTTCTAACTCACTAATTCGGTCTTCTGCTTCTTCTAGTCTGCTGTTGAACTTTCCATGGTGTTTTTGATTGTAGCTATATCACTTTTCATTTCTTCCTGATTCTTGCATAGGTTGTTGATTTTCTCATCCATCCGGTGAATGAATTGTACAACCATCATTCTGAATTCTTTTTCTGTCATGTTGCACGCTTCAGCTTCATTAATTTCCTTTCTTGGTGATTCTTCATTGTCTTTCCTCTGGGTATTGTGTCGTCTCTTCATTCTGATTATCTCCTGATGGTTCAAAGGTTGAGTTGCGTGGGCCTGGGCCGTGCGCAGTGGGAGGCTCCCACCACCCTAGTGTCACTGAAGAGCTCTGACACTAAGATGTGTGGTTGTTGTTGGTTGGTGGGAACCAGGCTTGCTCTGTGTCAGTGTTGCCAACACTCAATGTGGCCTCGCGCGTGCCCTTAGAATTAGGGACCCTGCCTGCACTGTGCTGAAATAGAGGCCCCCCTGACGCGTGTTTAGCACCAGAGCAGAGCCCCCTAGCTTGCGCCAGGAGTCAGAGTTCCCCAAGAGTTCAGTATCAGAGTCTGTGTTGCTTCGCGCAACCTCACCTTGAGAATCAGGGTCCCTGTGTGCCCTTGCACCAGGAATTGGATTCACTGGCTCTTAGTATGAATGCACAGGAAATCAGGATCTCAGGCGCAGGTGTGATAAGAAACACAGTCAAGTCACTGGTGCTTGGTGCTGCCTCCTGCCCTGAGAAACGGGGGTTTCTGGGCCTGTGCTAGGCGGACAAACTCCCGTTCGCGCGATTGCTCCCAGCCCAGGGCTCTGATGCCAGCAGTGCGCGCAGGATTAGTTCTACTTGGCATTTTTTTTGAAGAAAGTACTTTCAAACATGAAGAATTGATGTTTATAGAGCTCAGAATTTGTGTATGAAGAATTTAAATACAGAGAATATTGTTCATATTTACTATTTTGCCTGAATTGGCTGGAATGTTTTGAATGAAGCAGTTTAAATCCTGAAGATTCATGTATATATTTCTAAAAAAAACTGTATCATGTTGGAAAACTCTTATAATACTTAAGAAAACTGACTCATGTTGGACAAACTCTTAAAAACCACAATCATTCTATATGGAAATGATTAGAAACATGTGAAAACCCTTGAAATACAAGTAAATACAGCCATACTTGCGTTAAGGCCCTGTTCAAACACCAATATTAGAGGTATAAAGCTCTGAAATGACAAGATTATTGGTAATGTTACAATTCTGGCTAACTGACTTGATGTTTTTCTGAAGAAAGTTCTTTCACACATGAAGAATTGCCATTTGTAGAGCTCAGAATTTGTGTATGAAGTTTTTAAATAAAGAGAATAATGTTTATATTTACTATTTTGGCCTAATTGGCTGGAGTGTTTTGAATGAAACAGTTTTAAATCCTGCAGATTCATGTATATTGTATATATTTCTAAGAAAACTGTCTCATGTTGGTAAAACTCTGAAATACAAAATGATTGTACATGGAAGTGTTTGGAAACGTCTGAAAACCCTTGAAATACAAGAAAATACAGCCATACTTTGGTTAAGGCCCTGTTCAAACACCCAGATTAGAGGTACAAAGCTCTGAAATTACAAGATTACTGATAATGTTAAAAATCTGGCTAACTGACTTGGCGTTCTTCTGAAGAAAGTTTTTTCAAACATGTAGAATTGCCATTTATAGAGCTCAGGAGTAGTGTTTGAAACATTTAAATAAAGAGAATACTGTTCACATGTACTATTTTGGCTGAATTGGATAGAGTTTTTTGAATGAAACAGTTGAAATCCTGAAGATTCATGTATATATATCTACGAAAACTGTATCATGTTGGAAGAACTCTTAAAATACAAAGTGATTGTACATGGAAATAATTAGAAACGTGTGAAAACCCTTGAAATACAAGTAAATACAGCCATACTTTCGTTAAGACCCTGTTTTAACACCAAGATTACAGGTATAAAAGCTGTGAAATGACAAGATTACTGATAATGTAAAAAATCTGGCTAACTGACTTGGCGTTTTTCTGAAGAAAGTTCTTTCACACATGAAGAATTGCCATTTGTAGCGCTCAGAATTTCTGTATGAAGTTTTTAAATAAAGACAATAATGTTTATATTTACTATTTTGGCTGAATTAGCTAGAGTTTTTTGAATGAAACAGTTTAAATCCTGAAGATTCATGTATATATACTTAAGAAAACTGTCTCATGTTGGAAGAACTCTTAAAATACACAGTGATTGTACATGGAAATGATTGGAAACGTGTGAAAACCCTTGAAATACAAGTAAATACAGCCATACTGTCATTAAGGCCCCTGTTCAAACACCAAGATTAGAGGTATAAAGCTGTCAAATGAAAAGATTACTGATAATGTTACAATTCTGGCTAACTGACTTGATGTTTTTCTGAAGAAAGTTCTTTCACACATGAAGAATTGCCATTTGTAGAGCTCAGAATTTGTGTATGAAGTTTTTAAATAAAGAGAATAATGTTTATATTTACTATTTTGGCCTAATTGGCTGGAGTGTTTTGAATGAAACAGTTTAAATCCTGCAGATTCATGTATATTGTATATATTTCTAAGAAAACTGTCTCATGTTGGTAAAACTCTGAAATACAAAATGATTGTACATGGAAGTGTTTGGAAACGTCTGAAAACCCTTGAAATACAAGAAAATACAGCCATACTTTGGTTAAGGCCCTGTTCAAACACCCAGATTAGAGGTACAAAGCTCTGAAATTACAAGATTACTGATAATGTTAAAAATCTGGCTAACTGACTTGGCGTTCTTCTGAAGAAAGTTTTTTCAAACATGTAGAATTGCCATTTATAGAGCTCAGGAGTAGTGTTTGAAACATTTAAATAAAGAGAATACTGTTCACATGTACTATTTTGGCTGAATTGGATAGAGTTTTTTGAATGAAACAGTTGAAATCCTGAAGATTCATGTATATATATCTACGAAAACTGTCTCATGTTGGAAGAACTCTTAAAATACAAAGTGATTGTACATGGAAATAATTAGAAACGTGTGAAAACCCTTGAAATACAAGTAAATACAGCCATACTTTCGTTAAGACCCTGTTTTAACACCAAGATTACAGGTATAAAGCTGTGAAATGACAAGATTACTGATAATGTAAAAAATCTGGCTAACTGACTTGGCGTTTTTCTGAAGAAAGTTCTTTCACACATGAAGAATTGCCATTTGTAGCGCTCAGAATTTCTGTATGAAGTTTTTAAATAAAGACAATAATGTTTATATTTACTATTTTGGCTGAATTAGCTAGAGTTTTTTGAATGAAACAGTTTAAATCCTGAAGATTCATGTATATATACTTAAGAAAACTGTCTCATGTTGGAAGAACTCTTAAAATACACAGTGATTGTACATGGAAATGATTGGAAACGTGTGAAAACCCTTGAAATACAAGTAAATACAGCCATACTGTCATTAAGGCCCTGTTCAAACACCAAGATTAGAGGTATAAAGCTGTCAAATGAAAAGATTACTGATAATGTTACAATTCTGGCTAACTGACTTGATGTTTTTGTGAGGAATGTTCTTTCTCACATGAAGAATTGCCATTTGTAGAGCTCATAATTTGTGTATGAAGCCTTTAAATAAAGAGAATTCTGTTCACATTTACTATTTTGGCTGAATTGGCTAGAGTTTTTTGAATGAAACAGTTTAAATCCTGAAGATTCATGTATATATTTCTAAGGAAAATGTCTCATCTTGGTAAAACTCTTAAAATACACAGTGATTGTACATGAAAATGTTTGGAAACGTGTGAAAACCCTTGAAATACCAGAAAATACAGCCATACTTTGGTTAAGGCCCTGTTCAAACACCAAGATTAGAGATATAAATATCTGAAATGACAAGATTACTGATAATGTTACAATTCTGGTTAACCGACTTGATGTTTTTCTGAAGAAAGTTCTTTCAAACATGTAGAATTGCCATTTATAGAGCTCAGAAGTAATGTTTGAAGCCTTTAAATAAAGAGAATACTGTTCGCATTTACTATTTTGGATGAATTGCCTAGAGTTTTTTGAATGAAACAGTTGAAATCGTGAAGATTCATGTGTATATACATAAGTAAACTGTCTCATGTTGGACATACGATAAAAAACCACAATCATTGTATATGGAAATGATTAGAAACTTGTGCAAACCCTTGAAATACAAGAAAATACAGCTATACTTTCGTTAAGGCCTTGTTCAAACACCGACATTAGTGTTATAAAGCTGTGAAATGACAAGATTACTGTTAATGTTACAATTCTGGCTAACTGACTTGATGTTTTTCTGAAGAAAGTTCTTTCAAACATGTAGAATTGCCATTTATAGAGCTCAGAATTTGTGTATGAAGCCTTTAAATAAAGATAAAACTGTTCACATTTACTATTTTGGCTGAATTAGCTAGAGTGTTTTGAATGGAACAGTTTAAATCCTGAAGATTCACATATAAATATCTAAGAAAACTATCTCATGTTGGAATAACACTTAAAATACACAATGATTGTACATGGAAATGATTAGAAACATGTGCAAACCCTTGAAATACAAGTAAATACAGCCATAATTTCGTTAAGGCCCTGTTCAAACATCGAGATTACTGGTATAAAGCTGTGAAATGACAAATTACTGATAATGTTACAATTCAGGCTAACTGACTTGAAGTTTTTCTGAAGAAAGTTCTTTCACACATGAAGACTTGCCATTTGTAGAGCTCAGAATTTGTGTATGAAGCCTTTAAATAAAGAGAATACTGTTCACATTTACTATTTTGGCTGAATTGGCTAGAGTTTTTTGAATGAAACAGTTTAAATCCTGAAGATTCATGTATATTTTTCTAAGAAAACTGTCTCATGTTGAAAAACTCTTATAATACACAAGGATTGTACATGGAAATGATTAGAAACATGTGAAAACCCTTGATATACACGTAAATACAGCCATACTTTGGTTAAGGCCTTTTCAAACACCAAGATTAGAGGTATAAATCTCTGAAATGGCAAGATTACTGATAATGTTAAAAATCTGGCTAACTGACTTGGCGTTTTTCTGAAGTAAGTTCTTTCAAACATGTAGAATTGCCATTTATAGAGCTCAGAAGTAGTGTTTGAAGCCTTTAAATAAAGAGAATACTGTTCACATTTACTATTTTGGCTGAATTGGCTTGAGTTTTTTGAATGAAACAGTTTCAATCCTGAAGATTCCTGTATATATATCTAAGAAAACTGTCTCATGTTGGAAGAACTCTTAAAATATACAGTGATTCTACATGGAAATGATGGGAAACGTGTGAAAACCCTTGAAATACAAGTAAATACAGCCATACTTTCGTTAAGACCCTGTTTAAACACCAAGATTACAGGTATAAAGCTGTGAAATGACAAGATTACTGATAATGTAAAAAATCTGGCTAACTGACTTGGCGTTTTTCTGAAGAAAGTTCTTTCAAACATGTAGAATTGCCATTTATAGAACTCAGAATTTGTTTATGAAGCCTTTAAATAAAGAGAAAACTGTTCTCATTTACTATTTTGGCAGAATTGGCTAGAGTTTTTTGAATGAAACAGTTTAAATCCTGAAGATTCATGTATATTTTTCTAAGAAAACTGTCTCATGTTGGAAAACTCTTATAATACTTAAGAAAACTGACTCATGTTGGACAAACTCTTAAAAACCACAATCATTGTATATGGAAATGATTAGAAAGATGTGAAAACCCTTGAAATACAAGTAAATACAGCCATATTTTCCTTAAGGCCCTGTTCAAACACCAATATTAGAGGTATAAAGCTCTGAAATGACAAGATTATTGGTAATGTTACAATTCTGGCTAACTGACTTGATGTTTTTCTGAAGAAAGTTCTTTCACACATGAAGAATTGCCATTTGTAGAGCTCAGAATTTGTGTATGAAGTTTTTAAATACAGAGAATAATGTTTATATTTACTATTTTGGCCTAATTGGCTGGAGTGTTTTGAATGAAACAGTTTAAATCCTGCAGATTCATGTATATATTTTTAAGAAAACTGTCTCATGTTGGTAAAACTCTGAAAATACAAAATGATTGTACATGGAAGTGTTTGGAAACGTCTGAAAACCCTTGAAATACAAGAAAATACAGCCATACTTTGGTTAAGGCCCTGTTCAAACACCCAGATTAGAGGTACAAAGCTCTGAAATGACAAGATTACTGATAATGTTAAAAATCTGGCTAACTGACTTGGCGTTCTTCCGAAGAAAGTTTTTTCAAACATGTAGAATTGCCATTTATAGAGCTCAGGAGTAGTGTTTGAAACATTTAAATAAAGAGAATACTGTTCACATGTACTATTTTGGCTGAATTGGATAGAGTTTTTTGAATGAAACAGTTGAAATCCTGAAGATTCATGTATATATATCTACGAAAACTATCTCATGTTGGAAGAACTCTTAAAATACAAAGTGATTGTACATGGAAATAATTAGAAACGTGTGAAAACCCTTGAAATACAAGTAAATACAGCCATACTTTCGTTAAGACCCTGTTTTAACACCAAGATTACAGGTATAAAGCTGTGAAATGACAAGATTACTGATAATGTAAAAAATCTGGCTAACTGACTTGGCGTTTTTCTGAAGAAAGTTCTTTCACACATGAAGAATTGCCATTTGTAGCGCTCAGAATTTCTGTATGAAGTTTTTAAATAAAGACAATAATGTTTATATTTACTATTTTGGCTGAATTGGCTAGAGTGTTTTGAATGAAACAGTATAAATCCTGAAGATTCATGTATATTTTCCTAAGAAAACTGTCTCATCTTGTTAAAACTCTTAAAATACACAATGATTGTACATGGAAATGACTGGAAACGTGAGGAAACCCTTGAAATACAAGAAAATACAGCTATACTTTCCTTAAGGCCCTGTTCAAACACCGAGATTAGAGGTATAAAGCTGTGATAGGACAAGATTACTGATAATTTTACAATTTTGGCTAAATGACTTGATGTTTTTATGAAGAAAGGTCTTTCACACATGAAGAATTGCCATTTGTAGAGCTCAGAATTTGTGTATGAAGCCTTTAAATAAAGAGAATACTGTTCACATTTACTATTTCGGCTGAATTGGCTAGAGTCTTTTGAATGAAACTGTTTAAATCCTGATGATTCATGTATATATTGGTAAGAAAACTGTCTCATCTTGGTAAAACTCTGAAAATACACAATGATTGTAAATGGAAATGTTTGGAAACGTCTGAAACCATTGAAATACAAGAAAATACAGCCATACTTTCGTTAAGGCCCTGTTCAAACACGAAGATTAGAGGTATAAAGCTCTGAAAGTCAAGATTACTGTTAATGTTACAATTCTGGCTAAATGACTTGTTGTTTTTCTGAAGAAAGTTCTTTCAAACATGTAGAATTGCCATTTATAGAGCTCAGAATTTGTGTATGAAGCCTATAAATACAGAGAAAACTGTTCACATTTACTATTTTGTCAGAATTGGCTAGAGTTTTTTGAATGAAACAGTTTAAATCCTGAAGATTCATGTATATATACTTAAGAAAACTGTCTCATGTTGGAAGAACTCTTAAAATACACAGTGATTGTACATGGAAATGATTGGAAACGTGTGAAAACCCTTGAAATACAAGTAAATACAGCCATACTGTCATTAAGACCCTGTTCAAACACCAAGATTAGAGGTATAAAGCTGTCAAATGAAAAGATTACTGATAATGTTACAATTCTGGCTAACTGACTTGATGTTTTTGTGAGGAATGTTCTTTCTCACATGAAGAATTGCCATTTGTAGAGCTCATAATTTGTGTATGAAGCCTTTAAATAAAGAGAATTCTGTTCACATTTACTATTTTGGCTGAATTGGCTAGAGTTTTTTGAATGAAACAGTTTAAATCCTGAAGATTCATGTATATATTTCTAAGGAAAATGTCTCATCTTGGTAAAACTCTTAAAATACACAGTGATTGTACATGAAAATGTTTGGAAACGTGTGAAAACCCTTGAAATACCAGAAAATACAGCCATACTTTGGTTAAGGCCCTGTTCAAACACCAAGATTAGAGATATAAATATCTGAAATGACAAGATTACTGATAATGTTACAATTCTGGTTAACCGACTTGATGTTTTTCTGAAGAAAGTTCTTTCAAACATGTAGAATTGCCATTTATAGAGCTCAGAAGTAATGTTTGAAGCCTTTAAATAAAGAGAATACTGTTCGCATTTACTATTTTGGATGAATTGCCTAGAGTTTTTTGAATGAAACAGTTGAAATCGTGAAGATTCATGTGTATATACATAAGTAAACTGTCTCATGTTGGACATACGATAAAAAACCACAATCATTGTATATGGAAATGATTAGAAACTTGTGCAAACCCTTGAAATACAAGAAAATACAGCTATACTTTCATTAAGGCCTTGTTCAAACACCGACATTAGTGGTATAAAGCTGTGAAATGACAAGATTACTGTTAATGTTACAATTCTGGCTAACTGACTTGATGTTTTTCTGAAGAAAGTTCTTTCAAACATGTAGAATTGCCATTTATAGAGCTCAGAATTTGTGTATGAAGCCTTTAAATAAAGATAAAACTGTTCACATTTACTATTTTGGCTGAATTAGCTAGAGTGTTTTGAATGGAACAGTTTAAATCCTGAAGATTCACATATAAATATCTAAGAAAACTATCTCATGTTGGAATAACACTTAAAATACACAATGATTGTACATGGAAATGATTAGAAACGTGTGCAAACCCTTGAAATACAAGTAAATACAGCCATAATTTCGTTAAGGCCCTGTTCAAACATCGAGATTACTGGTATAAAGCTGTGAAATGACAAATTACTGATAATGTTACAATTCAGGCTAACTGACTTGAAGTTTTTCTGAAGAAAGTTCTTTCACACATGAAGACTTGCCATTTGTAGAGCTCAGAATTTGTGTATGAAGCCTTTAAATAAAGAGAATACTGTTCACATTTACTATTTTGGCTGAATTGGCTAGAGTTTTTTGAATGAAACAGTTTAAATCCTGAAGATTCATGTATATTTTTCTAAGAAAACTGTCTCATGTTGAAAAACTCTTATAATACACAAGGATTGTACATGGAAATGATTAGAAACATGTGAAAACCCTTGATATACACGTAAATACAGCCATACTTTGGTTAAGGCCTTTTCAAACACCAAGATTAGAGGTATAAATCTCTGAAATGGCAAGATTACTGATAATGTTAAAAATCTGGCTAACTGACTTGGCGTTTTTCTGAAGTAAGTTCTTTCAAACATGTAGAATTGCCATTTATAGAGCTCAGAAGTAGTGTTTGAAGCCTTTAAATAAAGAGAATACTGTTCACATTTACTATTTTGGCTGAATTGGCTTCAGTTTTTTGAATAAAACAGTTTCAATCCTGAAGATTCCTGTATATATATCTAAGAAAACTGTCTCATGTTGGAAGAACTCTTAAAATACACAGTGATTCTACATGGAAATGATTGGAAACGTGTGAAAACCCTTGAAATACAAGTAAATACAGCCATACTTTCGTTAAGACCCTGTTTAAACACCAAGATTACAGGTATAAAGCTGTGAAATGACAAGATTACTGATAATGTAAAAAATCTGGCTAACTGACTTGGCGTTTTTCTGAAGAAAGTTCTTTCAAACATGTAGAATTGCCATTTATAGAACTCAGAATTTGTTTATGAAGCCTTTAAATAAAGAGAAAAGTGTTCTCATTTACTATGCTGGCAGAATTGGCTAGAGTTTTTTGAATGAAACAGTTTAAATCCTGAAGATTCATGTATATATACTTAAGAAAACTGACTCATGTTGGACAAACTCTTCAAAACCACAATCATTGTATATGGAAATGATTAGAAACATGTGAAAACCCTTGAAATACAAGTAAATACAGCCACACTTTGGTTAAGGCCCTGTTCAAACACCGAGATTAGAGGTATAAACCTGTGAAATGACAAGATTACTGATAATGTTACAATTCTGGCTAACTTACTTGGCATTTTTCTGAAGAAAGTCCTTTCAAACATTAAGAATTGCCATTTATAGAGCTCCGAATTTCTGTATGAAGCCTTTAAATAAAGAGAATACTGTTCATGTTCACTATCTTGGCTGAATTGGCTGGAGCATTTTGAATTAAGTAGTTTAAATCCTGAAGATTCATGTATATATTTCCAAGAAAACGGTCACATGTTGGTAAACTCTTAAAATACACAATGATTGTACATGGAAATGATTAGAAAAGCGTCAAACCCTCGAAATACAAGTAAATACAGCCATACTTTCGTGAAGGCCCTGTTCAAACACCGAGATTAGAGGTACAAAGCAGTGAAATTACAAGATTACTGATAATGTTAAAATTCTGGCTAACTTACTTGGCATTTTTTTGAAGAAAGTACTTTCAAACATGAAGAATTGATGTTTATAGAGCTCAGAATTTGTGTATGAAGAATTTAAATACAGAGAATATTGTTCATATTTACTATTTTGCCTGAATTGGCTGGAATGTTTTGAATGAAGCAGTTTAAATCCTGAAGATTCATGTATATATTTCTAAAAAAACTGTATCATGTTGGGAAACTCTTATAATACTTAAGAAAACTGACTCATGTTGGACAAACTCTTAAAAACCACAATCATTCTATATGGAAATGATTAGAAACATGTGAAAACCCTTGAAATACAAGTAAATACAGCCATACTTGCGTTAAGGCCCTGTTCAAACACCAATATTAGAGGTATAAAGCTCTGAAATGACAAGATTATTGGTAATGTTACAATTCTGGCTAACTGACTTGATGTTTTTCTGAAGAAAGTTCTTTCACACATGAAGAATTGCCATTTGTAGAGCTCAGAATTTGTGTATGAAGTTTTTTAAATAAAGAGAATAATGTTTATATTTACTATTTTGGCCTAATTGGCTGGAGTGTTTTGAATGAAACAGTTTAAATCCTGCAGATTCATGTATATTGTATATATTTCTAAGAAAACTGTCTCATGTTGGTAAAACTCTGAAATACAAAATGATTGTACATGGAAGTGTTTGGAAACGTCTGAAAACCCTTGAAATACAAGAAAATACAGCCATACTTTGGTTAAGGCCCTGTTCAAACACCCAGATTAGAGGTACAAAGCTCTGAAATTACAAGATTACTGATAATGTTAAAAATCTGGCTAACTGACTTGGCGTTCTTCTGAAGAAAGTTTTTTCAAACATGTAGAATTGCCATTTATAGAGCTCAGGAGTAGTGTTTGAAACATTTAAATAAAGAGAATACTGTTCACATGTACTATTTTGGCTGAATTGGATAGAGTTTTTTGAATGAAACAGTTGAAATCCTGAAGATTCATGTATATATATCTACGAAAACTGTCTCATGTTGGAAGAACTCTTAAAATACAAAGTGATTGTACATGGAAATAATTAGAAACGTGTGAAAACCCTTGAAATACAAGTAAATACAGCCATACTTTCGTTAAGACCCTGTTTTAACACCAAGATTACAGGTATAAAGCTGTGAAATGACAAGATTACTGATAATGTAAAAAATCTGGCTAACTGACTTGGCGTTTTTCTGAAGAAAGTTCTTTCACACATGAAGAATTGCCATTTGTAGCGCTCAGAATTTCTGTATGAAGTTTTTAAATAAAGACAATAATGTTTATATTTACTATTTTGGCTGAATTAGCTAGAGTTTTTTGAATGAAACAGTTTAAATCCTGAAGATTCATGTATATATACTTAAGAAAACTGTCTCATGTTGGAAGAACTCTTAAAATACACAGTGATTGTACATGGAAATGATTGGAAACGTGTGAAAACCCTTGAAATACAAGTAAATACAGCCATACTGTCATTAAGGCCCTGTTCAAACACCAAGATTAGAGGTATAAAGCTGTCAAATGAAAAGATTACTGATAATGTTACAATTCTGGCTAACTGACTTGATGTTTTTGTGAGGAATGTTCTTTCTCACATGAAGAATTGCCATTTGTAGAGCTCATAATTTGTGTATGAAGCCTTTAAATAAAGAGAATTCTGTTCACATTTACTATTTTGGCTGAATTGGCTAGAGTTTTTTGAATGAAACAGTTTAAATCCTGAAGATTCATGTATATATTTCTAAGGAAAATGTCTCATCTTGGTAAAACTCTTAAAATACACAGTGATTGTACATGAAAATGTTTGGAAACGTGTGAAAACCCTTGAAATACCAGAAAATACAGCCATACTTTGGTTTAAGGCCCTGTTCAAACACCAAGATTAGAGATATAAATATCTGAAATGACAAGATTACTGATAATGTTACAATTCTGGTTAACCGACTTGATGTTTTTCTGAAGAAAGTTCTTTCAAACATGTAGAATTGCCATTTATAGAGCTCAGAAGTAATGTTTGAAGCCTTTAAATAAAGAGAATACTGTTCGCATTTACTATTTTGGATGAATTGCCTAGAGTTTTTTGAATGAAACAGTTGAAATCGTGAAGATTCATGTGTATATACATAAGTAAACTGTCTCATGTTGGACATACGATAAAAAACCACAATCATTGTATATGGAAATGATTAGAAACTTGTGCAAACCCTTGAAATACAAGAAAATACAGCTATACTTTCGTTAAGGCCTTGTTCAAACACCGACATTAGTGGTATAAAGCTGTGAAATGACAAGATTACTGTTAATGTTACAATTCTGGCTAACTGACTTGATGTTTTTCTGAAGAAAGTTCTTTCAAACATGTAGAATTGCCATTTATAGAGCTCAGAATTTGTGTATGAAGCCTTTAAATAAAGATAAAACTGTTCACATTTACTATTTTGGCTGAATTAGCTAGAGTGTTTTGAATGGAACAGTTTAAATCCTGAAGATTCACATATAAATATCTAAGAAAACTATCTCATGTTGGAATAACACTTAAAATACACAATGATTGTACATGGAAATGATTAGAAACATGTGCAAACCCTTGAAATACAAGTAAATACAGCCATAATTTCGTTAAGGCCCTGTTCAAACATCGAGATTACTGGTATAAAGCTGTGAAATGACAAATTACTGATAATGTTACAATTCAGGCTAACTGACTTGAAGTTTTTCTGAAGAAAGTTCTTTCACACATGAAGACTTGCCATTTGTAGAGCTCAGAATTTGTGTATGAAGCCTTTAAATAAAGAGAATACTGTTCACATTTACTATTTTGGCTGAATTGGCTAGAGTTTTTGGAATGAAACAGTTTAAATCCTGAAGATTCATGTATATTTTTCTAAGAAAACTGTCTCATGTTGGAAAACTCTTATAATACTTAAGAAAACTGACTCATGTTGGACAAACTCTTAAAAACCACAATCATTGTATATGGAAATGATTAGAAAGATGTGAAAACCCTTGAAATACAAGTAAATACAGCCATATTTTCCTTAAGGCCCTGTTCAAACACCAATATTAGAGGTATAAAGCTCTGAAATGACAAGATTATTGGTAATGTTACAATTCTGGCTAACTGACTTGATGTTTTTCTGAAGAAAGTTCTTTCACACATGAAGAAAATAAAGAGAATACTGTTCACATTTACTATTTTGGCTGAATTGGCTTCAGTTTTTTGAATAAAACAGTTTCAATCCTGAAGATTCCTGTATATATATCTAAGAAAACTGTCTCATGTTGGAAGAACTCTTAAAATACACGGTGATTCTACATGGAAATGATTGGAAACGTGTGAAAACCCTTGAAATACAAGTAAATACAGCCATACTTTCGTTAAGACCCTGTTTAAACACCAAGATTACAGGTATAAAGCTGTGAAATGACAAGATTACTGATAATGTAAAAAATCTGGCTAACTGACTTGGCGTTTTTCTGAAGAAAGTTCTTTCAAACATGTAGAATTGCCATTTATAGAACTCAGAATTTGTTTATGAAGCCTTTAAATAAAGAGAAAAGTGTTCTCATTTACTATGCTGGCAGAATTGGCTAGAGTTTTTTGAATGAAACAGTTTAAATCCTGAAGATTCATGTATATATACTTAAGAAAACTGACTCATGTTGGACAAACTCTTCAAAACCACAATCATTGTATATGGAAATGATTAGAAACATGTGAAAACCCTTGAAATACAAGTAAATACAGCCACACTTTGGTTAAGGCCCTGTTCAAACACCGAGATTAGAGGTATAAACCTGTGAAATGACAAGATTACTGATAATGTTACAATTCAGGCTAACTGACTTGAAGTTTTTCTGAAGAAAGGTCTTTCACACATGAAGAATTGCCATTTGTAGAGCTCAGAATTTGTGTATGAAGCCTTTAAATAAAGAGAATACTGTTCACATTTACTATTTCGGCTGAATTGGCTAGAGTTTTTTGAATGAAACTGTTTAAATCCTGAAGATTCATGTATATACTGGTAAGAAAACTGTCTCATCTTGTTAAAACTCTGAAAATACACAATGATTGTAAATGGAAATGTTTGGAAACGTCTGAAAACCATTGAAATACACGTAAATACAGCCATACTTTATTTAAGGCCTTGTTCAAACACCAAGATTAGAGGTATAATGCTGTGAAATGTAAAGATTACTGATAATGTTACAATTCTGGCTAACTGACTTGATGTTTTTCTGAAGAAAGTTCTTTCACACATGAAGAATTGCCATTTGTAGAGCTCAGTATTTGTGTATGAAGCCTTTAAATAAAGAGAATACTGTTTACATTTACTATTTTGGCTGAATTGGCTAGAGTTTTTTGAATGAAACAGTTTAAATCCTGAAGATTCATGTATATATACTTAAGAAAACTGTTTCATGTTGGAAGAACTCTTAAAATACACAGTGATTGTACATGGAAATGATTGGAAACGTGTGAAAACCCTTGAAATACAAGTAAATAAAGGCATTCTTTCGTTAAGGCCCTGTTGAAACACCGAGATAAGAGGTATAAAGCTGTGAAATGATAAGATTACTGATTATGTTACAATTCTGGCCAGCTTACTTGGCCTTTTTTTGAAGAAAGTTCTTTCAAACCTGAAGAATTGCCATTTATAGAGCTCAGAATTTGTGTATGAAGGCTTTAAATAAACAGAATACTGTTCGTATTTATTATTGAGGCTGAAATGGCTGGAGTGTTTTGAATGAAGGAGTTTAAATCCTAAAGATTCATGTATATATTTCAAGAAAACTGTCTCATGTTGGGAAAACTCTTAAAATACACAATGATTGTATATGGAAATGATTATAAACGTGTGAAAACCCTTGAAATACAAGTAAATACAGCCATACTTTCGTTAAATCCCTCTTCAAACACCGAGATTAGAGGTATAAACTGTGAAATGACAAGATTACTGATAATGTTACAATTCTGGCTAACTGACTTGATGATTTTCTGAGAAACATTATTTCAAATATGAAGAATTGCCATTTATAGAGCTCAGAATTTGTGTATGAAGCCTTTAAATAAAGAGAATACTGTTCATATTTTCTGTTTTGGCTGAATTGGCTGGAGCGTTTTGAATGAAGCAGTTTAAATCCTGAAGATTTATGGATATATTTCTAAGAAAACTGTATCATGTTAGTAAAACACTAAATATGCACAATGATTATACATGGAAATGATTGGAAACGTGTGAAAACCCTTGAAATACAAGTAAATAAAGGCACACTTTGATTAAGTCCCTGTTCAAACACCGAGATTAGAGGTATTAAGCTGTGAAATGAAAAGATTACTGATAATGTTACAATTCTGGCTAACTTACTTGGCGTTTTTTTGAAGAATGTTCTTTCAAACAAGAAGAATTGCCGTTTATAGAGCTCAGAATTTGTGTATGAAGCCTTTAAATACACAGAATACTGTTCATACTTATTATTTTGGCTGGATTGCCTGGAGTGTTTTGAATGAATCAGTTTAAATCCTGAAGATTCATGTATATGTTTCTAAGAAAACTGTCTCATGTTGGTAAAACTCTTAAAATACACAATGGTTGGGCATGGAATGATTAGAAACGTGTGAAAACCCTTGAAATACAAATAAATAAGCCATATTTTCCATAAGGAGATGTTCAAATACCTAGATTAGAGGTATAAACTAAGAAATGACAAGATTACTGATAATGTTACAATTCTGGCTAACTGACTTGATGTTTTTCTGAAAAAAATTCTTTCAAATATAAAGAATTGCCATTTACACAGCTCAGAATTAGTGTATGATGCCATTAAATAAAGAGAATACTGTTTATATTTACTATTTTATGAATTGCCTGGAGTGTTTTGAATGGAGCATTTTAAATCCTGAAGATTCAGGTATATATTTCTAAAAAACGGTCTCAAGTTGATTAAACTCTTAAAATACACAATGATTGGGAATGGAAATGATTAGAAACGTTTGAAAACCCTTGAAATACAAGTAAATACAGTCATACTTTCGTTAAGGCCCTGTTGAAACACCGAGATAAGAGGTATAAAGCTGTGAAATGACATGAGTACTTACAATGTTACAATTCTGGCTATCTTACTTGGCCTTTTTTTGAATAAAGTTCTTTCAAATCTGAAGAATTGCCATTTATAGAGCTCAGAATTTGTGTATGAAGCCTTTAAATAAAGAGAATACTGTTCATATTCGTTATTTTGACTGAATTGGCTGGAGTGTTTTGAATGAAGCAGTTTAAATCCTGAAGATTCAAGTATATATTTCTAAGAAAACTGCATCATGTTGGTAAACTCTTAAAATACACAATGATTGTACATGGAAATGATTAGAAAAGTGTCAATAGCATTGAAATACAAGTAAATACAGCCATACTTTCCTTAAGGCCCTTTTCAAATACCGAGATTAGAGGTATAAACCTGTGAAATGACAGATTACTGATAATGTTACAATTCTGGCTAACTTAATTGGCGTTTTTTTGAAGATAGTTCTTTGAAACATGAAGAATTGCCGTTTTTTAGAGCTCAGAATTTGTGTATGAAGGCTTTAAATAAACAGAATACAGTTCGTATTTATTATTGTGGCTGAAATGGCTGGAGTGTTTTGAATGAAGGAGTTTAAATGCTGAAGATTCATGTATATATTTCAAGAAAACTGTCTCATGTTGGGAAAACTCTTAAAATACACAATGATTGTATATGGAAATGATTATAAACGTGTGAAAACCCTTGAAATACAAGTAAATACAGCCATACTTTCGTTAAGTCCCTCTTCAAACACCGAGATTAGAGGTATAAAGCTGTGAAATGACAAGAATACTTATAATGTTACAATTCTGAATAACCTACGTGGTGTTTTTTTGAAGAAAGTTCTTTCAAACATGAAGAATTTCCGTTTATAGAGCTCAAAATTGGTGTATGAAGCCTTTAAACAAAGAGAATACTTTTCATATTCACTATTTTGGCTGAATTTTCTGGAGTCTTTTGAATGAAGCAGTTTAAATCCTGAAGATTCATGTATATGTTTCTATGAAAACTGTATGATGTTGGTAAAACTCTTAAAATACACAATGATTGTACATGGAAATGATTAGAAACGTGTGAAAACCCTTGAAATACAAATAAATAAGCCATATTTTCCATAAGGAGATGTTCAAATACCGAGATTAGAGGTATAAACTATGAAATGACAAGATTACTGATAATGTTAAAATCCTGGCTAACTGACTTGATGTTTTTCTGAAAAAAATTCTTTCAAATATAAAGAATTGCCATTTACACAGCTCAGAATTAGTGTATGATGCCATTAAATAAAGAGAATACTGTTTATATTTACTATTTTATGAATTGCCTGGAGTGTTTTGAATGGAGCATTTTAAATCCTGAAGATTCAGGTATATATTTCTAAGAAAACGGTCTCAAGTTGATAAAACTCTTAAAATACACAATGATTGGTAATGGAAATGATTAGAAACGTGTGAAAACCCTTGAAATACAAGTAAATACAGCCATACTTTGGTTAAGGCCCTATTCAACACTGAGATTAGAGGTATAAAGCTGTGAAATGACAAGTTTATTGATAATGTTACAATTCTGGCTAACTGACTTCATGTTTTACTTAAGAAAGTTCTTTCAAACATAAAGAATTGCCATTTATAGAGCTCAGAATTTGTGTATGAATCCTTTAAATAAAGAGAATACTGTTCATATTTACTATTTTGGCTGAATTGGCTCAGAGTTTTGAATGAAGCACTTTAAATCCTGAAGATTCATGTATATATTTCTAAGAAAACTGTCTCCTGTTGGTAAAACTCTTAAAATACACAATGATTGTACATGGAAATGATTAGAAACGTCTAAAAACCCTTGAAATACAAGTCAATACAGCCATACTTTCGTTAAGCCTCTGTTCAAACACCGAGATTAGAGGTATAAAGCTGTGAAATGACAAGATTACTGATAATGTTACTATTTTGGCAACCTTACTTGGCGCTTTTCTGAAGAAAGGTCTTTCAAATTGAAGAAGTGCCATTTATAGAGCTCAGATTTGTGTATGACGCCTTTAAATAAAGAGAATACTGTTCATATTTCCTATTGTGGCTGAATTGCCTGGAGTGTTTTGAATGAAGCAGCTTAAATCCTGATGATTCATGTATATATTTCTAAGAAAACTGTCTCCTGTTGGTAAAACTCTTAAAATACACAATGAGTGTACATGGGAATGATTAGAAACGTGTTAAAACCCTTGAAATTCAATAAATACAGCCATACTTTCATTAAGGCCCTGTTCAAACACCGAGATTAGAGGTATAAACCTGTGAAATAACAAGATTACTGATAATGTTACAATTCTGGCTAACTTATTGGCGTTTTTTTGAAGAAAGTTCTTTCAAACATGAAGAATTGCCATTCATAGAGCTCAGAATTTGTGTATGAAGCCTTTAAATAAAGAGAATACTGTTCATATTTACCTTTTTGGCTGAATTGGCTGCGGTTTTTTGAATGAAGCAGTTTAAATCCTGAAGATTTTATATATATTTCTAAGAGTACTGTCTCATGTTGTAAAACTCTTACAATACACAATGATTGTACATGGAAATTATTAGAATCCTTTGAAATCCGTTGAAATACAAGTAAATACAGCCATACTTTCATTAAGGCCCTGTTCAAACACCTAGATTAGAGGTATAAAGCTGTAAAATGTCTAGAATACTGATAATGTATAATTCTGGCTAATATACTTGGTGTTTTTCCGAAGAAAGTGCTTTCAAACCTTCAGAATTGCCATTTATAGAGCTCAGAATTTCTCTTAAAAGCCTTTAAATGAAGACAATACTTTTTATATTTACAGGTGAGGTGGTTTGGGCTGGCGTTTTTTGAATGAAACAGTTTAAATCCCGAAGATTCATCTAGGTATTTCTAATAAAACTGTCTCATTTTGGTAAAACTCTTAAAATACACAATGATAGTACACAGAAATTATTAGGATCATGTCAGAAACACTTGAAATACAAGTAAATAGAACCATACTAACTTTATGGCCGTGTTAAATCACCTAGATTAGAGGTAGAAAGCTGTGAAATGATGAGAATACTGATAATGTTTACAATTCTGGCTAATGTATTTTGCCTTTTCCAAAGAAAGTGCTTTCAAACATTAAGAATTACTACATATAGTGCTTAGAATTTGTGTATAACGCCTTTAAAGGAAGAGTATACTGTTTATGTTTGCAGGTGAGGCTGATCTGCCTGGCGTTTTTTGAATGAAACAGTTTAAATCCTGGCTTAAAAAACTTAAAAATTCAAGACTATAGAGTTCAGAACACTATGTTTGTTAGATTAAATCTCTACGAAATCAAAAAAACACAAGCTGGAATTGTATGGGAATGTATATGAAACGCTAGGAATACATGTAAATACAGCCTTACTGTCGACGGGGCCGTGTTCTAACACTGAAAGCTGACTTTCAAACTGCTCTGAAATGAACAATATACAGTTTACATTTTTAATTCCTGTTCAATCCGTTAGATATTTAAAAGTAACCTGGTTACAACCCTTTAAAATTCAAATCTATAGACCTCAGAACACTATGAGAGTTAGACTGAACCTTTAAGAAATCAAAATGGTAGAGCCCGGAATTTTATAGGAAGGTATCTGAAATGCTAGGAATACATGTAAATAGAGCCTTACTCTCTGTGGTGCCGTGTTCAAACACTGAAAGCTCTCATAGAAACTACTGTGAAGTCACGACTGTACTGATTACATTTCTATTTCCGGTTCGGGGAGTTGGCGTTTTTAATAAACCAGGCATAAAAACTTTAAAAATTCAAGTCTATAGAGCTCAGAACACTATGTTAGTTAGAAGAAAAATCTTAGAAATCAAAATGATAAAACCTAGACCTGTATGGGAATGTATCTGAAGCGCTAGGAAACCTGTAAATTCAGCCTTCCTGTCTCCTGGGCTGTGTACAGACACTGAAAACTGACTTTCAAACAGCTGTGAAAGGATGAATATACAGTTAGGATGAAACTCTTAGAAGTCAAAATGATAGAAGCCGGTATTATATAGGAACAGATCTGAAATGCTAGGAATACATGTAAATAGGGCCTTACTTTCTGTGGGGCCGTGTTCAAACACTGAAAGCTCTCATAGAAACCGCTGTGAAGTCACAACTCTACTGCCCGAGTCCATTCATTGTCTTCACTAGCTGAGTTTAGACAGAGACCCCCAAAAGCTAGAAACCTTTGAAGTCCTAGCAAAGGTCAGAACTGTGTACCACCCAGTTAATATAGGAACCACCCAGTTAATTTAGGTAATAATAGTTGAAGCATCATCCCCACCTTAGATACTTATGTAGATCCTTGTTGATTATTGTTGATCAGATACTCTGCCTATTCCTGGAATTCATCTATTGATGAGCTAATCAGATACTTTGTCTATTCCTGGAAATAGACCTCCTTACCCTAAGGGCTACTCCAGATCAATAAAAGATTGGAGCAGCCTGAGCATGGGTGGAAGTCCTTCGGGACTTGCCCGCCTGGTCCCCAATATTGCAAAATTATCTCGTGTCTTTTTCTCTCATTTGTTGTGCGGCTCCTCTTTCAGATACCGAACCCTACTCCACGCAGAATGTGGAGGGAGTGTTACTTGACACTCTACTGATTACATTTCTATTTCTGGTTCGGGGAGTTTGCTTTTTTAATAAACCAGGCATAAAAACTTTAAAAATTCAAGTCTATAGAGTTCAGAACACTATGTTAGTTAGATGAAAACTCTTAGAAATCAAAATGATACAACCTAGAATTGTATGGGACTGTATCTGAAGCTCTAGGAAACCTGTAAATACAGCCTTCTGTCTGTGGGGCTGTATTCAGACACAGAAAACTGACTTTCAAACAGCTGTGAGAAATGACGAATATACAGTTTACATTTATAATTCCTGTTCAATCAGTTAGATATTTAAAGGAAACCTGGTTACCACCCTTTAAAATTCAAATCTATAGACCTTAGAACACTATGTGAGTTAGACTGAACCTTTAAGAAATCAAAATGATAGATCCCGGAATTGTATAGTAAGGTATGTGAAATGCTAGGAACACATGTAAATAGAGCCTTACTCTCTGTGTGGCCGTGTTCAAACAATGAAAGCTCTCATAGAAACAGCTGTTTAGTCACGAGGATACTGATTACATTTCTATTTCCGCTAAAAAAACTTGTCGTTTTTAAAAAACCTGGCATAAAAAAAACTAAAAATTCAAGTCTATAGAGCTCAGAACACTATGTGAGTTAGACTGAACCTTTAGGAAATCAAAATGATAGAAGCCGGAATTGTATAGGAAGGTATCTGAAATGCTAGGAATACATGTAAATAGAGTCTTCATGTCTGTGGGGCAGTGTTTAAAGACTTAAAACTCAACTTCAAACAGCTGTGATATATTGACTATACTATTTACATTTATAATTCTGATCAATAAGTTAGCATTTTTGAAGGAATATGCTTTAAACCCTTAAGGATTCAAGCATATAGAACTCAGAACACTATGTGAGTTTCATTAAACCTCTTATAATTAAAAATGAGAGAGTCTGTAATTGGATAGGAATGCATATGAAACACTAAAAATACACATTCATAGAACCTTAATATCATTAGGGCAGTGTTTAAACTGAAAACTGAGGTTGAAACAGCTGTGAAATGAAGAGTATACTGATTACATTTATGTGTCCAGTTCAATGACTTGGCATATTTAAAGGAACCTGCTTAAAACCCTTTAGAATTCAAGTTTATAGAGCTCAGAACATTATGTGAGTTTGATTGAAACTCTTAGAAGTCAAAATTGTAGAAACTGTTATTGTTTAGGAATATATATGAAATGCTAGGAATACATGCAAATTGAGCGTTAATGTCTGTGGGTCAGTGTTCAAAGTGAAAACTCACGTTGAAACAGCTTTTAAATGAGGAGTATACTGATTACATTTATGTTTCCTGTTCAATAAGGTGGTGTTTCTAAAGGAACCTGCCTAAAATCATTAAGAATTCAAGTCTATAAAGCTCAGAACACTATGAGAGTTTCATTAAAACTCTTAGACTACAAAATCATAGAACCTGGTATTGTATTGGAATGTATATGAAATGCTAGGAATACATGTAAATAAAGTCTTTATGTCTTTTAGGTGGTGTTCAAACTGAAAACTCACATTGAAACAGCTGTGAAATTAGGAGTATACTGATTAAATTTACATTTCTGGTTAAATAACATGGCGATTCTAAAGGGAACTGCCTAAAAACCTTAAAAAATCAAGTCTATACACTTCATGACACTATGGGAGTTTGATTAAAACTCTTAGATTTCAAAATGATAGAACCTGGAATGCATAGGAATGCATATGAGACACTAAGAATATATGTACATAGAGCCTTAATGTCTGTGGGGCAGTGTTCAAACACTGAAAACATGTTCAAACAACTGTGAAATGATGAATATCCTGATTACATTTATATTTCTGGTGCAATGACTTGGCTTTTTCAAAGGAACCTGCTTAAAACTGTTTAGAATTCAAGTCTATACAGCTGAGAACACCATCTGAGTTTGATTAAAACTCTTAGAATTCAAAATCATAGAACCTAGATTGTATAAGAATGTATGTGAAACGCTACAAATACATGTAAATAGAGCCTTACTGACTGTGTGGCGGTGTTCAAACACTTAAAACTCACTTCGAAATAGCTGGGAATTGACAAAGATACTGATTACATTTCTATTTCTGGTTCAAGGAGTTGGCATTTTTAAAAAACCCTGCATAAAAGCCTTAGGAAATCAAGTCTACAGAGCTCAGAACACTACGTTAGTTAAATTAAAACTCTACAGAACACTATGTTAGTTAGATTGAACCTCTTTGAAGTAAACATGATAGAACCTGGAATTATATAAGAATTGTAGCTGAAACTCTAGGAACACATGTAAATAGAGCGTTACTGTCTATGGGGCCGAGTTCCAACACTGAAAACTGACTTTCAAACAGCTGTGAAAAGACCAGTATACAAGTTACCTTTATAACTCCGGTTCATTCAGATGGCTTTGAAAAAGTAACTTGCTTAAAACCCTTAAAAATTTAAGTCTAAAGATCTCAGAACACTGGTAGTTAGATTGAAACTCTTAGAAGTAAAAATGATAGAAACTGGAATTGTATAGGACCATATCTGAAACGCTTGGAATACATGTAAATAGAGTATTACTCTCTGTGGGGCCATGTTCAAACATGAAAACTCACGTTGAAACAGCTGTGAAGTGACGAGGATACTGATTACATTTCTTTTTTCATTCAATGAGTTGGCTTTAAAAAAAAAAAACCCTGCATAAAAGCCTTAAGAATTCAAGTCTATAAAGCTCAGAACACTATGTTAGTTAGATTAAAACTCTTAGAGGTCAAAATGATAGAACCTGGAATTGTATAGAAATGTGTATGAAACCCTAGGAATTCATGTAAATAGAGCCTTCATGTCTGTGGATCAGTGTTCAAAAACTTGAAACTCACTTTCAAACAACTAGGATATGACAAGTATACTGTTTACATTTATAATTCTAATCAATAAGTTGGCATTTTTAAAGTAACCCGCTTTAAACCCTTAAGGATTCAAGTCTATAGAGCTCAGAAGACTATTTGAGTTTTGTTAATAATCTTAAAATTCAAAATAATAGAACCTGGATATGTATAGGATTGCATATAAAACACTATGAGTACATGTAAATAGAACCTTAATGTATGTGGGGCAGTGCTCAAACTAAAAACTCACTTTGAAACAGCTGTAAAATGATGAGTATACTGATTATATTTATATTTCTGGTTGAATGCCTTAGCGTTTTTCAAGGACCCTGTTTAACCCATTAAGAGTTCAAGTTTATAGAGCTCAGAACACTCTTGAGTTTGTTTGAAACTCTTAGAATTCAAATTATAGAACCTGGAATTGTATAGGAATGCATTGGAAACACTGGGAGTGTAAATAGTGCCTTAATGTCTGTGGCACAGTGTTCAAACGGTTAAAACACGTTCAAACAGCTGTGAAATAACTAGGATACTGATTATATTTATATTCCCATTTCAATGACTTGGCGTATTTAAATTAACTTCCTTAAAACCCTTAAGAATTTATGTCTATATAGCTTAGAAGACTATGTGAGTTTGAGTGAAATTCTTAGAATTCAAAATGATAGAACCTGGAATGTATACGAATGCATGAAACACTAGGAATACATGTACATAGAGCCTTAATATCTGTGGGGCAGTGTTCAAACACTTAAAACACTTTCAAACACTGTGAAATGATGAATATACTGATTACATTTATATTTCTGGTTCAATGACTTAGCCTTTTCAAAGGAACCTGCTTAAAATCCTTAAGAATTCAAGTCTATAGAGCTCAGAACACTATGTGAGTTTGATTAAAACTCTTAGAATTCAAAATCATAGAACCTAAAATTGTATAGGAATGTGTATGAAACACTGGGATGACATGTAAATAAAGCCTTCATGAAGGTGGGGAAGTGTTTAAAAACTTAAAACTCACTTTCATACAACTGTGATATGATGAGTATACTGTTTACATTCATAATTCTGATCAATTGGTTGGTATTTTTAAAGTAACCTCCTTTAAACCCTGAAGGATTCAAGTAAATATAACTCAGAACACTATGTGAGTTTCATTAAAACTCTTAGAATTCAAAATGATAGAGTCTGTAATTGTATAGAAATGTATATGAAACACTAGGAATACATGTACATAGAGCCTTAATGTCTGTGGGGCAGTGTTCAAACTTAAAAGTCAGGTTGAAACAGCTGTGAAATGAAGAGTATACTGATTACATTTATGTTTTCGGTTCAATGACTTGGCATATTTAAAGGAACCTGCTGAAAACCCTTAAGAATTCAAGTCTATAGAGCTCAGAACACTGTTAACTTGATTGAAACTCTTAGAAGTCAAAATCGATAGAACTTGTAATTGTATAGGAATGCATATGAAACGCTAGGAATACATGTACATACAGCATCAATGTCTGTGGGGCAGTGTTAAACGACTTAAAACTCACTTTCTAACAGCTGTGAAATGACTAGTATACTGATTACGTTTAAGTTTCTGGTTCAATAAGTTGGCATTTTTAAAGTAACCTGCTTTAAACCCTCAAGGATTAAAGTCTATAGAGCTCAGAACACTATGTGAGTTTCATTAAAACTCTTACATTCAAAATAATAGAACCTGGATATGTATAGGAATGCATATGAAACACTATGAGTACATGTAAATAAAGCCTTAATGTCTGTGGGGCAGTGTTCAAACTGAAAACTCACCTTGAAAAAGCTGTGAAATGAAGAGTATACTGATTATATTTCTATTTCTGGGTGAATGACTTGGAGATTTAAAGGAACCTGCTTAAAACCCTTAAGAATTCAAGTCTATAGAGCTCAGAACACTATTGAGTTTGATTGAAACTCTTAGAATTCAAATGATAGAACCTGGAATTGTATAGGAATGCATACAAAATGCTAGGAGTACATGTAAATAGAGCCTTAATGTCTGTGGTGCAGTGTTCAAACACGTAAAACACATTCAAACATCTGTGAAATAACGAGTAGGCTGATTATGTTTCTATTTCCGGTTCAATGACTTGTCTTATTGAAATGAACCTGCTTAAAACCATTAAGAAATCAAGTCTATAGAGCTTAGAAGACTATGTGAGTTTGATTGAAACTCTTGGAATTCAAAATGATAGAGTCTGGAATTGTATAGGTATGTATATGAAATGCTAGGAATACATGTAAATAGAACCTTAATGTCTGTGGGGCACTGTTCAAACACTTAACACGTTCAAACAGCTGTGAAATGACGAGGATAGTGATTACGTTTATAATTCCGGTTTAGTGAGTTGGCCTTTTTATAGGAGCCTGCTTAAAACCCTTAAGAATTCAAGTCTAAGAGACACCAGCTCTGACAGCCAAGAACCACAGCAGCCCAGCGTTGGACCAGCATCGCCCAGTGTAAACGTCTGTTTCTGTGAGGAGCAGAGAGTTAACTACATAACCAAATGCCTGGAGTAGAGAGATCATGGGGAGACCAAGAACCAGCCCACATATGAAAGAAAACAGGCATTACCAGAAAAGGAAGTAAACCATATTGATGCAACGGAGGCAAGCAACCTGTCAGAGAAAGAATTCAGAGAAATGGTCATAAGGTGGATGAAAGAATGGAAGACAAATTCAACAATATGTGTAAGAACCAAGAGAAAATGAAGAAAAACCAAGAAGAAATAAAAAAATGACATCACTGCAATAAAGAACACAATAGAAAGCATCAACAGTAGACTAGAAGAAACAGAGGAC
Organism: Myotis yumanensis; assembly: GCF_028538775.1. Taxonomy (NCBI): domain Eukaryota; kingdom Metazoa; phylum Chordata; class Mammalia; order Chiroptera; family Vespertilionidae; genus Myotis; species Myotis yumanensis. The sequence continues at coordinate 28,739 of NW_027223799.1, forward strand.
AGCATCAGTGAGCTAGAAGACAAGGTAGGAAAAAATACCCAAGCAGAACAGCTTCTAGAAAAAAAAATTAAACAGCAGGAGGAGAGCCTAAGAGAATTCTGGGACAACACGAAATGAAACAACATCTGCATAATAGGGGTGCTAGAGGAGAGGAAACTGAGGCAGGAATAGAAAACCTATTTGAAAAAATGACAGAAAACTTACATGATATAGGGAAGAAAAAACTCACACAAATCCAAGAAGCTCACAGAGTCCCAAACAAAATGAACCCCAAAAGACCAACGCCAAGGCACATTATAACTAAATTGGCAAACACCAACGACAAAGCAAAAATCTTAAAAGCAGCCAGAGAGAGACAGAAAGTCACCTACAAAGGAGCCCTCATTAGACTAGCGACTGATTTCTAAACAGAAACACATCAGTCAAGAAGGGAATGAAATGAAATATATAAAGTTATGAAAAGGAAGGGTCTGAATCCAAGAATACTGTACCCAGCAAGGCTATCAATCAAAATTGAGGGTGAAATCAGGTGCTTCATAGACAAAAAAGGACTTCGGGTGTTTATTACCACCAAACCAGCAATGCAAGAAATGCTAAAGGGTCTACTGTAAAAAAAAAAAAAAAGAAAGAAAGAAAAGAAAAGAAAAGAAAAGAAAAGAAACAAAGAAGGAACACAGGGGTAAAGAATGAAAATGGAGACTAACAAGTATCTATCAATAATAACTTTAAATGTAAATGGATTAAATGCCCCAATCAAAAGGCATAGGGTAACTGAGTGGATAAGAAAACATGACCCATATATCTGCTGTCTACAGGAAACCCACCTCAGAAAAAAAGACACACACAGACTTATGGTGAAGGGGTAGAAAAAGGTTTTTCAGGCAAATGGAAATGAAAAAAAAGCCAGGGTAGCAATACCTATATCTGAAAATTTTATCTCAAATCGAAGGACATAAAAAGAGATAAAGAAGGCCATTTCATAATACTAAAGGGAGCAATCCAACAAGAAGAAATAACTCTGGTAAACATATACGCACCCAATATATGAGCACCCAAATACATAAGAAATCTTCTGGAGGAGATCAAAGGAGAGATTGACAGCAGTACAATCATAGTAGGGGACATTAACACCCCATTATCACCATTGAACAAATCCTCTAAACAAAAAATCACCAAAGAAACATCAATCCTAAATGACTCACTACATCAGATGGAATTAATTGACCTCTTCAGAACATTTCACCCCAAAGCCACAGAATATACATTCTTCTCAAGTGCACATGGGTCATTTTCAAAGATAGACCATATATTGGGTCACAGACAAAGTCTCTTCAAATTCAAGAAAATTGAAATCATATCAAGCATCTTCTCAGATCACAATGGCATAAAACTAGAAATCAACTACAATAGAAACAATCCAAAAAAAATCAAACACTTGGAGACTAAATAGCACACTATTAAAAAATGACTGGGTTACCAAAGAGATCAAAGAAGAAATAAAAAACATCATGGCAACAAATGACAATGAAAACACAACAATCCAAAACTTATGGGACACAGCAAAAGCAGTCTTGAGAGGGAAGTTCATAGCTCTACAAGCCTACTGCAAGAAACAAGAAACAATGAGAATAAATCACCTAACCCTACAACTTAAAGAATTAGAAAGAGAGCAACAAGAAAAGCCCAGTGTAAGCAGAAGGAAGGAAATAATAAAGATCAGAGCAGAGATAAACAACATAGAGACCAAAAAAACAATACAAAAGATCAACAAAACCAAGAGCTGGTTCTTTGAAAGGATAAACAAGATTGATGAACCTCTATCCAGGCTCACCAATAAGCAAAGAGAGAGGACCCAAATAAACAAGATCAGAAATGAAAGAGGAGAAATAACGACAGACCGCACAGAAATACAAAGGATTGTTAGAAAATACTATGAACAATTATACTCCAACAAACTAGACAACCTGGAGGAAATGGACATATTCCTAGAAAAATACAACATTCCAAAACTCAATCAGGAAGAATCTAAAAATCTCAATAGGCCAATAGCTATGGAAGAAATTGAAGCAGTCATCAAAAAGCTTGCAGCAAACAAAAGCCCAGGGCCAGACTGCTTCACAGGGGAATTTTACCAAACATTCAAGGAAGAAATAAAACTTATCCTCCTCAGACTACTACAAAAAATTCAAGAGGAAGGAACACTTCCAAGCTCATTCTATGAAGCCAGCATCACCCTCATACCAAAACCAGGTAAAGAAAACACAATGAAAGAGAATTACAGGCCAATATCTTTCATGAACATAGATGCCAAAATCCTCAACAAAATCTTAGCAAATCGGATCCAGCAGTACATCAGAAAGATCATACACAATGACCAAGTTGGGTTTATCCCAGGGATGCAAGGATGGTACAACATCCGCAAATCAATAAACGTAATTCATCACATAAACAAATTGAGAGCTAAAAACCACATAGTCATATCAATTGATGCAGAAAAAGTATTTGACAAAATCCAACGCCCTTACTTTTTTAAAAAAAAAATATTTCTTTATTAATTTCACAGAGGAAGAGAGAAGGAGAGAGAGATAGAAACATCAACGATGAGAGAGAATCATTGATTGGCTGCCTCCTGCACGCCCCCCAATGGGGATCGAGCCTGCAACCCAGGCATGTGCCCCCGGACAGAATCGAACCTGCGTCCCCTCAGCCCACAGGCTGACGCTCTATCCACTGAGCCAAGCCGGCCAGGGCCCAACACCCTTTCTTGATAAAAACTCTCAGCAAGATACGAATAGAAGGATCATACCTCAACATAATAAAAGCCATAGATGACAAACCCACAGCCGACATCATACTCAATGAGCAAAAACTAAAACCATTTCCCCTAAGAACAGGAACAAGACAGGGATGCCCCCTCTCACCACTCCTGTTCAACCTAGTACTGGAAGTACTAGCCATTGTGATCAGACAAGAAGAAGAAATAAAAGGCATCCAAATTGGAAAAGAAGAAGCAAAACTGTCCTTATTTGCAGATGACATGATACTGTACATAGAGAACTCTAAAGACTCCATCAAAAAATTATTAGACTTGGAGAAACCAAGATGGTGGCATAGATAAACACTGGAAATTGCTGCCTCTGACAACAACTTCAAAAATACAATGAAAAGACAAAACGGACATCATCCAGAACTACAGGAAGGCTGGCTGAGTGGAAATTCTACAACTAGAAGGAAAGAGAAAAGCACACTGAGACTCAGAGGAGCTGCAGAAGTAAAGTGCAGAGGTACAGAGGCTCAAGTGCGTGCGTGGAAAGGGGCGGGCACCTGAGGATGCAGCTGTCTTTTTGAATCAGGAGGGAGTCACAAGCTCCCAACTGCTCTGAACTCCAGTTCTGGGAGGTCTCTGGGGACCCAGGACTCATACGGGGAGAAACTGGACTGTCTGGCAAAGGGCAGAACTCGGAACTCGAGGGCGGATTTCCCTCAGAGGTGCTTGCAGCAATTACCGGGACACTGCGACACGCGGCCCCTTAAGGCACAGCTGAGGAGCAGCCATAGCTGCTTGCTCCGCCCTGTTGCTTCCGAGACCCTGCCACACCCAGGCTGTGGCAGAAACTTTTGCATATGAATGCCCTGGCCCTTTGCAATCTGAAAAGTAACTAACAAACTGCAGCTGGGCCAGACAGACCTAGAACTTCCAAAAAAAAGACCCAAGGCCCCACAGCAGCTTGCATTGCTTCACAGCTGGGCCTCATCTGGGCACCTCCAAACCCCCCAAAAAAGGAAGGGGAATCTGCAGATCTCTTCGTAGCTCCTGCTGGGTAACCTTAGGCAGAGGCTAAATTAGCACCTTCTTAGAACCAAGAGCCAGTGTACCCAGTGGTCAGAGTGGGACCATCCAGATTACAACTCCTCAGATCCATAAGGAACACACTCAGGGGGCATACTCAGTGAGCACCAAAGCCCTACTGAAGCAAGTCTTGCCCCAGAAGGGTATCTTCAGCACAGAAGTTCTCCCACTGCAGACACAGTTGATTCTCACAGCCATTGGCCTGGAGGTCAATTCCTCCCAGTGATAACTACAACAATCAAGGCTTAACTACAACAAGACTGTGCACACAGCCCACAAAGGGGTGCACCAAGAGTGTCCACCTCAGGTAATTGGGGAAACTGAGCCACTGGGCCCTATAGGACACCTAGCACACAAAGCCACTCTACCAACACAGGGAAGCATATAAAATGCAGAGACAAAGAAACAGGTCAAAAATGGCAGAAATGGAGGAAAGCAAATGATTGGATATAGAGTTCAAAACCATGTTTATAAGGTTTTTCAAGAATTTTCTGGAAACCACCATTAAATTTAGTGAGACCCTGGAGGATATGAAAAAAGACCAACTAGAAATTAAGCATACACTGACTGAAATAAAGAATAATATACAGAGACCCAACAGCAGACAAGAGGATCCCAAGAATCAAGTCAAACATTTTAAATATGAAGAAAAAAAAATACCCAACTGGAAAAGCAAAAAGAAAAAAGAACCCAAAAATATGAAGATAGTGTAAGGAGCCTCTGGGACAACTTCAAGAGTACCAACATCAGAATTATAGGGGTGCCAGAAGAAGAAAGAGGGCAAGATATTGAAAACCTATTTGAAGAAATAATGACAGAAATCCTCCCCTACCTGGTGATAGAAATAGACTTACAAGTCCAGGAAGCGAAGAGAACCCCAAACAAAAGGAATCCAAAGAGGACCACACTAAGACACATCATAATTAAAATGCCAAGAGCAAAAGACAAAGAGAGAATCTTAAAAGCAGCAAGACAAAAAATGTCAATTACCTACAAGGGAGTACCCATATGACTGTCAGCTGATTTCTCAATAGAAACTACGCAGGCCAGAAGAGAGTGGCAAGAAATATTCAAAGTGATGAATAGCAAGAACCTACAGCCGAAACCGGTTTGGCTCGGTGGATAGAGCATCGGCCTGCGGACTGAAAGGTCCCTGGTTTGATTCCGGTCAAGGGCATGTACCTTGGTTGCGGGCATATCCCCAGTGGGAGATGTGCAGGAGGCAGCTGGTCGATGTTTCTCTCTCATCGATGTTTCTAACTCCCTATCTCTCTCCCTTCCTCTCTGTAAAAAATCAATAAAATATATTTTAAAAAAAAAAAGAACCTACAACCAAGATTACTTTATCCAGCAAAGCTATCATTCAGAATTGAAGGTCAAATAAAGAGCTTCACAGATAAGGAAAAGCTAAAGGAGTTCATCACCACCAAACCAGGATTTATGAAATGCTGAAGGGTATTCTTTAAGAAGAAGAAGAAGAAAAAGGTAAAGATAAAAATTATGAATAACAAATACACATCTATCAACAAGTGAATCTAAAAATCAAGCGAATTGCCCTAACCGGTTTGGCTCAGTGGATAGAGCGTCGGCCTGCAGACTGAAGGGTCCTGGGTTCAATTCCAGTCAAGGGCATGTACCTTGGTTGCAGGAACATCCCCAGGAGGGGGTGTGCAAGAGGCAGCTGATCGATGTTTCTCTCTCATTGATGTTTCTAACTCTCTATCCCTCTCCCTTCCTCTCTGTAAAAAAATCAATAAAATATATTTTTAAAAAAATAAAAATCAAGTGAACAAATAATCTGGTGAACAGTATGAACTGGTGATTATAATAGAATCAGGGACATAGAAAGGGAATGGACTGACTATTCTTGGGGGGGAAAGGGTGTGGGGGATGTGAGAAGAGATTGGACAATAATCGTGACCTATGGATGCGGACAGTGGGTGGGGAGTGAGGGCAGAGGGTGGGGTGGGAACTGGGTGGAGGGGATGTATGGTGGGAAAAAAGAGGAACCAATGTAATAATCTGAACAATAAAGATTTAATAATAAAAAAAATTATTAGACTTAATAAATGAATCCAGCAATGTAGCAGGATACAAAATTAATACCAAGAAATCTATGGCATTTCTTTACACCAATAGTGAACTTACAGAAAGTTAGACTAAAAAAGCAATCCCATTTACCATCTCATCAAAAAAATTAAGATACCTAGGAATAAACTTAACTAAGGAGGTAAAAGACTTATATGCGGAAAACTACAGGACGTTGAAAAAAGAGATAGAGGAAGACATAAACAGATGGAAGAACATACCGTGTTCATGGATTGGTAGAATCAACAGCATCAAAATGTCCATACTACCCAAAGCAATCTATAAATTCAATACAATCCCAATTAAATTACCAACGGCATATTTCACAGATCTAGAACGAATGTTCCAAAAATTCATCTGGAATAAAAAAAGACCTCGAATAGCTGCAGCAATCCTGAGATAGAAGAACAAAGTAGGTGGGATCTCAATACCAGATATCAAACTGTGTTACAAAGCCACTGTTCTTAAAACAGCTTGGTACTGGCACAAGAACAGACATATAGATCAATGGAATAGAATAGAGACCCCAGAAATCGACCCAAACCACTATGATCAATTAATATTCGACAATGGAGGCAAGAACATACAATGGAGTCAAGACAGTCTCTTCAATAAATGGTGTTGGGAAAATTGGACAGATACATGCAAAAGGATGAAACTAGACCACCAACTCACACCATACACAAAAATAAACTCAAAATGGATAAAAGACTTAATCCTAAGATGGGAAACCATAAAAATACTAGAGGAATCCATAGGCAGCAAAATCGCAAACATATGCCGAAGGAATTTCTTCTCTGATACTGCTCCTAGGGCAATGGAAACTAAAGAGAAAATAAACAGATGGGACTACATCAAAATAAAGAGCTTTTGCACAGCAAAGGAAACCATCAACAAAACAACAAGAAGACCCACTGAATGGGAGAACATATTTGCCAATGATATCACCGATAAGGGTTTAATCTTCAACATTTACAGGGAACTCATGAAACTTAACAATAGAAAGATAAACAATCCAATCAAAAAATGGGCAATGGACCTAGATAGAAACTTTTCGAAAGAGGACAGACATACAGAAGGCCAAAAGACATGAAAACATAGTCAAAGTCACTAATTATACTAGAGATGCAAATCAAAATGACAATGCGGTATCATCTCACACCTGTCAGAATGGCTATCATCAACAAATCAACAAACAACAAGTGCTGGAGAGGATGTGGAGAAAAAGGAACCCTTGTGCACTGCTGGAGGGAATGCAGACTGGTGTAGCCACTGTGGAGAACAGTATGGAGCTTCCTCAAAAAACTAAAAATGGAACTCCCATTTGACCCAGTGATCCCACTTCTAGGAATATATCCCAAGAAGCCAGAAACACCAGTCAGAAAGGATATATGCACTCCTATGTTCATAGCAGCACAATTCACCATAGCTAAGATTTGGAAACAGCCTAAGTGCCCTTCAACAGATGAATGGATTAAAAGTCTGTGGTACTTCTACACAATGGAATACTATGCTGCGGTAAAAAAGAAGGAACTTTTGCCTTTTGAAACAGCATGGATGGAACTGGAGAGCATTATGCTAAGTGAAATAAGCCAGTCAGAGAAAGATAAATACCTCATGATTTCACTCATTTGTGGAATATAAAGAACAACATAGACTGATGAACAGAGACAGATCCAAAGACAGAGAAAGAGTGATCAGACTATTAATCCCTAGAGGGAAAGTAGGGGAAGGAGGGGACAAGGGGAAGGGATCAACCAAAGTACTTGTATGCATGCATATAAGCCAAACCAATGGACAACAGGGGGATGAGAGCATGAGTGGATGGGGAGGGTAATTTAATAGGGGGGGATGAGGGCACATTTTTAATACCTTAACTAATAAAGAATTTTTTTAAAAAAAGAATTCAAGTCTATAGAGCTCAAAACACTATGTTAGTTAGATTAAAACTCTTAGAATTCAAAATGATTGAACCTGGAATTGTATAGGAATGCATATGAAATGCTAGGAGTACATGTACAAAGAGCCTTAATGTCTGTGGGGCAGTGTTCAAACACTTAAAACAAGTTCAAACAGCTGTGAAATGACGAGGATACTGATTACGTTTATATTTCTGGTTCAATGACTTGGCCTTTTCAAAGGAACCTGCTTAAAACCCTTAAGAATTCAAGTCTATAGAGCTCAGAACACTATGTGAGTTTGATTAAAACTCTTAGAATTCAAAATCATAGAACCTGGAATTGTATAGGAATGTGTATGAAACACTAGGAATACATGTAATTAGAGCCTTCATGTCTGTGGGGCAGTGTTCAAAGAGTTAAAACTCACTTTCAAACAGCTGTGAAATGAGGTGTATACTGTTTACATTCATAATTCTGATCAATACTTTGGCGTTTTTAAAGTAACCTGCTTTAAACCCTTAAGGATTCAAGTGTATAAAGCTCAGAACACTATGTGAGTTTGAGTAAAACTCTTAAAATTCAAAATGATAGCTGTCTGGAATTGTATAGGAATGTATATGAAACACTAGGAATACATGTACATAGAGCCTTAATGTCTGTGGGGCAGTGTTCAAACTGAAAACTCAGGTTGAAACTGCTGTGAAATGAAGAGTATACTGATTACATTTATGTTTCCGGTTCAATGACTTGGCGTATTTAAAGGAACCTGCTGAAAACCCTTAAGAATTCAAGTCTATAGAGCTCAGAACACTATGTGAGTTTGATTGAAACTCTTAGAATTCAAAATGATAGAACCTGTAATTGTATAGGAATGTATATGAATCGCTAGAAATACCTGTAAATAGAGCCTTAGTATCTGTGGGGCAGTGTTCTAACAGAGCTCAGAAAACTATGTGAGTGTGATTAAAACTCTTAGAATTCAAAATGATAGAACCTGGATTTGTATAGGATTGAATATGATATGCTAAGAATACATGTAAATAGAGCCTTAATATCTTTGGGGCAGTGTTCAAACTGAAAACTCACGTTGAAACAGCTGTGAAATGATGAGTATACTGATGAGGAGGACTGGTGCAGGGGCGGGAGATTATGCTGGGGCCAGGCCCTACCGGGCTCTTGGAGAAACTCGAAGGCTGGGTGCACAGGAGGCTGTGGCCTGGGGTGGCCAGACCTGAAGGGCTGGATAGAGGAGGCTGCAGGGGTGCAGGCAGCTAGAGGCCGAACCGGGATCATGCTGAACAGGAAGAGTTCTAGTAAAGCTGAATAGTACCTGCTCACCAAACAGAAGTTAGGGGTAGGATGCCTGTCACCAATCCAGGGCCCTGGGGAGGATGCAGGGCAGGGTGGTGCCTCCCTGGTGCCCACCCTCCCCAGTGCCTGCTCTCCCCTGCATCCTCCCTGGTGTCCACCCTCCCGGTGCCCACCCTCCCCTGCATCCTCCCCAGTGCCTGCCCTCTCCTGCACCCTCCCCAGGGCCCTGTCAGGGTCTAAGCCTGTGGTTCTCAACCTTCCTAATGCCGCGACCATTTAATACAGTTCCTCATGTTGTGGTGACCCCCAACCATAAAATTATTTTCATTGCTACTTCATCACTGTAATTTTGCTATTGTTATGAATCCTAACGTAAATATCTGATATGCAGGATGTATTTTCATTGTTACAAATTGAACATAATTAAAGCATAGTGATTAATCACAAAAACAATACGTAATTATATATGTGTTTTCCGATAGTCTTAGGCGACCCCTGTGAAAGGGTCTTTCGACCCCCAAACCACTGGTCTAAGCACTCACACTCCCCTGTAATGCCCGGTCACCCTGGGCCATGCAGGCTTTAGAATGACTTATACCCTGAAACTACACATTCATACAGCGTCTTGGTCAGGAAGGGCACATGATCCTCCAAAGGTGAGGAACCTGGTCTTAAGGAGAGTCTGGGTGAAGAGCCAGGCCAGCAGCCGGGCCCACTGCGCTGGGACCTGCCTTTCCAGCAAGTTCTCTCATCATCACAGCCTGGGCTCCAGCCCCTCCCACTAAAGAAGCTGTGGTTTTGCCGCGTTCTGTCCGTCTGCACTCAGCACGGGCCTGGAGTGCTGCCGTCTGCGGGGCTGACCGCGCACAGGGCTCTGGGTGGAGGAAGGGAGCTGCTCTCCTGCGAGGCCGGGCGGGGCTGCTCTGTCCCCGCAGCGAGCACAGGACGATGCGGTGCCCAGGACGGTGGTGCAGGGTGTGGAGGTGGGACCTGCTCAGATTCCTAGAGCCGCTGACCTCAGCTCCAGCCTGGGGCCCTGGGCCCCTGCTGATCCCCTCCCGCCGCCGTCTCCTTGTCCCCAGAACGGGGCTCACAAAGATTTAGCGACACCGCGTGAAGGCTCCTTAGCACCAGAGGGGAGGGATTCAGCAGGACAGGGGAGGTCACACTGGGCACAGCTCGAGTTCCTCCTGAGGCCATGGTCGTGGCGCTGTCGGCCAGAGCCCGCGGCTCCCCGTGACCCAGACCCGCCCAGACCCAGTGGTTCCTGACAGGAGCCCAGATGGCCCTGCCAGCGCCGCCGCCGCCCGGGGACCGTCCCTCCTCAGGGCCTCCTGTGGGTGAGGCTGGGACTCCAGCCGCTGAGCCGTTTTCCTCCGGCTTCTCAGTGCCGCGCCTGTGGGACCTGGAGCGCGAGGGCCTGGGGCCAGCGGGGAGCCGCGCGGGCCGGGCCTGGGAGCCCGGAGAGGGGCGCAGGGCCGGGCAGGGCGCCAGCGGCCAGGCTCAGCCCCCCGCCCCCCTCCCCGCCTCCTCGGAAGGTTCCTGGAGCACCGCCCGCGAGGGCAGAGCCAGAGCCCGGAGCCAGAGGCCGCCTCCCGCGAAAAGGCCGGGACGCCCGGGCCAGGCTTCCGCTTGGGAGCCCTGAGCGCCCGGCACCTGCGGCGAAGGGCGGGCCCGAGAGGCCCAGGCCGCCGCTGCGGCTCCTAGTGACCAGCCCGCCCCGAGCCTCTGCTTGGCCCCAGGCCGCCCGCACCGGCGCCCGTGTCAGGCCCTCGTGGGTCCGTCACGGCCTCGGCCACAGCGCCCACGCGGCCTGTGACCCGCCCGCCCCCTCCTCTCCTGCACCACCGCCACCGCTTCCTTTCTCTCCTGCAGATTCCGGGCTTGCTTCTGCCTGGAGCCTTCGCACGGCTGTGCCTGCTGTGCCCATCGCTCTCCCCTCAGCTCTTCAAACACCGGGTCCTTCTGTTGTCCAGGTTTCCGCACAGCTGTTCTCTCGGGGCCCACCCTGACCTCCCGATTTAAATTACACCCCGAAGGCCACCATGATGACACTGGCCCTTAAAACCTTCTCCACAAGGCCTTCCGCCATCCCCGACGAGGATTTTATTTCTTTCTCCTTCTGAGGCGAGGCCTTGCCCACCTGGTCACTGTGAGGCCGGAGTTAGCAGGACACCGGGCGCAGGCAGCAGCCGTGTCCTCGCGGAGTCCTTGAAGGGTCAGCGCAGGAATGAGGCTCCTGGCGCTGGAGGCTGCGACCCGCGGGGGCCACCCCACCCGTCCCTGTCCCTGCGGCCCTCCCCCCGCCCCCTTTGGGCTGTGCGAGGTGGAGGAAGCGCCCACCAGGTGCCTTGGGTCTGATGGTTTTTCATTCTGAGGGGCTGACACCTCCTCTTGGATGAACTGTGCGCCCCGCAGGGCTGGGAGTTAAGCAGAACTAGGTGGACAGAGTGGGCGGAGGGAGGGCTGGTGGCGCAGCTGAACAAACAAAATGTGTTCTGCAGACAAGCAGGGTGTTTTGAAACCAGGGTGTTTGTCCTGCAAGTGAAAGAAAACAATGTTGCAAAGAGGCAGGAGCCATCAGAGACGGCCCAGGAGAGCGGCTTTGGCAGATGCCAGGGGAGGGCGGAGGCTGGGGCGGCCCTTGTGACCCCCCACCCCCACCCAGGGGGGCCTGTGTGTTTGCAGTAACTCCCCTTGTTTGAAGCCTCTGGTCCTGCTTCACTCTTCGATTCCCTGAGATAAGACCCTGGGAAATGGCTGCTCTCCAGCCGAATCCGTGCCGGCCCCCTTCACCTGTCAGCGCAGGGGAGGGAGAGGGAGAGGGAGAGGCAGGAGGAACGCACAGCCGGCCCCCCTTCACCTGTCAGCGCAGGGGAGGGAGACGGAGAGGCAGGAGGAACGCACAGCCGGCCCGAAAGCCCGCAGACCTGAGTCTGGGCCCAGGGCCCCCTGCACTCCGGCGACCTGGCACCGGGTCTGGGCCTGGGTCTCCGCGTGTGATCGGAGTCAGAGAGCCTTGGGCTCAGGGTTGATTCAGCCGCTTGGGACTGAGCCAGGCCTTCCCCTGCTCCTTGCCCAGTTTCCTCATCTGTGACATGGAGATCTTAAAGGCACTCACAGGGTGTGCGTGCATTTCCAGGAGCCAGGGCTTGTGAGGCCGAGGTTCTGCTCAGGGAGGGGCTGCTGGAGGCGCTGTCCCTCCTGCTGGGAGCGCTGGTCCTGGGCAGCAGGGAGCTGGGGGGAGGGAGGGGCTGCTGGAGGCGCTGTCCCTCCTGCTGGGAGCGCTGGTCCTGGGCAGCGGGTGTGGCTGCCATCGCCTGAGCTGAGTGCTTGCTTCCCAGTGGCCTGGGGACCAGCAGTGTCTGCTTTGCCTGGAACCCTGTAGGAAAGGCAAGTTTTGGGGCCCTACCCCGACTTCCTGACCTTAAAGCTCTGGGGGCTGTGCCCGTGTCCTGCTGAAACAGGAATTTTTAGGGGTAAAATATAGGACAGGTTCAGGAAAGTTTAGAAATCACGGGGACCATGGAGGAAGCACAGGGCTGCAGAGCAGCAGAAGGTATATTTCCATAGAATGGGGAGCTGAAAAGCTGCAACAGGTGCATTTCCATAGAATGGGGAGCTGGGAACAGCGGAAGGTCTATATTCACAAAATAAAGGGAAGGAAGCCCCGCATCCAGAAGGAGAAGGAAGCCCAGAGGGAACAGGAAAACAATAAGGAGGGAGGAACTCACGTGTCCCCTGTGAGGTTGGACCTTGAGCCCAGGAGTTGCTGTAGTGACCAGTCCAAGGGAATAGTGACCGGTCAGGAGGACACGAAGGCACCAGGGTCTGCAGCCTTTCTAGGCCGCAGGGAAAAGGAGCTCAGGGGGACCCTCTCCCCCTCCCCACGTGGGAGTCTGCACTTGTTCTCCAAGGAATCTCCACCTTTGCTGCCTCACTCTCCGTCCGGGGGTTCATTCTTGGATTCCAGCGGACAAAAATCCGGGTTCCAGTCCAGAAACTCCGTCTCGCTGCGTGTGAGCCGGCCTCCGGGTGATTCTGACGCTCAGCCCGCGGGAACCACGCCTCAGCCGCAGCCTTTTCCACGTCCTTTCACATTCAGCTCCAGCTCACAGCCCCGTGTTCCTGTCGGTGTCGGCGCACAGCACGGGCGAGGCCACCGTCCTCACGGAGCGCCCTCCGGTCCCAGTGCCACGGGTCCCGCACACAGGGCTCCGCTCCAGGCCGCCCCCCCCCCCCCCACCCCGCCCTGGCGGCTGTCCCGCTCCTGCATCTGTGAGTCGCTGTCTGTCGGGCTGTCTTGCTCTTTGGATCCCACAGGTGAGGACCACAGGGCGGGTCTCGGCTGCACAGGAGGCTCCGATGGGCTCCGGGAGCCGCTCACCCGCCGGCCGGAACCCAGCCGGTCGGGGCGCCCCTCTGACGGCTCCGAGGGGCTCACAGGCCGCGGGGACGCCCCCTCCGGGGACAGGCCCTTCCCGCCTGGAGGCCCCCAGGCTCCTCATGGAGCAGGTGCCCTGCTTCTCAGCCAGGACTGGGGTTCCCTCCTGTCCCCAGGCCCCACCTCCGCCTGCCCGGGGCCTTGGAGCCCGGAAGACACAGCCGTCCTCTAAGGGCGGAGCCCTCAGGGACCAGGACAGCAGGACGAAAGGGGGACCACCTCCTCCTTCTGAGTCACCCCCACCTGCAGCAGCGCCAGGTCCCAGCTGCACCCCTCCGTCCCCCTCCCATCCCCCTCCCATCCCCACCCCTCCCTCCCCTCCACCTCCTCCCTCCCCTGCTCACCCCCTCCCCTCCTCCCTCCCTCCCCGCCCTTTGCAGGGGCCACAGGGCACTCGGAGGACGGCGCCAGGGCTGGACCCTCTGCTCTGAGGCCCAGCGGCCCCCTCCCCTGAGCACCAGGGACCCCCGTGCTGCCGGGGCCTGAGGAGGCGGAGGTCAGAAGGCAGCGGCTTGGTCACGTGCCACCTGGGGGGGGCAGGCGCCGGCAGCGCCCCCTCCCGTCGGCTTTCTCGGAGCAGCGGCTCCTCACCGCCCCGGGATCGCGCTGAACCCGCCGCCCCGCCCCGAGAGGGACCTGGCGCCCGGCAGGCCCGTCTCCTGTGGGCGCTTCTCTCCCTCGGTCTCACCGGGAGGCCTCCCCCGGCCCGGTACTTGAGGAGGGACTGTTCTTACTGCCCGAGGCGGTGAGGGCGCCCCCTCCCTGAGGTGACTCTTCAGGTAAGATGATGGGGAGCCTGTGTTTCTCAAGCCCCCCCACACACACACCCCAGCCCCACCCCGCCTTGAGCGCCCGCTCCAAGCCGAGGGAAGGGGCTCCTTGGAGAGGAGACACAGGCAGGAGCTGGGGAGAGATTTCCACCTCCCAGTCCGGCCCCTGTCTCTCCGGGAGCCCAAACCCGGCTGGGGGGGCGGGGGGGGAAGTCCCTGAAGTTTCCCACACGCTCAGCTCAGCTCTGCCCCTGACAGGCCTGCGGGGGGGGGGGGGGGGGGGGCGGTGTTATGCCCAGAGTTCGGGGTCCCCAATAATCCACCACCAGGGAGCCTGTTCCGATGCAAAAGCAAAGGGTCTTTTATTCAAGCCTGGGACTTGGTCCCCCTCCTGCCTCCCCGCCTCCATTACTGGATGCAAAAGAGAGCCCCGAGTTCCAAGAGAACAAAGATTTATAGGGGTTGGGGTTGGGGGCACACTCTGACCACTGATTTGACCGATTCTGGTTGGTTGAGTGAGGGCGGGGGTGGGGGGGGTTGCGGGGGGCTAGTGACGCAAGGGCAGGGTGCAGCTACGGTCTGGTTACACAAAGACAGGGGGGTGGCTAGCATACTCTTGGCCTTGGGCTAGTTTTCCCCACTTTCCCATTGGCCAAGATAAGGGCAGGCTGAGTAACTGATACATTCTGCGGCTTTTTCTTGGAAGAGGGGTTAAGGACACAGCTACCAGTCCTGTTTTGTCCTTTCATTCCCCCCTTGTCTTTCTGAAGCCATGTCTATGAAGATGCAGGCATCATCTGAGTCTATTATACAATTTTCTGCAGGTATAGTCCTTTTCAAGTTGGGGTGAGTCCTGGGGTCGTGAACTTCTTTACCCACATCGAGTCCCCAGGCTGGAAAGGATGTACAGAGTCCGAGGTGGCACTGGCAGGGCATCTCGAACAAGCTTATGGGTGGCTTGTAATTTCTGTAAGAGATCACGTCCAAGTAAGGGGTACAGGCATTCTGGCATGACTAGAAACGTATGAGTTATCGTGTTCTTTCTGAGGTCCACAGTCCTCTTTGATGTCCAAGGAAAAAGGCAGTTTGTCCGGTGGCTCCTAGAACTGGTGTCTTCTTAGATGGTACTGGTCCCATTGGCTCTGTCAAGACTGAATAGGCTGCTCCAGAATACACCAGGAACCTAACCGGGGGTTCTATTTATTTATAAATATTTATACCTAAGTAGACATGTAAACATTAAATAAACATTCATATTTATACCTTTTCAGTGAACAAGTACTTTTACAGTCTTGGGAATTTTGGCAGATAACAGGAACACTGCCCAAGTCCCCTGATGGGGGCCTGACAAGAACAGATGTGAGGGCCTTTGGCTGGGGGGTATAAAGTCTCCATTCTTCCTCTCTCGGCACTGCTAAAGACAGGATTATTGGAGAGGTCTCTTCACCTAGGCAAGGCTGTGCTGAGCCATCTGGGGCAAAAGTGGTTTCTGCTTCCATTAGAGGGACCAGGTCAACTGGTAAATATAGGAATTCATGAACCACCTGATGGCCGCCTAACTGACATCGGCGGAGGCGGCAGAACAGTCTGCAGCTGTGGTCCCGGTGACTTCCTGTCCTGAGAGGGGAGCTACCTTCTGAGTAACTACCGAGTGCTCTGCCGCCGTATCACCCATAAAGTTCACAGTCTGGCCCCCGATCTTCATTTTGACCATCGGCTCATGGGGGCCCAGTTGGAAAAAGCCCAGTCTGTCCTAGACAGAGTCAGCTGTTGCCAGTCTGAGGAGGTCTGCCTCAGGCAGCTCTGGCCAATAGCGGCTGGGTGGTTTGGATGGCCTTCCCAGCTTCTTCTGGCCTGCTACTAAACTTTACTCTGTCCCTTCCTACACACGCAGAACTGGACCCAAGGCAGCGAGGTTTGAGCAATTTTAAAATTCCTTAACATATATTTTATCATTCATGTTGCAGGGAGGGACAGGGTTGGCTCCTCCTGAATAAAAGAACCAATCAAAATAAGGCTTATTTTCTAACTTCATTTGTCCCTGGGTGTGGACAATAAATGACACTAATCAGATTGACATAAACGATTGAACCTTTGTTTAGGGAGGCAAATGCAAAGCATTTACTCCCAAGTGTCATTGGTTTAGGGAAGATAGGATTTCTGCTCAGTTTCTCTATTCTACTTGTTCCAGCTTACTGGTCTATTTATGCATTCAATTTTCTTAAAATGTATTCTGGCACAGGAGAAAGTTGTTTTGCTGTACACAGGTAGTTTAACCCCTATATAACTGGGCTTGGACCTCTGCCCAGCAAACTGCAGTCTATAAGTTCAATATGCAGCCTCCGGTTCTTCCAACCCAACGAGGTTTCGGCCAGTCTCTGAGTCAGACTCCTCCTCTCTTGGAGAATTTCAAAGTCCTGATGGCACCCAGGTCCAGGGAGAGTGCCCCTTTGTTAACCCTTAGGGCCCTGCTTTCTTGCCTTTCTACCAGTTCACTTTGTGGCAGAGCAGCAACCAGGCCTCTTTCAAGGGAGTGCACTTGAAGGGAATATCAGCCCCTCCTGTGAGCCAGCTGCTCCGCCTAGGGTCTCCCGGGGGCCCGGCCAGAGCGTCCTCCAGCAAAACCCAGAAGCCGCTGCCCTTTCTCAGTGGTATGTGTTATGCCCAGATTTCAGGATCCCCAAAAAACCACATCAGGGAGCCAGCCATGTCCGATGCAAAAGCATAAGAGTCTTTATTCGAGCTAGCTCAGCTCCCCCACCTTGCCGACACAGCAGCAGGAAGCAGAGAGAGAGATAACTCTGTGTGGAGACGGGTTACATAGGTGGAGTTGGAGTAAGGGGAGGAGAAAGGACTGTGCTCTGCCAATTGGCCAGGCACAAGTCTGTGTCTTGTTCCTGGGTGTGGCTAGCAGAGGCTTAGACTTCCGGGAAGAAGCTCCTTGCCAAGCATGTGGCCAAGGTAAGATGGAGCACTTACCCTGGGGCAAGATGGAGGGCGTAGCCCTTACCCTGGGGCAAGGTGGAGGGCCTAGCCCTCGCCCTTTCATTCCCCCCTTTGTCTTGGAACTTCCAGCTCAATCATGAGACGGACTGCATTTCTATTCCACCGTTGCTAGAGGCCTGAACTGGGCACACAGAATTATCAACTGAACTATCCCTATATGCTTAACAAATGGTCCTGTGGAAGGGAAAGAAACCATTTTAGCTTTAACAACTTCTATTGAAATAGGATTTTTCTTCTTAAAATTCCTCTATGGCTATCAACAAAACAAATCAAGATTATTTTATCTACTGTATTCAATTTGGCCTGATGTTTGCATAAACACAACAAGAATGGTAACCGACCACCTTTGCTGGAATCTCATGGTTGAATCTTAATGTGCCCCACAGGGCCAGGAAGCCAAGCCATCCAGTCACCATCAGGCCTGCCTGCAGTATCTGCTCAGTTAGGTGAATCCTTCACCTGTAGCAACTCCACCTGAGCCCATGCTCCAGGCTTTAAGCCCATCTCAGTAGCCCTCCTACTTGTTGTGGCCCAGAGTGTGTGGGGGTTCCGCAGGAACGCAGAGGCATCCTTACTGCTCCCCTTCTACTCTTACCAACCGCCAGTGATGGTAGGGCATCGGCCTGACACTCCAGCTGAAAGGGCGAGGGCTAGGCCTTCCTCCTTGCCCCAGGGTAAGGGCTAGGCCCTCCACCTTGCCCCAGGGTAAGGGGTAGGCCCTCCACCTTGCCCCAGGGTAAGGGCTACACCCTCCACCTCGCCCCAGGGTAAGGGCTCCATCTTACCTTGGCCACATGCTTGGCAAGGAGCTTCTTCCCGGAAGTCTAAGCCTCTGCTAGCCACACCCAGGAACAAGACACAGACTTGTGCCTGGCCAATCGGCAGAGCACAGTCCTTTCTCCTCCCCTTACTCCAACTCCTCCTATATAACCGGTCTCCACACAGAGTTATCTCTCTCTCTGCTTCCTGCTGCTGTGTCGGCAAGGTGGGGGAGCCGAGCTAGCTCGAATAAAGACTCTTATGCTTTTGCATCGGACATGGCTGGCTCCCTGATGTGGTTTCTTGGGGATCCTGAAATCTGGGCATAACATTTGGGGGCTCGTCCGGGATTCCCAAGACCATCCAGGGACCCCCAGTTCGAAGAGTCTGACTGGCCGCGGTAAATGTCTGTGTGTTGTGTATTCTGTTCTGTGTGATATATGTTATCTCTAAGGGACTCATCCTGTATCTGGAGGAATGGCTTCTAGATGGTACTCACCATCAAAACTCGGACTGGATAAGGGTTCGAATCTGGCCTATCTTTTAAAAAAGGTAGAAGAGAAGCATTCCTAGGCAGTTTTCTACTGCCTCTGTTCAGGGACTTGTTCTGTATCTGTTCTGTGTGAGCTCACTTCTGAAATCTGTAATCGCCTGCAATGATCTAAGTGGATGCACAGGGGGATCAAGGGCGGGAGGAGTCGGGGGACGCCTCGACCCTCCATCTGGAGGGGTGTAGTTTTGCTTCCACGGAGTCAGAAGGTCTGTAGGAACCCCCTCAATCTGAGAATCTGAGACGAGGCGGGTCGCTCCCGCCGGTTTGGCGTAAGGCCATCGTCTAGTTGCTTCCATGGAGTTGGAAGGCTGTTCTTTGGGGCCCTCTGTTTGTCTGTGTCTGTGTTTTTCTGTTTTCTGTGGACTTACTGGACGGATGTTATGGGACGGACTCAGACTGCTCCTTTGGGTATTGTGATTGATCATTTCAAGGAGACTGGGGGAGGCTGTAGAGCTCCCTCAGGAGTTGGGAAGTTGTTATTGTTTAAACTCTGAGTGAATGTCTGGTGAAAGTGTGTGAGTGTGGAGGGAGGGGGCCTGCCCTCTCCCCTTCTTTGTGTGGCTCCATGACTTCGGTCAGGTGGGCATCTGAGTGAGGATCTGTGAAAACAGGTCAACCCCTCCCCAAGTAAATGCATCTGGGATTTCTGTGCACGTGTAGAGAGAAAAGCTGGCTTAAAACTAATGAGCGCACTGTCTGATTTTGGATAGAGTTTTGAGCTAGAGTCTCTTTGCAGATGTGCAGGATGGAGCCCAAGACTGATCATTTACCCAAAGAAAAAAATGGATGCTAGCTAGATTCTAGACTGATTGAGAAATGCTGAATATTTTGACTTGCCAGCTAAAAGTTTAAGGTTCGGATTTAATTGGGAAAAATTGTGTTATTGTGGAAACTAAATGCCTTTGCTTATTGGTACAGCCACCATTTTGGGCTGCAAGCTTTGGCAGCCTCCATGATGGCCGCATGGTTTGCCGCTCCCCTGGGGGCTGCCATCTTGAAACAGCAAAGGCCCCACCCTCTGATTTAGTCAGGGGTGGAGCTTTAAGGCAAAGTTTTATGGGGCTGCAAATGTGCTTGCTTTGGGGATTTATTTTTTAAGCTAATCTCTTAAATCTAGAAAACCCTGCTTTCCTTAAACTAAGGACAATCAAAGGTTATGTCAAAGTCTTTAAAAGGGACTGATAGCAGTAATCCAATTTCTAAAGTCAGATAGAGACTGCGGTTTCATGCTGAACCTAGGTTACCCAAGGACTCTAGATAATGTGTTTACCCACAGCTGTGGTTTGGATTGCATGCTGCCTCTGCTTCTGTAAATTGATCTGTCCTTATTGCTTAAATATGTATCCTTGTTAAATTTGAATGTATTGTTAATCTGAGGAATGTTAATTATTTACATGTCACCTAAAAATTAAGGCTAAAAGTTTTAACTAACTGAAAAGCATGGCTTTGGTGTGATGGGAGGAAAGAAATTTTGAATGGATGGTAGGCCAGTAAGCTGGAACTGGTCACTGGTGGTGGATTGTGAGAAGGGCTGGACACTGCCTAACTTCTCCTTCCTTGGTACCCCTGAAACATCAGAGGGTACTTCTGGCCTTGGTTTTCTTGGTTTCTGGTTTTGGATTTGTTTTTGTTTGTGATGAAAACCGTTTCTATCTGAATGAGACATAGGTCAAGAATCCTGTCCTGGAATGTGGGAAAGGGAAGACCCCCACATCTGTTCCTGTCAGGCCCCCATCAGGGGACTTGGGCAATGTTCCTGTTATCAGCACAAGAGCCCAAGACTGTAAAAATACTTGTTCACTGAAAAGGTGTAAGTGTAAATGTTTATTTGATGTTTGTAAGCATCTCTGTTTGTTTGCTGGGAACTTTGATTTGCTATGTGATATTCTGTGCTGGGTTGGGATTTTGGAATTCTGGGGTAAATTTAAAAGGTATTTGTGGCTTTTCTAGTCTGATTGGGGTATTTAAGGATGGGGCTCACAGTTCCTCAAGGCAGAGATTTCATGGGCCCTTCCCCCTGCCTGTGAAAGGAGGGCAACGGGCCCTAGAATCTGTACGAGACCAGCCCCAACACCAACTCCTCCTCATCAGCACAGACCAGGAGATTGGGTCTACAGCAGAAGGCACCGCCAGGAGACCCTCGAGCCACATTGGAAGGGTCCCTACACTGTGGTGCTGACGACCCCTACCGCTCTCAAGGAAGACGGCATCGCGACCTGGGCCCATCTGTGATCCGGGAAGACTTCGTCACCAAATGGAGCGTCGATCGAGATCAACGCAACCCGCTCAAGCTCAAGCTACGGCATGCTCGACCTGCCTGATGCTGGTAACATTGCTCGCGATCACTCCTGCTACCGGGAGCCCCCACAATACTGTGTAATAGACTGAGATGATGCCTGCATCTTCATGGACATGGCTCCAAAGAGACAAGGATAATTCATAGGAAGGTCAAGAATAGACTTTAGTAAGATTTGGCTGCCTGAAGCGGCCATGATGCCAATATTATGTTTCATTGTATTGATATGTGATATTGACCTTTGATTCTCTTGCAGGTTTGAATGTATGTTGGCTGTCCTGGAAGGGGACTGTGTGGGGTGAACCCCAAGAGTAGAGGGTGTCTGGCTGCCAAGAGGGCAGGTGCCCAACTGGGCAGGAACAGTGCCCATCAGGTTTTGGTCTCTGTTGAGAGACAGTTGATGGTTGGCAGCCTGTAATACTGTCTTGCAGGCCTGCGTAACCATGCCCATGTCAGGGGTAGTACAAACCTCAACTGTAGAAAGCTGGGAAAGGCCTGTTTGGAATAGAAGGTCTAAGGCATGGTTATGCATAGAAAGAAAGTTTAATGCCAACAATTACTGTTTTGTTATAACTCCATGAAAAGGAATTGGCAAGGAAAAATCAGAAAAATCTTAGAGCAGATCAGTATGTTTTCCTCCTTACATAATTCCTCTGAAATATTGGCAATGCTAAATAAGTCATGGCAATACATTTCTTTGCATAGATTCAATAAGACTGGTACCTAATAGTGGTTTTATTAAGGGAAAACTTTGACTGGAGTATCATGTTTTAAAGAGCCCTGTCTGAGCTCTAAAGACTTGAAGCCAGTAAAAATGCCACAAAAAAAGCCTGGTATCCTGCTTGGAAGCCCTGAAGATGGCTGGCGCTGGAGTGTCAGGCCCATGCCCTACCATTATTGGCGGTTGGTAAGAGTAGAAGGGGAGCAGTAGGGATGCCTCTGCGTTCCTGCGGAACCCCCACACACTCTGGGCCACAACAAGTAGGAGGGCTACTGAGATGGGCTTAAAGCCTAGAGCGTGGGCTCAGGTGGAGTTGCTACAGGTGAGGGATTCACCTAACTGAGCAGATACTGCAGGCAGGCCTGATGGCAGCTGGGTGGCGCGGCTTCCTGGCCCTACGGGGCACATTAAGATTCAACCATGAGATTCCAGCAAAGGTAGTCAGTTACCATTCTTGTTGTGTTTAGGCAAACATCAGGACAGTAGATAAATTAATCTTGATTTGGCTTTTTGATAGCCATAGAGGAATTTTAAGAAGAAAAATCCTATTTCAATAGAAGTTGTTAAAGCTAAAATGGTTTCTTTCCCTTCCACTGGACCATTTGTTAAGATATGCCCAGTACGGGCCTCTAGCAACGGTGGAATAGAAAAGCAGTCGGTCTCATGATTGAGCCGGAAGTTCCAAGACAAAGGGGGGAATGAAAGGGCAAGGGCTAGGCCCTCCACCTTGCCCCAGGGTAAGGGCTAGGCCCTCCACCTTGCCCCAGGGTAAGGGCTACGCACTCCACCTTGCCCCAGGGTAAGTGCTCCATCTTACCTTGGCCACATGCTTGGCAAGGAGCTTCTTCCTAGAAGTCTAAGCCTCTGCTAGCCACACCCAGGAACAAGACACAGACTTGTGCCTGGCCAATCGGCAGAGCACAGTCCTTTCTCCTCCCCTTACTCCAACTCCCCCTATATAACCGGTCTCCACACAGAGTTATCTCTCTCTCTGCTTCCTGCTGCTGTGTCGGCAAGGTGGGGGAGCCGAGCTAGCTCGAATAAAGACTCTTATGCTTTTGCAGCGGACATGGCTGGCTCCCTGATGTGGTTTTTTGGGGATCCTGAAATCTGGGCATAACACCAGCACCAGCCATCTTCAGGGCTTCCAAGCAGGATACCAGGCTTTCTTCGTGGCATTCTTACTGACTTCAAGTCTTTAGAGCTCAGACAGGGCTCTTTAAAACATGATACTCCAGTCAAAGTTTTCCATTAATAAAACCACTATTAGGAACCGGTCTTATTGAATCTATGCAAAGAAATGTATTGCCATGTTAGCATTGCCAAATTTCGGAGGAATTATATAAGAAGAAAGACATACTGATCTACTCTAAGATTTTCTGACTTTCCTTGCCAATTCTTTTTGATAAAACAGTACTTGTTGGCATTAAATTTTCTTTCTATGCATAATCATACCTTAGACCTTCTATTCTAATCAGGACTTTTCCAGCTTACTACCCCTGACATGGGCATCGTCACAAAGGCCTGCAAGACAGTATTACAGGCTGCCAACTGTTAGCTGTCTCTCAACAGAGACCAAAACCTGATGGGCACTGTTCCTGCCCAGTTGGGCACCTGCCCTCTTGGCAGCCAGACACCCTCTACTCTTGGGGTTCACCCCACACAGTCCCCTTCCAGGACAGCCAACATACATTCAAACCTGCAAGAGAATCAAAGGTCAATATCACATATCAATACAATGAAACATAATATTGGCATCATGGCCGCTTCAGGCAGCCAAATCTTACTAAAGTCTATTCTTGACCTTCCTATGAATTATCCTTGTCTCTTTGGAGCCATGTCCATGAAGATGCAGGCATCATCTCAGTCTATTACACAGTATTGTGGGGGCTCCCGGTAGCAGGAGTGATCGCGAGCAATGTTACCAGCATCAGGCAGGTAGCAGGTTGCGTTGATCTCGATCGACACTCCATTTGGTGATGAAGTCTTTCCGGATCATGGATGGGTCCGCTGACCGGACGTGGGTGTGATGGACCCAGGTCGCACATGCAGGGCTGCCAGGGCCTTGTCAGGCTCAGGACTTTCTGGTGGAAGGCTGAGGCTTCGGGGCTGGCTCCCAGTCGGCGTCCTTGAGGAACTGTGAGCCCCATCCTTAAATACCCCAATCAGACTAGAAAAGCCACAAATACCTTTTAAATTTACCCCAGAATTCCAAAATCCCAACCCAGCACAGAATATCACATAGCAAATCAAAGTTCCCAGCAAACAAACAGAGATGCTTACAAACATCAAATAAACATTTACACTTACACCTTTTCAGTGAACAAGTATTTTTACAGTCTTGGGCTCTTGAGCTGATAACAGGAACATCGCCCAAGTCCCCTGATGGGGGCCTGACAGGAACAGATGTGGGGGTCTTCCCTTTCCCACATTCCAGGACAGGATTCTTGACCTATGTCTCATTCAGATAGAAACGGTTTTCATCACAAACAAAAACAAATCCAAAACCAGAAACCAAGAAAACCAAGGCCAGAAGTACCCTCTGATGTTTCAGGGGTACCAAGGAAGGAGAAGTTAGGCAGTGTCCAGCCCTTCTCACAATCCACCACCAGTGACCAGTTCCAGCTTACTGGCCCACCATCCATTCAAAATTTCTTTCCTCCCATCACACCAAAGCCATGCTTTTCAGTTAGTTAAAACTTTTAGCCTTAATTTTTAGGTGACATGTAAATAATTAACATTCCTCAGATTAACAATACATTCAAATTTAACAACAAGGATACATATTTAAGCAATAAGGACAGATCAATTTACAGAAGCAGAGGCAGCATGCAATCCAAACCACAGCTGTGGGTAAACACATTATCTAGAGTCCTTGGGTAACCTAGGTTAAACTTAGGCATATCCTGGGTCTCCTGAACACTGAGTTGCAAGTTAGCTGGAGCCCTCCTGACCCTGGGACAGCTGCACTGTTTCTCCCAGGCAAAGGAAAAATATGCCCTTGAATATCAGCATGAAACCACAGTCTTTATCTGACTTTAGAAATTGGATTACTGCTATCAGTCCCTTTTCTTAAAAATAAATCCACGAGGCAAGCTTACTTATGCCCCATAAAACTCCGCCTTAAAGCTCCACCCCTGACTAAATCAGAGGGAGGGGCCTTTGCTGTTTCAAGATGGCGGCCCCCAGGGGAGCGGCAAACCATGCGGCCAACATGGTGGCTGCCAAGTCATGCAGCCCAAAATGGTGGCTGTACCAATAAGCAAAGGCATTTAGTTACCACAATAACACAATTTTTCCCAATTCAATCTGAACCTTAAAGTTTTAGCTGGCAAGTCAAAATATTCAGCATTTCTCAATCAGTCTAGAATCTAGCTAGCATCCGTTTTTTTTCTTTGGGCAAATGATCAGTCTTGGGCTCCATCCTGCACATCTGCAAAGAGACTCTAGCTCAAAACTCTATCCAAAATTGGACAGTGCGAGCATTAGTTTTAAGCCAGCTTTTCTCTCTACACATGCACAGAAATCCCAGACGCATTTACTTGGGGAGGGGGTGACCTGTTTTCACAGATCCTCACTCAGATGCCCACCTGACCAAAGTCGTGGAGCCACACAAAGGAGGGGAGAGGGTAGGCCCCCTCCCTCCACACTCACACACTTTCACCAGACATTCACTCAGAGTTTAAACAATAACAACTTTTCAACTCCTGAGGGAGCTCTACAGCCTCCCCCAATCTCCTTGAAATCATCAATCACAATACCCAAAGGAGCAGTCTGAGTCCGTCCCATAACATCCGTCCAGTAAGTCCACAGAAAACAGAAAAACACAGACACAGACAAACAGAGGGCCCCAAAGAACAGCCTTCCAACTCCATGGAAGCAACTAGACGATGGCCTTACGCCAAACCGGCGAGAGCGACCCGCCTCGTCTCAAATCCGCGAGAGGAATACACATCTCTCATGAGGGGAATACACATCCCTCAAATCCGTGAGGAGAATACACATTCCTCGTGGGGAGCAGAACGTCTTCTAACTCTCCCCCACCTGTGGTCGTACATGGCGCGTCCGCCTGGACCCCTCAGGCACAGATTCCAGTAGTGAGCTCACAAAGAACAGATACAGAACAAGTCCCTGAACAGAGGCAGTAGAAAACTGCCTAGGAATGCTTCTCTTCTACCTTTTTTAAAAGATAGGCCAGATTCGAACCCTTATCCAGTCCGAGTTTTGATGGTGAGTACCATCTAGAAGCCATTCCTCCAGATACAGGATGAGTCCCTTAGAGATAACATATATCACACAGAACAGAATACACAACACACAGACATTTACCGCGGCCAGTCAGACTCTTCGAACTGGGGGTCCCTGGATGGTCTTGGGAATCCCGGACGAGCCCCCAAATGTTATGCCCAGATTTCAGGATCCCCAAGAAACCACATCAGGGAGCCAGCCATGTCCGATGCAAAAGCATAAGAGTCTTTATTCGAGCTAGCTCGGCTCCCCCACCTTGCCGACACAGCAGCAGGAAGCAGAGAGAGAGATAACTCTGTGTGGAGACCGGTTATATAGGAGGAGTTGGAGTAAGGGGAGGAGAAAGGACTGTGCTCTGCCGATTGGCCAGGCACAAGTCTGTGTCTTGTTCCTGGGTGTGGCTAGCAGAGGCTTAGACTTCCGGGAAGAAGCTCCTTGCCAAGCACCTGGTAAGATGGAGCACTTACCCTGGGGCAAGGTGGAGGGCCTAGCCCTCGCCCTTTCAGTATGAACTCAAGTAGGGGGTTCACTGGATGTAGCCGGCAGTGAAGCGCTTGCTGGCTTCTGCCTGCAGCTGCTCGCGCCTGCAAGCCCTGCCCCGCAGCACTCCTGCAGCACGTGCTGCACCATCAGCTCCAGCACCTCGGCATTCTCCAGCTTAGCCTGCACCTGTGCTGACTGGGGCGCCAGGTGGGGGAGGGAGGTGAGGCCAGGCAATGCCCTGACCCCCATCCGCTCGCTCAGCATCCCCTGGGCACCGGCCCGCCAGCCTCACCTCGGTGCCCGCCAGCAGCTGCTGCAGCTCCTGTAGGCTCTCGTTGATCCGTGCGCCGCTTCTCCACCCGGGGCTTCCGGGCCTTGTGAGCAGCTCAGGCATTCAGCGCCCCCTTCTTTGACCTGGCTCTCAGGGGTTGAGTCTGCCTAGCAAAACAGTTCTAAATCACCAGGGCGGCTGCGGACTTTAGCCTTGTTCCTCCTCTGCTTTTCTAGCGGAGTTTAGTTGTTTTTTTAATGTATTAGAATTTTATTCTTAGAAACCTTAATTCTTTAATGATAAAACGAAGAACAGCCGAAACCGGTTTGGCTCAGTGGATAGAGCATCGGCCAGCGGACTGAAAGGTCCCAGGTTCGATTCCGGTCAATGGCATGTACCTGGGTTGTGAGCACATCCCCAGTGGGAGATGTGCAGGAGGCAGCTGATCGATGTTTCTCTCTCATCGATGTTTCTAACTATCTCTCTCCTTTTCTCTCTGTAGAAAATCAATAAAATATTTAAATAAATAAATAAATAAATCAAACTAAGAACAGGTATCGGTCTGATTCAGCACTGGAGGGGTTAAAAAGAATAAACCAGGGCAGAGAAAGGCTGTGCTTAGTTACTCTCTGTGACCTTGAGGTTCATTGATAAGACCTGTTAGGTTTGCAGCCAGCAACTTAACAACTGCCAACACCCCCGCCCCCCTTCTCTCAGCCCAGGCCCGATTGCTTTTCCTCACAGAGTCGGTCTGGGAAGACAATGGGTGTGCATAGGGAGGTTTCTTGCAGACAGAAAGCCTGGAGACTATCTGAAATCCAGTTACAGATGCTTTCAGAATCCGGATGAGGGAGGAAGGGAAAGCCTCTATGAGGATTCTAATAAACAATTGAAAACAGCAAGTTAAACAAAATACAGTCTGTCCTGCGGAGCTGTCCACCAGAGATAAGAAAACCATGAATAACAAGTTCTTTGAAATTTGCTACTTTGTTAATTTGCTAAGCAAATAGATAACTTGAAAAGACTTCTCTCTTGTTTTTTTTATAAGCAATCTCAGAACTAAGCAATCTTGGAATCTAGCCAGCCTTTGTTAAACTTCTTTGGGTTGCAATCTTACACCTTTAAATTAATCCTAGATTTTTAAAATTTTAACCTGATGCAGCAAGATTATACCTCAGAGTAAAGCAATTAAAAGTTCTCTACTGTCTTCCCCTTAAAGCAGGGTTTTTCCTTATGTGTACAGACAGATAGCACAGAGTAGCTTTTGCTTTACACAGACCAGGTCCAGTCCCCCTTCTCTGTAGTAAATTGGCTAGTCCCACACAAACAAACTTTGTCCCGAACCCATGATGATCGGTGACGAGAGACAGACAAGGGAGGGGGTGACCCGTTTTCACAGATCCTCTCTCAGATGCCCGCCTGACCAAAGTTGTGAAGCCACACAAAGGAGAGGAGAGGGCAGGCCCCCTCCCTCCACACTCACACACTTTCACCAGACATTCATTCAGCAAAGGCATTTAGCTACCACAACACACAGTTTTTCCCAATTCAATCCGAACCTTAAACTTTTAGCTGGCAAGTCAAATATTCAGCATTTCTTAAGCAGTAACATTTTTAAGAATAAACTTCAAAAATGCAAGACATAAGTTTTTTATCATTCGAATTCAGTAACCTTCAAGGTCCCAAGTTCCCAGCAGTTCTGGAAAACCACACCTGAGGCTGGCAAGCAGGTTTGGCCCAGCTCTTGATTTTAAAATGACTATAATGCTTAAAGGAGTAGTTTGAGTCTGTCCCATAACGTCCGTCCAGTAAGTCCACAGAAAACAGAAAGAAAAAACACACACACACAGACAAATACAGTCTTCCAACTCTATGGAAGCAAAACCAAAACAACCTTCCGACTCCGCGGAAGCAAAACTACAGATTAGACGATGGCCATGCGCCAACTCAGATTGAGGGGTTTCTGCACCCCTCCAGATGGGGGATTGGGGCGTCCCCTGACTCCTCCCACCCGTGGTCCCCCTGTGTGTCCACTGAGGCCGTTTTGGGCATTACAGATTTCAAAAGTGAGCTCACACAGGACAGAATAGACAACACACAGACACTTACTGCGGTCAGGCAGACTCCCCGGATTGGGGTCCCTCGTAGATTTTGGGGATCCCAGACGCGCCCCCAAATGTTATGCCCAGAGTTCGGGGTCCCCAATAATCCACCACCAGGGAGCCTTTTCCGATGCAAAAGCAAAGGGTCTTTTATTCAAGCCCGGGACTTGGTCTCCACCCCACCCCCACCCCCGAACCCCCCCCACCCTGCCTCCATTACTGGATGCAAAAGAGAGCCCCGAGTTCCAAGAGAACAAAGATTTATAGGGCTTGGGGTTGGGGGGTGGGGGCACACTCTGACCACTGATTTGGTCGATTCCGGTTGGTTGAGTGAGGGCCGGGGGGGCTAGTGACGCAAGGGCAGGGTGCAGCTAGGGTCTGGTTACACAAAGACAGGGGGGTGGCTAGCATACTCTTGGCCTTGGGCTAGTTTTCCCCACTTTCCCATTGGCCGAGATAAGGGCAGGCTGAGTAACTGATACATTCTGTGGCTTTTTCTTGGAAGAGGGATTAAGGACACAGCTATCAGTCCTGTTCTGTCCTTTCAGGAGCTCCCCTGAGCTCAGCGCTGGCTCCTTGGTCCTTACAGCGGCTGCGCAGCCATTGCACTGGATGCAGCGCCCCAGGCCCTGGAGAGCACAGAGGAAAGAACCCCCAGCAGCACCGCAGCCCGACTGCCCCCTCCTGCTCCCCCTGCCCCCCTGCCCCTCCTGCCCCCCTGCCCACCTGCCCCTCCTGCCCCCCCTGCCCCGCCTGCCCCCCTGCCCCTCCAGCCCCCCTGCCCCTCCTGCCCCCCCCCCCCGCCCACCTGCCCCTCCTGCCCCCCCTGCCCTTCCTGCCCCCTCTGCCCCGGCCCATCAGGCCTGCGCTCTGGAAGGGGGTGTCCCATGGGAGTGGGGTGCGGGGAGAGCGGGGGTTCAGACTAAAAGGACAGGGAACGCGGTGCCCGGTGGGGGGAGGGGCTGGGACGGAGTCTGTGGGGTAGGTACATTGTTATTAACTTAATTAGGGCACTCCTAAACTGGCCTTTGCTAAAAACGTCCTCAATCTGATTGAGGTACTTTCGCTGAGGTCGACCCCTTCCAACGTTCCCATCCACACTCGCCTTGTATACTTGTTTCAGATAGAAGAGTGTGGATGGGAGAGTTGGAAGAGGACGTTTTTAGCAAAGGCCAGCTTAGGAGTGCCCTAATTAAGTTAACAACAATGTACCTACCTATATAGTTTAAAAAATTTGGCTCTCAAAAGAAATTTCAATCGTTGTACTGTTGATATGTGGCTCTGTTGACTAATGAGTTTGCTGACCACTGCCCTAGGAGATGTATCGGCAAAAATTCTGTTGCATGTGATGTCTGAGATATCACTGCCTATATTTTCTTCTGGATTTTTATGGTTTTGTGACTTACATTTAAGTCTTTTATCCATTTTGAGTTTATTTTTGTGTATGGTGTTAGTTGGTGGTCTAGTTTCATTTTTTTGCATGTCCAATTTTCCCAACACCATTTATTGAAGAGACTGTCTTGACTCCATTGTATGCTCTTGGCTTCTTTGTCAAATATTAATTGACCGTAATGACTTCGATTGAATTCTGTGGTCTCTGCTGTGTTCCATTGTTCTATATGCCTGTTCTGGTGCCAGTACCAGGCTGTTGTTGTTGTGGGGTTTTTTTTAATATATTTTATTGATTTTTTACAGAGAGGAAGGGAGAGAGATAGAGAGTTAGAAACATCGATGAGAGAGAAACATCGACCAGCTGCAGGAGGCTGGGGATGTGCCCGCAACCCAGGTACATGCCCTTGACCGGAATCGAACCTGGGATCTTTCAGTCTGCAGGCTGACGCTCTATCCATTGAGCCAAACCGGTTTCGGCCAGGCTGTTTTGATTACAGTGGCTTTGTAATATAGTTTGCTATCAGGTATTGTGATCACTTCAGTTTTGTTCTTTCTCAAGATTGCTGCAGCTATTCAAGGTCTTTTCCAGTTCCATATAAGTTTTAGGAATATTTGTTCTAGATCTGTGGAATATGCAATGGTATTTTAATAGGAATTGCACTGAATCTGTAGATTGCCTTGGGTAGTATGGACATTTTAATGAAGTTGATTCTTCCAAACGTGAACTCGGTGTATGCTTCCACTTGTTTGTATCTTTCACTGTCTCTTTTTCAATGTTCTAGTCTCCAGGCCTTTTACCTCCTGGGTTCACTTTATTCCTAGGCATCTTGTTGCTGTTGCCATGGTAAATGAAATTGTTCTACTGGTTTCTCTTTCTGAGAGTTTATTCCTGGGAGATAAAAATGCCATCAATGTGTGGATGTTAACTTTGTATCCTGCTGCTTTGCTTTTAAAGTTGCCTGCACAATGTTTTAGTTGTAAATGCAGGTCCTGGCTGGGAGTGAGGGCAGCAGCCTCAGGGTACCCTGCAGTCTTCTTGAATCTCACCCCTGGTTCCTTTTTAATACATTTTGTATTGATTTCAAAGAGGAAGGGAGAGGGAGAGAGAAACATTAACAATGAGAGAGAATCACTATCAGCTGCCTCCTGAACGCCCCACACTGGGAATCGAGCCCGCAACAGGCATGTACCCTGACCCGACATCAAACCCTGACTTCCCGATTCATAGGTCAATGCTCAACCACTGAGTTAGGCCAGCTGGGCTCTCCCCTAGGTCCTAACACCTTGAGGCCGGGGTGCCTGTTGCTGTTGGCCAGGCAGCTACTGTGATCAGGCTGCCATCTCACCGGCAGGGAGCCCCCCACGCCCTGCAGACCCCGGGGAGGGTCCCATCTCCACCAGTGCTGTCTCCTTCAGAGCAGTTTGCTGCCCTAAATCCCCGTGTGCACTGCGTACTCAGCCCTCCCACCCTCCACCCTTGGGCAACACTGATCGCTGTAACATTTCCATAGTTCTGCCTTCTCCATGTTGCCACGTAATTGATGAGAATAATGTACAGACTTTTTAGACTGGCCTGTTTCACTTAGTGTCCATGTTTTTTGTGGCTTGATGGGTTTTCTATCCCAGAAGAACGTTCCATGGCAGCCACGCCCACGCTCTGCTGATCCATCACGTGCGGGCAGGTGTCTTGGTGATTCGGAATGAAGCCGCTGCAGACGTTCGCGCAGGTTGTGTGGATGTGAGCTTCACAGCAGCTGGTGCGCTAGTGAGGAGCGTGACTTCTGGGTCGGAGGGCGAGATTGTTAAAACTGTTCTCCCCTGTGACGGACCACCTTCCGGGCTGCTGCCCTCTCCTGTGGGTGCCTGTGTCCCCCCTGTGCTTCCTTTCACTCTCCCGTCTAGTCTCCTCCGCGCGGACTGAATCATCAGGAACCGCCTTCTCCTGCTCTGCCAGGTGGGCCGACACGGGGACGCTGCCTCCAGAAAGCAGAGGGAGGAAGCCTCTGCCCAGACGCCCGCGCACCGCTGCCCGCCCTCTGGCCCTCGGAGCTCGGCCCTGGGGCTGGGACCGAGCCCTCTGACCCAGAAGTCACGCTCCTCACTAGCGCACCAGCTGCTGTGAAGCTCACGTCCACACAACAACCTGCGCAAACTTCCGCAGCGGCTTCATTCCGAGTCACCACGACACCTGCCCGCATGTGATGGGTCAGCAGCACCCAGGACGTGGCTGCCATGGAAGTTACTTTGGGATAGAAAACCCATCAAGCCACAGGGCCTGGGAGCTGCTCCCGCTACTGCCGCGGCTCTGGGGGATCGTGAGTGTTGGCCCGAGCGGCAGTCTCCGGCAGGGCGTCCGGGAGGCTGACGCGGTGATTTCCTGGAACAAAGTCCTGAAGAATCTGGGAGCGAAGAGGGTCAGCGGCCCGGAGGGAGGCCTGGGGCTCCCGGAGCAGGCGCGCCCTCAGAGGCGGAGGAAACAGGCCGCGAGGCTGCGGCCCGCGCGGGGCGGGGAGTCCGAGAGCCGGGGGCGTCCTGGGGGCGCGGGGCGGGGCGTCCGGGAGCCAGGGGCGTCCTGGGGGCGCGGGGCAGGGCGTCCGGGAGCCGGGGCGTCCTGGAGCGCGGGGTGGGGAGTCTGGGAGCCAGGGGCGTCCTGGGGGCGCAGAGGGCGGGCGGTCCCTCTGGGTGGGAATTGGCAGCAGGAGAGCGCCTGGTGAAAGCCGCTGTCCAAAGGCAGTGTCCACGCGGCAGCTGGTCTGCGAGCAGGACCACAGCGCGTCGGTGGGAACAGGGTCCTGGCGAGGCCACAGCGCCTCCGCGTCACACTGAGCAGCACGGGCGCGGGGGGCGGTGATCACAGGAGAGCGGGCGCTGCAGGCGGAGGATACGGACAAGCCCTTTAGGGCGCTCCTGCGCCCCTTTCCCTTTCTCGGGAGGGGCCTGTCTGTCCAGTGGACTGTTCTGAGGTGCCCGATGGGGGGGGCCGCTGGGGGTGTCTGCGCCCCCGAGTGAGGCTAACCAGGTCTCATGGCGGCGGGGGGGGGGGGGGGGGGGCGGAGGGGGCACTCGTCTGCCGGCGCCTCCCGCTCCCTTCTGGACGCTTCTGCCCAGTCACTGGAGAAAGGGCCCCGGGCTCTTGCTGTTAACCCCTCCCCTCACCCCCCAGTTCCCCCCCACCCCCGCCCCGGAGGACGGGCTCCTGGCACACGCCTGCCCTTTCCCTGGCACAGGCTTCTCTGCCGAGGAATCAGATGCCTCAGTGCTTAGGCCCCAGTTGCCTCACCTCAGTCCCATCCCAGGTCCCCGGCGGCACAGCGGGGGTTCCAGTGAATCCTGTGGGAGAGACGCCCGATCAGATCACTAACCCGCAGGCGCCTGCAGGCCAGGGGCTGAGTCCCGCACGAGTTGAGGACAGAGGTGCTCTCTCTCTCTCTCTAGAGGAGACAGCGCCTTCAGGGTGTATGGTCCCAGCTGGTCTCTCTCTTCACATGAGTGTCGTTGGCAGGACTATCAGCGCCGGCCGGGGCTGGGGGGCCGGGCTCATGAGCCGAGTCCAGCACCTGAGCTGGTGCTGAGCTCACACAAAGGTCCTTGGTCCAGCCTGGAGGCGAGATTCTGAGGCAGTTTCCACACCCAGGAGTTCCAGAGGTGGAGACACAGGCTCCCTCTGCCTGGGCACCACCCACCCTTCACCCTGGGCGCCCGCCCCACGTCCCAGCACAGTCTCTCCTCTGGAGCCATGCGTGCAGCTCTTAGGAGACCTGCTCGGCCTCCGTGTCCCCTCCTCAGGTCACTGCAGTGTCACCGACCCCGGACAGTCTAGGAAGCAAAGCCCCCGGACCCGGTGTCCAGCGGCAGCACCGACCAGGCCTCCTCCAACCCCGTGGGCCCAGGCCCCAGGGACAGCCCCCACCCCCAGCGACAGTCTCACAAAGCTCCCTCTCTGCCTAGAAGGGACACGGAGCAGCATCTGTCACAGCGCGGGCTCTCACTGCGGAGAAAATCACATATTCACCGACAGACGCTCTGACAGATAAAACGGTCGCATTGCCTGCCATTCTTTGAATTACGGCAAAAGTAAATTGTACAGTACGGTGCGAAGGCACGCCGGGCCCTCCTTGGTTCATATCTGTAAGGTTCACACCAGCACTAAACACTACATCATCCAGCACAATGCAGGGCGTCCCGGAAGGGCACGCACGCACTGAGTGACTATAAATATGTTTTATTGATTTTTTACAGAGAGTAAGGGAAAGGGATAGAGGGTTAGAAACATTGATGAGAAAGAAACATCGATCAGCTGCCTCCTGCACACTCCCTACTGGGGATGTGCCCACAACCAAGGTATATATGCCCTTGACCAGAATCAAACCCGGGACCCTTCAGTACGCAGGCCGACGCTCTATCCACTGAGCCAAACCAGTCAGGGCCTGAGTGACTATAGATGCAGCGTCTGTGAACACGTGTCCTTTCAGAACTGAGCTCTCAGCTGGTCAGTGTGTGGGCATCTTTTGGGGACACCCTGCATTAGGGACTAACATTTCCCCTAATTTCTCTGAGGTTGACTTGATAAGAAGTGATAAATGGAAGAGGATTCTGGTCAGAAAAACATCTTGGTGTGTTTTTTACTGGTTGGCGGAGGTCAGCTTGTCTGTGTGTGTGCTTATGTGTTTGTTCCCAAGACAACATTTAAGGGAGCCTTTTGCAGGAATGAGATTAGCTGATTTCCACTGTCAGACAGAAAAATTATTCTAACTGGAAAAGTATTAACCCAAAATGGCAGTAAATTGACATCTTTCATTTATTGCTTTAATAAAGACAGTGTTTGTTTTGTAAAAGTCATTGCCTATTTCTTCTAAATAGGATAAATACTAAGATTTTTTTCCTATCAAGCTTAGTTAGCATTTTTCCATTGATTTGTTTACAATATTTTTGAAAGTGCCATATGCCTTTTTATATAGTTTTCTGAGAATAAATAGTGAAAAGTTTACAGCTCCTTAAAGTATAGTGAGGAAAACAGATGTTTGCCATCCCAACAGCTGGTGTTTATTTTTTAAGAAAATGTTCATTTAAAAAGAGTTGCAAGAAATAGGGTTCCCAGCAATGACTATTTCTGAGATACATGAGATCTGACACATAATTATAAACACCAAAGGCTTTGTTCCTGCTTTTTCTTTTTTACAAAAGCCCAGGTGACCTGTCACATCGCCACACTTGGCGCTGGGCCAGTTGTGGGCGCAGCCTCGGCCTCCTGGGAACCGCGGGCAGCGCTGGCCCTGGGACAGAGGAGGCCTCTGGCGACTTCAGGGCGTTCCCTCCTGGGCGGGGGGAGGGGGGGGGGGGGCTGATGCTCCCTCAGACCGTTCCCAGCCCAGTCTGAGCGGCAGAGGGAAAGCAAGTCTCCCAAGCCGGTCTGCAGGGGCCTCCCCAAGTCAGCTGTTTCTATGAGAAACGCCATCACCCACTTTTGAAGACAATGACGTTCTGGGGCCTTCATTTTAAGGTCCCTAGAAGGAAGGGGAAGATCAGGCCTTGAAGAAAGAAAACAAATCTTCCAACACTCTTCCAGGCGTGGAGCGCAGGTGACATCACCGACCTCAGGCCCTCATGGCAACTGGAAGAGGAGACCGACCTGCCTCCTAAGGGCCAGCCTCTGCTGGCAGCTTCCCAGGAGGAGCCCAGCCCCAGCCCCTGGGGGAGCCCGCAGCCCCTCCCTCCCTGGGAACCCGACAACCAATTCACGATGTCATGGCACCTTAACATGGTCAGGGAGAGGAATAATATGTGTCTTCAGCTCCAGGCACCTTGTTAAATGCTATAAAATTTCCACAAATTCCTTTAAAAAACTTAAGATTTCTGATTCCTGACTCAAGGGTACATTTAAATGAGTGGCGAGTCTCTTTGCACGTTGGGGTTTGGCTGTGCTGCTCCAACCAGGTAGCCCTTAAACAGATGGTCTGCATGGCCAGCTGCCCTGATGCGGGGCTCTGTCGCCAAGCCAGCCCAGGGCAGTGCTGCGCTGACGCTGATGGAGATGTGGGAGCCCCTGGTGAGCGGGAGAACTGCGGGAGGACAGCCCCTCCCCACCACACCACAGGCTGGTCTGGAAAGCAGTTTGCCTGGGGGTTCGGTCCTGGGAGACTGACAGCTGGGCAAGTGCTCTCACTTTGCAGCCGAATGAACGTTTCGAAGTAGCTGTTACCTGAGGGTGAGAATTGGAGGTCAGCAGTGCATTTCATGATGAAATGAGAAGGTGTTAAATGGAAGGCCAGCCGGGCATGAGTGAAAGGCACTGAGCTGCGTGAATTCACGCCTCACACTCCAATGGGCCGCTCCCCTCTGCAGCCTCCCCCTGTCCACCCTTCTGAGCTCCTGGGGTGGGAGGTTCCCTGGGACCCGCTGGCAGAGCAGGAAAAGCCACAGGCCTGGCTGTGGGTGCATCTGCACGGCACGCCCACTAGAGGGCTCTGTGGCACAGGAAGTCTCAGCCACCCACCACCAAGGCCGCCTGTGGGGGAGGCCGGACCCTCCCTTCAGTCTCCCTCCCGGGGGCTGCACAGGGGCCACGGGGACATGGTGGTGTTATGGGTTAGCTCAGCGAGATAGACCACCGACTCAGAATTTAAATTTTAAGAGCCTTTATTAAGCTGGCCAGCTGACTACCAGCTGTGTCCCTCCCGTAAGAGCCTCACAGCTTGCAGTGCCGTCGGAGAGTACAGCAAGACCTTTTATCTGTAAATACTTCAAAGTATTTTTTTAAAAAAGGAAAAACAAACTGCAAAGTGGTTCATTAGCCGTTCCTGGTACTGGCAGGGTAAAAAGTTTACATAAAATTTATGAGCAAGGTCACACCTGGCTGGGTTTAATCATAACATATTGCTTTTCTAGCGAGATAATTAGCAATTTTTCTCCCCCATGGTCCCTGCCCCTAGCACAGTGGCAGCTGTGCACGGGCTTAATCATGGTCTTCCCTCCCAGGGCAGAGAGCCACACTGAGGTCAGCTGACCCCGAGGATGGCCCTTCCACCTGCGAGGGAGCCGTGGGTCACCGTGGAGACTGAACGCAGCCGACATTCACTGTCTTGAAGGGGCAGCCACTCCTCCCAGGGACAGGCACTGATTCTGGACTGGGGGCCGCCCTGCCCACAGCTCAGGTACCAGCACCACCACTCAGAGCTCCCAGGGGGCTCCTCAGCGCTGCACACAGACAGCTCGCTTCCCGGCGAGGGCGCTGCCCCAGGGGCTCAAGCCATGGAGTCCCGGCTTCATCAGAGAAACAGCGGGCTCCCTAGACCAGCGCCTGCGTCCTCGCCGCTCAGCCGCGTGCAGCTGGGAGGCGGGAAGCGGGTGCTGCCTCCAGGATGGAGCGCGGACCACAAGCCAGCAGCCAGGATGCGGGGCCGCTCCTGCATTGCCGGGATGCACAGGTCCGGGGGAGCGCCCATCACTCTCCTGCCCAAACCGCAAGTACCTCCTTCTTTATGTCTCTGCAGCGGCCTCTGCAGGCGTGGAGGTGCCGGACTCACCTGTCCCCGTGGGGACGAGTCGCACGGCCATGACCTCCCTGTCCCTGTGAGGACCAGTCAGACAGCCATGACCTGCCTGTCCCCGTGGGGACGAGTCACATGGTCCTGCGTCGCAATGAACCGGCCGTGGAATTGGGCCCCTGGATAGTGGGGCTCCTGGCACCGCTGAGCCGCTCTGACGGGGAGGATGGCGCTAGTGGCTGGAACAACAGGTCTCCGGTGGGGGTCGGGCTGCTGCTCCGCAGTGGGGCAGGCAGGACTGTATCCCGAACGTGGGGGACTCCCTGGCACACCTCTTAGTCTATGACCGTGTCCCCCTGTGAAAGGTTGTGGAAAACTACAGCCCCGGTTAAGACAGGGCCAACGGATGTCCCACAGGAAGGAAAGGCAGGGTCACCTGACCACAGGGTCCCCCACAGCCAGGACCTGGAGAGCAGGGGTGGGCAGGGCAGGACGCAGGTCTGGGGACAAGATTCCCGCCCCACCATGGACTGAATAGCGACTCGGGGGGAGCCTCCCGCCTTGACCAGGAGTCTCGGCTCAGAGGGGCCCTGCCCTGGGGGGGCAGCTGCAGGAAGGGGGTGCGGGCTTGCCTTCCTGGCCTCAGTTGGGACTGGCGCCTTGGGAGGCAGCCAGTGGGACTGTGGGTGGGGGTGGGGGTTCACTCGAAGGCAGCCCCCCCCCCCCCCCCCCCCCGCCATGCCTATGAAGGTCTGCATCCACGCAGCGGTTCTCAACCTGTGGGTCACGACCATCAGAAAACACATACAGCAGATCAGATATTTACATTAGGATTCATAACAGTAGCAACATTACAGTGATGAAGTAGCAACAAAAATAATTTTATGGTTGGGGGTCACTGTATTAAAGGGCCCCGGCATTAGGGAGGTTGAGAACCACTGATAGAGTCTCCCCAAGCCCCGCAGCCGGACATTAAACAGCAAATAAAAAGCGTGACCAGGAGGGAGGGCGAGAGAGAGCAGAGGGAGGAGCAAGGCCGAGGCGCTGTCCTGCGTGGATTGCGGGCCTGTCCCGGGTTCTCTGCTGCTGCACAGGCCGCGCACGGTGTGTGGCCTCTGCCACTCCCTCTCCTCTGCTCTGAGCCGCTCCTGCCATCGCCCCTGTCCCTCCCTCCGCCTGGGGCCCCTCCTCACCCCGCCCCTCCTAAGCCGTCTTTCCCCAGCCCCCCTCAGCTCGGCCCCCCCCCCCCCCCGCGTCACGTGGTCCTGCGGGGGCCTGTGCCCTCTGCTCCTGTGCTAGGGTGAGGGACTGCGCCATGGAAGGGTTACAGAATGTTACAGAATGTGCTGGGAGGGGGGACTGACGTATGGAGAAGGATTGTGTTGCCAGGATATGAGGATTGTGTATGTGCTGGGAGGAGGGACTGATGAATGGAGGGGAGTTGCAGGGTTAGGAACCATGGAAGAAAAATTGCTAGATTGTCTTAGACCAGCCAGGTGTGACTCTGTTTACCCCGCTTTGTGCTTATGAACTTTCTGTGAGCTTCTAAGGTAACACTGTTTTGTTATAAAAATCATAATGCACACTTGCTCTTTGCCACATGCCGCGAGGCTTCCCAGAGGGGGAAGGTACGGGCTGTGGTCAGCTGGCCAGCTTAATAAACGGCTTTCAAATTTAAATTCTGAGTCGGTGGTCTATCTCGTTGAGCCAACCCATAACATTTGGAGGCCCCAGAGAGATACCCGGCAGAGAGGAGAGGGACCCCTTGTTTAGGGCTGGAGGCTCTCCCCTGGCAGGGGTGAGAGGGACCCCCTATTCAAGGCAGGAGGCTCTCCCCCGGAAGGGAGGAGAGGGACCCCCTATTCAGGGCAGGAGGCTCTCCCCCGCTTGTCGCCGGGCACTCAGCGAGATACCCCACACCTGTGGAGAATGACTACCAAGGAGGCCTCCAGTCCACCCAAAACTTTCAATTCGGAAACTGAGCCACCTGGACTCTCGAGAGAGGTAAGGGACCGGTCGTTAAACAGGAATTGGGACGTCCCACGGAAGGACCTATACGGAGGGCTGGACGCAGCGGTACTCCTGGTCCTGACCCGCGGCCACGACGGTGGCCAGGGTCCCTGGTTCGTGCGGCTGTAGGCTGCACTGGGTTTGTCTGTCTGGTATTTGTTTGTCTTGGTATTTGTTGTCAAGAAGTTGTCTGCTTCTGTGCACACCCTGCTGCAATGTTTTTTGAAAATTTTCAGGACTCCAAGGAGCAAGCTGCAGGTTCTGGGCAACCTTAGGTTGCATTTGGCTGATTTATTTTGTCTTTGTTATTTGTTGTCTTTGTCTTTGTCAAATGGGATAGGGTCAGTCATCTTTGTCGACCCCCTATCAGTCAGGCCCACTCCGGGTGAGTGGAAGGGGAGCTTGATCACCTCCCGGGAAGCTATAGAGCTCCCTCAGGAATCAGGAAATGGTTAGGAATTGGGTGGATTGTTTAAACTCTGAGTGAATGT
Source organism: Myotis yumanensis (assembly GCF_028538775.1). NCBI lineage: Eukaryota > Metazoa > Chordata > Mammalia > Chiroptera > Vespertilionidae > Myotis > Myotis yumanensis. The sequence continues at coordinate 68,919 of NW_027223799.1, forward strand.
CTGGTGAAAGTGTGTGAGTGTGGAGGGAGGGGGCCTGCCCTCTCCTCTCCTTTATGTGGCTCCACGACTTCGGTTACGGAGTCCGAGTGGGCCCCAACCTGCGGTTCCGCGATTCGTCATATGGCATAACGGTGACTCACCCCCATGTGGAGGTGACCAGGCCCGGGGTTTATACGGGTGCACCTTAGCTACGACGAATCTAAGCTCCCAAGGGACGCGGCCAGGCGGGCACCTGCGTGAGGATCTGTGAAAACAGGTCACCCCTTCCCTTGTCTGTCTCTCGCCACCGGTCATCATGGGGTCGGTGCAAAGTTTGTTTGTGTGGGACTGGCCAAATTACTACAGAGAAGGGAGACTGGATACAGCTCCAGCCTGGGCTGGTCTATTAAGAAAGTGTAAATCATTACTGGTCTGTGTGAAGTAAGAGCTACTTTGATTTATCCTGCTTTCTGTTGATACGCTTGGCTGAACGTTTGGGCTGGCCCCTTGGCAGTCTGCAAAGTCTCTCGGCAGCTGCGAGAATTATTTTTCTCAGAGTCTTTTGCTCACTGTTAAGGAGAATCAGCCCACTTAGTTAATAAAGATTTCTGTCTATCAGCTGCTCTTACCTAGGTTGTAATTTACTGTATTAAACTGAAGTTCTAGGGTAAATTTAAAGGTTATAATATTAATGCTTTTGATTTACAGCGATTCTGTGAATGGGAGTGGCCCACTTTCCAGGAAGGGTGGCCGGATGCAGGGTCTTTTGATCTGACCACTGCCTACCGGGTCCATTACGTCATACACGGCCGCCCGGGGCATCCTAATCAAATTCCTTATATTCAAGTTTAGGTTGACATATTGTCCAAGAAACCCCGGCAAATGAGGGCTTGCCTCCCGAGGAAAAATTGGGACAGAGACAGACAATTCTTTTGGCCGGGCCCCAGAAGGGAAAAGCTCCCCCGGTCCTTCAGGGAGAGAGGGGGAGAACCTCCAGGACCTTGCGACATCTGCCAGTCCTGCAGTTCCTACAGCAGGCCGGCCCTCTAGATCTGGGGCTAGACAGGCAGCCCTCTGGGGAAGCAAGGCAGACCAAGGCGTTATTCCCAGCTCCAGACCAGATTGGGGAGTGAATGAACAAAGAAGGGAGGCTGGATGCCTGAGCTGCCTGCAGTGGCCCTAAAAAAAGAAAAAAAAGAAGCAGCAGCAGCAGTAGCAGCGAGAAAGTACTTGGGCTTTTGGCTTGCAGGCTACAGCAGTTAAGCCGTAAGCCAGTGACTGGTACTAGCCTTCCTACAGCCCCAGGAATAGAGCAGCAAGCCTGAGATCTATGAAAGCTGCAGATAGAGTTAGTAAAAGTTCCCTGCTTGCAAATGTACTGAAAGGGTTTAGTACCTGTTGCTGCTGGAAGAGGAGGGGCTGATATCCCCTTCCAGTACATTCCCTTCAAAGAGGCCTGGTCACTGTTCTGCCATAAAGGGGACTGGTGGGAAGACAAGGAAAGCAGGGCCCTGTAACTAATAAACAGAGAAGGGCACTCTCCCTAGACCTGGGAGCCATCAGGACTTTGAAATTCTCCAAGAGAGGAGAAGTCTGACTCAGAGACTGGCCGAAAAATCGTTGGGTTAGGAGGACCGGAGGCTGCATATTGAACTTATAGACTGCAATTTGCTAGGCAGAGGTCCAAGCCCAGTTGTATAGGGATTAAGCTACCTATGTACAGCAAAACAACTTTCTCCTGTGCCAGAATACATTTTAAGGAAATTGGACAAACTGTATTTGTGGCTAGAAAGAACTGGCCTATGTGTAAACTGTCCTGGAAAAAGGCTATGTGGAATGAACCCAAAAAGTAAAAGGTGTCTAGCTGCCGAGAGGGCAGTTGCCCAGGTGGGCAAAGAAGAATACCCATTAAATTTTGGTCTCTATTGAGAGACAGTTGACAGTTAGCAACCTGTATACTGTCTTACAGGCCTGTGTGACCATGCCCATGTCAGGGGTGGCACAAAACCTCAACTGTAGGAAACTGGGGAAGGCCTGTCTAGAACAGAGGGGGTTAATAAAGTGGTGAATACTAGCCCTCTGTTCCAGGAATTACAGACCCTGTGAGGTCCTGTGACATATAAGACCCTGTAGGGAAATAAAGCTCCTTTAGTCCATTCTGAAAGAATAAATAAAAGACAGATTGAAGGCTGTGTTTCCCTCCAGGCAACCAAACTGGAACCCCTATAGTGACAGGGGAAAGGAGGCTCTCGATCGGTATCGCCAGACTCTATTAGGGGGCATCCGAGCTGCTGCTTGGAGACCCACAAACCTCTCTAAGGTGACAGAGACAGTCCAGGGGCCTAACCCTGATGCCCTGGAAAGTCGGAGGGCTGTCAATGTTGCATTTGTTTCCCAGTCGGCCCCAAATATTAGGAAAAAATGACAAAAGTTAAAAGGCTTTGAGGGGAAATCAACCTCTAAGTTGGTTGAGGTGGCCCAGAAGGTTTTTGACAATCAGGAGGACCCGACAGCAGGTTTAAACACCCGGATGGCCAAGGTCCTCCTGGCCCTAAATGAGGAAAAAGGCCCAAGGGGCCGGAGAGACAACAAGGGCAAAGAAAAGCCTCGCGGAAGAAAAGGAGTTCAACCTAGGCTTGGGAAAAATCAATGTGCATTTTGCAGAAAGGAAGGACATTGGAAAAGGGAGTGCCCTGAACGTGCGGGGGAACCGACTCCCTCCCATGCTGGTGGAGGAGGTGGATTGGGGTTGTTGGGGCTCAGCTGGCCCCCAAGAGCCCAGAATAACCCTGACAGTGGGGGGCCAAAAGGTGGACTTCCTTGTGGAACTCATAGCACTCACTTAGGCCCTCTGGTAGAGAAAGAGAAAAAGAGTAAACATTTCAGCTTCCTGAAAACAGCTGCCTTGAACCCTGCCACACTCCTCCCTGACGAGAAGGCAGAGGCCCCTTTGCCTGACTGCGAGGAGACACTGACTACCCTCACTTCCCTCTGTGAGGACCTTGTGGCAGCCCTGCAGGATCCGGATGAGACTCTCTACACGGACTACGGGAGCAGCTTCATAGAGGAAGGTACCCGGTAGCGGGGGGCACATGAGGAGGAGCCAGGAGAGATCTAAGAAGCCCTGGTAAGCGCCCCAGCACTGGCCCTGCCAGTCCTACCCAGGGACTACAGGGATATATCTCCTCACACTGCCCTTACAGGAGGACACGGGAGCCACCTTAAAGAAGTCTCCTGACCTCAGGAGGAAAGGAAAAGGCTGCTGAGATACTTAACCACCTGGCAGCCATATAGGGGCCAGGGAATTGACTAAAAGACCAGTAGGGCCCCTAGAAGTTCTCATAGCCCTGCCAGCACAAAGGCTCCCAGAGAAGCCTACTCATCTGCCAGAGAAGCAGAGGCTAGCTGAGAAACTAAGGGCCCGGGAAGGAGAGGCTGAATGGCTAATTCTGCCAGATGGGAGGCCTATAATGCCAGAAGCCCTGGGGCGGACCAGTGCTTCCCGGACCCACCAGAGCACCCACCTGGGGGAATGAAGCTATCAGAACTACTGGGAAGAGAATTTTACATCCCTCCAGAAAATATCTCAAGAGTTGGCTAGAAGATGCCAAGTGTGTGCCCAGGTGAACCAAGGGCCCCTGTTGTGGCCGCTCCGGGACAGCGAATCCGAGGTCAGAAACCCGGAGAACACTGGGAAGTGAACTTCACCGAGATACCAGGAGGACAAGGAGGGTATAAGTACCTGCTGGTTTTCATTGATACCTTCTCTGGCTGGCCTGAGGCATACCCAACCAAGGCAGAGACAGCACAGGTAGTAGTTAGAAAACTCCTCACTGAAATTGTCCCCTGGTTTAGCCTGCCACTATACATGGGGTCCGACGATGGCCTGGCGTTTATCGCCAATGTTACAATCCATAGTTAAGTCCCTAAGAGTTAAATTGCATACAGGTAGAGAGAATAAATTGGATCTTAAAGAAAACATTAACTAAGTTAAAATTAGAGACTGGCGAAAACTGGGTAAGTCTCCTTCCTTTTGCCCTCCTCAGAGCTAGGTGCACCCCGTATGTAAAAGGACTCACCCCTTTTGAAATTATGTTTGGTAGGCCGCCACCTCTTCTTCCCCGCCTAAGGGAGGAAGAAATTGCCCAGCCGTCTACCCAAAGTTTGCTTAAGTCCTTACAGGCTTTGCAGAGCAGCGCCACGTCAGCACAACGGGTGGTGAGAGCCCTACCAGAGGAGGACGCACTGAGAACCAGTCCAACGCAGCCTGCCTTCTCTCCGGGTGACCTCGTCTGGGTGAAACGTCACGACCCTGGCAGCCTGGAACCTAGATGCGATGGACCCTACCAGGTGGTGCTGAGCACTCCAACCGCCATCAAAGTCACAGGAAAGAGGCACTGGAAATTGTAACCCCGTCCTCCTCATGCCTCTCGCCTGGTGAACTGACCAATGGGAAGGAGAAAGACATGGGAACTAAGACTCTATGTCAGTGGCCGAGACCCTGGCCAATTCTTCACCATCAAATGCCAGACTCTTCCCCGGCGGCTTGACCCCTACATTGCCAAATGCCTCCTCAATTTCATAACGTAGAGGAGGGCGCTGAATCAAAGATTTGATTCGGGCATAAGACCAGTAGGGAATGTGCTAGGGTGAGGGACTGCGCCATGGAAGGGTTACAGAATGTTACAGAATGTGCTGGGAGGGGGGACTGACGTATGGAGAAGGATTGTGTTGCCAGGATATGAGGATTGTGTATGTGCTGGGAGGAGGGACTGATGAATGGAGGGGAGTTGCAGGGTTAGGAACCATGGAAGAAAAATTGCTAGATTGTCTTAGACCAGCCAGGTGTGACTCTGTTTACCCCCCTTTGTGCTTATGAACTTTCTGTGAGCTTCTAAGGTAACACTGTTTTGTTATAAAAATCATAATGCACACTTGCTCTTTGCCACATGCCGCGAGGCTTCCCAGAGGGGGAAGGTACGGGCTGTGGTCAGCTGGCCAGCTTAATAAACGGCTTTCAAATTTAAATTCTGAGTCGGTGGTCTATCTCGTTGAGCCAACCCATAACACTCCCAGAGCGCGGCTCTGCCTCTGGGGTTCCCAGTGTTTAGCGCTTCAGCTGAGCGTCTGTGGGTCTGATGCGCTTTTCCTGGGCGCCCGGGACCTGGAGGGAGATGGGGTCTGGGCGGTGGGACCGGGCGGAGGCGGGTCGCCGGGAGGGATGCTCGCCCTGCACAGGCAGGGACACACCAGGTGTGAGCAGGGGAGCCCCGCGGGCCGCCCCCTCCCCGGCACACAAGGCCCCGGCGGAGGTCTGCCTTTGGCCATCGCACTGCAGTGGCCACAGAGCCTGGAAGTGGCTGCTGGCAGCAGGCCCCCCCGCCGCCCTCTACCCCCCCAACCCCGCTACTGCAGGACAGGCCTGCGTCTGAGCAGCGGCCTCTCCTTTCCGATCGCAGGCTCCCCGGCCCTGCTCCCTGGGGTGCAGCCCTCGCCCGCACCAGCCCCGGCCCCTGGCCTCCCGGGCAGGCTCCCTGGGAAAGTGGCAGACGCTGCCCTGGATGTCCCTCGGGGGCTGCACAGGGGCACCTGCCCTCGGTCCACAGCTCTCACCTGCCGGGAGCCGGTCCATCCTTGCTGCTTGACACAGTCGCTGCAGAGAAAAAACATCTGCACAACATATATTTCAAGGGACCTGGCGTATATGGCAGACTGTTCTTAATATGTTTGCTCCACTTGGCGCTATGTGTTTTAACCAAGGTCACCTCTCCAAGAAAGGTTGTTTCCCCAGCTAAGGATTTTTCCCTGAAGTTAGGGAGGGAATAAAACCCCTTAACTAAGTGCCAGGCAGGTAGTTAATCACTTTAACTACGAACAATCACGCTTAAGCTACATAATCTTTACTCCCTGGAATGGAGATAAGAAACACCCTAACCTTTGGAATGGAAGTTGAAAGGATTAAAATCAACTGGTATAAATACAGATGTAACAAGACAACAGAACACAGAACCTAGCGAGAGAACCTGGCTGAAGAACCTAGAGACAGAACCTAGAGACAGAACATAGCAAGAGAACATGGCAAAAGATCCTGGACAGAACAGAACATGGCTACAGAACTTGGCTAGAGAACCTAGAGGCAGAACATGGCAGGAGGACCTGGACAGAACCTGACGACCGAACCTGGCTAGAACTTGGCTGGAGAACCTAGACAGAACCTGGCTGGAGATCCAAGACAGAACCTGGCTGGAGAACCTAACCAGAACTTCGCTGGACATCCTGGCCAGAACTTCGCTGGACAAAACTTGGCTGGAGATCCTGGAGGGAGAACCTCGCTATGCTGATGAACTGAACCCAGTCTCCATGTCATTCCTTCTTCGCCGACTCCGTCCACACCTTTGGGGACCCCTGGACCTGCTGGGATTGGACCCAAGCACTCACCCCACAGGGCCCCCTCCCCCCACGGTGCCCTGCCTTCCCCACGTCTGTGCTGCTGCTGGTGGGTTTGCTGTGGACATGCTCCCAGGTGTGGAGGTCTGCCCAGGGTCCTGGCTCAAGGCCCTGGGACAGCCTGAGGGGAATGAAAGAACAAAGCAGGAACATGCCCTCCTCCCTTTTCAAGGACAGAGCAGAGACACACTCTCCTCCCTCTCCTCTATCTTGTCTTGCAAAGGCTGGGCCCTCAGCCCAAGCCCCCCCCCCCCCCTTTTCTGAGAGTGACTGCAAGAATGCTGGTATTGTCCTAACTCCCCCAATCACTACCTGAATGGACCAATGAAGCTCCAGAAATGCAGCTCAGGTCCTAATAAGGCTGTAGAGGAGGACGGCTCTAACCTTCAGAATGTGTTGGTCACCTCACTCCCTAACCCTTCTGACCTAAATGACCAATCTCTGTAACTCACGTCAGCCCACCCAAATAACTTGCCCTATATAACCTTTGTTCTCCCGGGACACGCTCTCTCCTTTCACGGCTGCGTCGGACAGAGACCGGGAGCCAAACCTGGGTTTGAATAAACGACTCTTTGCTTTTGCATGGGAAGAGGCTCCCTGGTGGTGAATTATTGGGGACCCCGAACTCTGGGCATAACAGGGAACACATGAGAGGTTTGCCAGTTATAGGGCTGCTGGCAGCGAGCGCAGCCTTAACCATCAATCACATGTATCAGACAGAACATGTCTGAGACAACTCCGTGTTTGCGGTGACATCATGATGAGAACAATGACAATCAACTTTTTCACATTCAAACATCTAAATATCAAAGTTCCATATCCAGAGCCTCCCACTCCCTCCGTCTTCCTCCCTCCCTCTCCTTCCCCCTCTCTCCCTTCTCCTCCCTCTGTCTCCTTTCCCCTGACTCCTTCCCCCTCCCTCAGTCTTCCGCCCGATATGGTAGTAACTCTATCAGTAAGCACTCTGAAAGTCAGTGGCATACATGCACCAATTAAAAGACAGATTATGAGGGTGAATTAAAAAAAAACTCACTTTAAATATAAAGACACATATAGATTAAAAGTAAATGAATTAAGCTGCAGCCTGTTTTGCTCAGTGGATAGAGCATTAGCCCATGGACTGAAGGGTCCCAGGTTCAATTCCAGTCAAGGGCATGTACCTTAGTTGCTTGCTGGATCCCCAGTCCCTATCAGAGCATATGCAGGAGGCAACCAATCAATGTGTCTCTCCCTTCCCCTTCACTCTCTCTAAAATTCAATGGAAAAATATCCTTGGGTGAAGATTAATAAAAACAAAGTAAATGGATTAAGTAACATTAAAGAGATTATAAGAAAAATATATTCCAAATTTTGTTAGTTGTATAATGGTTATGTTTAAATTATTAACACCTAAGAAATTGGGTGAAGGGTACATATAATATGCTGTAGTATTTTATAGGTTTTTTTTACATGAATGAGATTATTTCAAATTAAAATATTAAAAAATTAAAAATTAATAAAATATTAATTGAAATGTATCTGCATTACATGAAAAATATCCTAATTGGTTCTAGCATAATTTATTAAATTGTGCTAAAATTCACAAGGGTTCAATTAAAAAATATCTTAATTCTAAATGATATAATAGAAAATATATAATAGGGCAGTTATAAGCACTTATCTGAAAATAAAAATTTAAAGAAGTGAATTTAAAGAAGGGATTAGCCAAAGAAAATATACGCACAACCCATGGACACAGACAACAGTATGGTGATGGCCAGAGAGAAGTGGGGGACAAGAGCTGGGTAGAGGGGGCAAAAAAGGGGAAATAGGGACATCCTATATAATAATAAAAGGCTAATATGCACATTGACTGAACGGCAGAATGGCCGGTTGCTATGATGCGCACTGGCCATCAGGGAGCAGACGCTCAATGCAGGAGCTGCCCCCTGGTGGTCAGTGCACTTCCATATGGGGAGTGCCACTCAGCCAGAAGCTGGCTCATGGCTGGCCAGCGCAGTGGTAGTGGCAGGAGCCTCTCCCACCTTTGTGGCAGCACTAAGAATGTCCAACTAACGATTTAGACCCGATCCCTTGGGGGCCTAAGCCTTTAGTTGGACATCCCCCAAGGGCTCCCTGGCTGCCAGAAGGATGTCTGACTGCAAGCTTAGGCTTGATCCCCTGGGGAGTGGGCCTAAGTTGACAGGTGGACATCCCCCAAGGGGTCCTGGACTGTGAATGGGCGCAGGCCAGGCTGCGGGACACCCCCTCCCCCGAGTGCACAAATTCTTGTGCACCAGACCTCTAGTCTATATATATATAAAAGCTAAGTGACCGTTACAACCGAATGACTGGAATGACTGGTCGACCAGTCGCTCTGACGCGCACTGATCACCAGGGGCCAGACGCTCAATGCAGGAGCTGCCCTCTGGTGGTCAGTGCGCTCCCACAGACAACTTCCCGCACCCACCCCTGCCGGCTGGCACCGCCCCCCATAGGCCATGATTGGGGGGCCGGCTGGCCAACTTTCCGGGGTTGCTGCCACTGGCCAGCAGGTCCCCCCCACCCCAGGACTTCAATCGCCAGCCAGGCCGAGGGACCCCACCCATGCACAAATTCATGCACCGGGCCTCTAGTCTATCTATATAAAAGGCTAATATGCTAAGTGTCCTTCCCACCTTCCAACCGGTCAATATGACCCACACTGACCACCAGGGGGCAGATGCTCAATGCAGGAGCTGCCGTGAAGTGCACAGAGAAATGACACCATGTACCTGGCACCCAGAAAGCAACGCGTGGCTTCCCCCAAGTGGGACACAGGGCCCACCACCACCCCAGAGTGACACCCCACCAAATCACAGTCGACGCTGCCAAGACCCCGTGGCACAAAATGCAGCCCATAGCCCAGCCCATCCTGGAAACGGTGGCTGTGGCTGCCAAGTAATGATGTCAGGTAGCAACGCCCAGCTTCCTGTCCCTAGTGACTAGCCTCCTTGGAGTTCCAGGAACACAGATGGAAACTTTTCACACTTGAACCAAATATCTGTGAAGTGTTTTCCCGTGCCTCATCTTTTGATCCTCATGGAAGTCTTGGAGTAAGTAGATAGGAGACTCAGTGGAATCCTATTTTCTTTTCATTAACCAGAAAATGGAGATTTAGAAAGCTTAGAAACTTGACCCTACTGAAAAGAAGAAATGGTGGCCCTAACCAGTTGGCTCAGTGGATAGAGCATCGACCTGCATACTGAAGGGTCCCAGGTTTGATTCCAGTCAAGGGGGCATGTACCTTGGTTGTGGGCACATCCTCGGTAGGGGGTGTGCAGGAGGCAGCTGATCGATGTTTCTCTCTCTCATCGATGTTTCTAACTCTCTATCCCCTCTCCTTCCTCTCTGTAAAAAAATCAATAAAGTATATATTTAAAAAACGCGCTGTCCAAATGATAGGCCCAGTTACATGCTCTTGAGCCCTGGAAACCTGGCTGGTGAGAGTGAGGAGCTGGAGTGTAAATGCTGATCACACAGCCACGCGTGGTTACTCCCGCGGTGCTGCACAGCTAGCTACAGAGGAGCCATTTTAGGGCTCCTTAGGATATAAACAGTTAGCTTTTTAGAATTTTCTTGAGTGATATGTTCTTCCAGTTCCTTATTTCTGTGCAGGGTGCATGCTGTTTAGTGTGCAATGAGGTATGTCGTCCCTATCTTGGAGAAAAATACACAGAGGAAGTTTAAACAAGCACAGGAAAGACAACATAGACAGACCAGTGACAGCACAATATGCTTTAATATTAATAAAAAGGCATATTATACCAAGTGTAGAGGAGTCAGAGGGACAGGAGTCTCTTCAGGAGCAGGAGGCGCGGGGGCTGGGCACGCTGCCCATGTGCAGGGAAGAGAGAAGGAGTGTCTTCATTACGCAAAGGTTGCAGGTTTGATCCCCAGTCAGGGCACATGCAAGAAGCGACCAATGGATACATAAGTAGAACAGCAAATTGATGTTTATCTCAACCCCCCCCTCTTCTAAAATCAATCAATAAAAAGATGCTACCTTTAACCAAGACTTAATCTGAAAACTCGAGTGTGTTTTTATGTGAGGACTGGAGCATTGTTAATGTTAACAAGCACATGATCTGTAAGATTTAGCAGAATGATCATTAGTACCAATGCCATGTTTGTAACTAGTAGTTTATTGAACCTTCTCCCCACAGTTCCCACTCCCCACCTTCCCCCTCACTGCTAACTCTAATCTTTTCTTTGTCGAGTGAACAAAAGCTAACATGACAAAGAACTGGTCTGAGAACCTGGGCCCAATGCTGTGTGGTCTGGGAAGGAAGCTGCTATGGGTTGCTGCCCAGTGAGTTGGGTAATAAACTGAACACTTTCTCTCTCTAGAACTGGAAGTGGAAAATTAGACTTGTCCCAGCCATTCTCCACTGGTAGTCTTAGTCAAACCTCTCGTTCTGAGCCACAGTGAAGTGATTCTTCCAGTCTCCAACTGCCCCTGAAAAGACGTGGAAGTCAGAGCTACTGGAGGACTGTGTGCCCTCTGTCCTGCTCTTGTATGCGGTGTCCACTCACCCTGCAGGAGGGCAGGGCTGGGCTCGGCATTCTTCCTGCCAGCCCATCCCTTTCCATCTGAAGGGAAGAGGACATCTGTCTGATTGTGAGGCCAGGAGAGCCTGCTGCCCCTGAGCCACATTATGGCGGGGGTAAAAGGGGGGGACACCACGTTAAAACCGCAGGCCTGGGGGCTCTCCTGTCTTTCCCTGTCCTCTTGCATGTCAGATAGCATAGAGCCATCTATACCATAGATGCTTTGCTCCATCGGACCTAAGTGTATTTCCACCTTATTATTGAGAACTCTGGAGGGGAGTGAGATAAGGCGGTGGGTTTAGGCACTAAACCGTACTCTCTAGTTGTGGCTACACATTGGTTTCATTTCGTCTGTGGTCTCTTAAATACTCCTTCCCCAGTATCATTTATTATGGACCTTGTCTTATCCACAGAAACCTCCCCACAGGCTCTGGGGTCCTCGACAGTTCTTTCAAGGTCGTGACGCACAGAGAGAACCACCTTTCCTCATGAACGGAGACACCGAGCAGTCCATGACCTCCGAGGGGACTGCCGAGTAGTTCGCCATGGGATTTTGCTTCATAACATCAAACGAAGTGTGATGGACAATTTTACCCAGGATGCTGTCATCCAGCTTTTTCCCAATAAATTCTCCCAGCTTCCAGATTTCATGCTTTGGGTTCTGTGATCAGAGTGAAAAGAAAAGTGAAGATTTGATATAAAACAGTTTAAAAAATATTGCATTAAATTAATAATGGTGATAAATAACATAAAATAAAAAACAATACTGCCTCCCAAATGCTCAACTTTCCAGAAATGACTCATTTTAATACAGTGACACAGATTTTTAAAAATTAACCATAGACAACCAAGATGGCAGCATAAGGTATATACCTGTACCTGCCACCCCCCATAACCACATTAAAACTACAACTAAAAGACAAAAGGGCTATCATCCAGAATCACGGGAAAGCTGGCTGAGTGGAAGTTCTACAACTAGAAGAAAAGAAAAAAGCGCACTGAGGCTGGGTAGGAGGTGCGGAGGCGCCAAGAGCAGAGGTACGGAGGCACGCAAACTAGGATGCACCTGGGTATGCGGTTTTTTTCAACTGGAAGAGAGATATAAGCTCCGGACTGCACTGAGCTCATTTCCGGCGAGACTCTGGGGACCCAGACTCCTACGGGGAGAAACTGGAGGGTCTGGCATCGGGTCGGAAAGCGAGGGTGGCTTTATTGCAGAACTGCTCGCAGGGATCATTGTTACTGGGGGGGCACAGGACTTGGGGACTCGGCGACGTGGGGACCTGGAGATGGCTGACGGACAGGCATCGCTGTTTGATCCACCCTGGTGATTCTCTGAGACCCCGCCCCACCCAATTTATAACCCCACCCAAGCTGTGTGCAGCGATGCAAATGAATTGCCTGTCCTTTTGCAGCCTAACCTAACAAACTGCAGCTGGGTCAGAGAGCTCCAAAATTTCCAAACCCCAAACAAAGAGGAGAAATCTGCAGATCTCACGGTAGCTCCTGCTAGGTGGACTCACACATTGGTTGAATTTGCACCTCCTTGGAGATCCAGGAGGCAGTGTGTGTACCCAGTGGTCAGATACCATAAGTGACACACTCAAGAGGCAGACTCAGTGAGCACCAAAGACCCATTGAAGCAAGTCCTGCCCCATAAGGGTGTCTCCAGCACAGCAGTTCTTCCACTATAGACACAGTGGGTCCTTGCAGTCAATTGGCCTGGAGGTCATTTCCTCCCAGGCATACCAACAGCAATCAAGGCTTAACTACAACAAGACTGTGCACCCAGCCCACAAAGGGGTGCACTAAGGGTGTCCACCTCAGGTGATTGGGGAGGCTGAGCCACTGGGCCCAATAGGACACCTACCACACAAAGCCACTATCAACACAGGGAAGCAACTAAAATACGGAGACAAACATGTCACAAATTAAAGAAATGGAGGAAAGCAAATTACTGGATTTTGAGTTCAAAACCACAGTTATAAGGTTACTCAAGAATCTTCTACAAACTTCCGAGGAGGAACTTAGTGAGACCTTTAAGGATCTTAATGAGAATGCCAAAAAAAAAAAAAAAAATGGAAAAGGACCAGTCAGAAATTAAGCATACACTGACTGAAATAAAGAATATTATACAGAGATCCAACAGCAGACTAGAGGGTCACAAGAATCAAGTCAAAGATTTGAAATACGAGGAAGCAAAAAACACCCATCCAGAAAAGAAAAAAGAATCCAAAAATATGAAGATAGTGTAAGGAGCCTCTGGGACAACTTCAAACATACTAACATCCAAATTATGGGAGTGCCAGAAGAAGAGAGAGAGCAAAATATTGAAAGCTTGCCCTGACCGATTTGGCTCAGTGGATAGAGCGTCAGCCTGCGGACTCAATGGTCCCAGGTTTGATTCCGGTCAAGGACATATACCTTGGTTGTGGGCACATCCCCAGTGGGGGGTGTGCAAGAGGCAGCTGATCGATGTTTCTCTCTCATCGATGTTTCTAACTCTCTATTCCTCTCCCTCCCTCTCTGTAAAAAATCAATAAAGTATATATTTTTTAAAAAAGATATTGAAAGCCTATTAGAAGAAATAATAACAGAAAACTTCCCCTACCTGATGAAAGAAATAGACTTACAAGTCCAGGAAGCAAAGAGAACTCCAAATTAGAGGAATTCAAAGAGGACCACACCAAGACACATCATAATTAAAATGCCAAGGGCAAAAGACAAAGAGAGAATCTTAAAAACAGCAAGAGAAAAACAGTTAGGTACCTACAAGGGAGTACCCATGCGACTGTCAGCTGATTTCTCAACAGAAACCATGCAGACCAGAAGGGAGTGGCAAGAAATATTCAAAGTGATGAATAGGAAGGACCTACAACCAAGATTACTCTACCCAGCAAAGCTATCATGTAGAATTGAAGGTCAGATAAAGAGCTTCACAGACAAGAAAAAGCTAAAGAAGTTCATCACCACCAAACCAGGATTTATAAAATGCTGAAGGGTATTCTTTAAGAAGAGGAAGAAGAAAAAGGTAAAGATAAAAATTATAAACAACAAATACATATCTGGGGGGGGCGGGTAAGAGATCAACCGAAGGACTTGTATGCATGCATATAAGCATAACAAATGGACACAAGACACTGGGGGGTAGGGGAGACCAGGGGACTCTCAAGGGGGGTTGGGGGGAGGAGACCTATGTAATACTCTTTGTAATACTTTAAGCAATAAAACAAAATTTAAAAAAATACATATCTATACATACAAGTGAATCTAAAAATTAAGTGAATAAAAAACCTGATGAACAGAGTAAACTGGTGAATATAATAGAAGCAGGGGCATAGGAAGGGAGTGGACTGACAATTCTCAGGGGGAAGGGGGTGTGGGAGGTGCGGGAAGAGATTGGACAAAAATCTTACACCTATGAAAAAAAAAAAAAAATCTTACACCTATGGGTGAGGACAGTGGCTGGAGGTAAGGGCATTGGGTGGGGTGGGAACCAAGTGGAGGGGAGCTATGGGCGGAAAAAAGATGGACATCTGTAATAATCTGAAGAATAAAGATTTATTTTTTAAAAAATTAACCATGCCCTAGCCGGTTTGGCTCAATGGATACAGTGTTAGCCTGAGGACTGAAGGGCTCAGGTTTGATTCCAGTCAAGGGCATATGGCCAGGTTGCGGGCTCGATCCCCAGTTGGGGGCATGCAGGAGGCAGCCAATCAATGATTCTCTCTCATCATTGATGTTTCTCTCTCTCTCCTTCTCCCTTCCTCTCTGAAACCAATTTTTAAAAAATTTTAAAAAAAAGAAAAAGAAAAATTGACCATAATTATTAAGCTTTTCCTGTTCTGAGATGGAAGCACTGCTGAGTATGATGCAGTGTGTGGGAATGCTGCCCTAAATTTATTTCCAAATGTCCTGCTCGGGCCGTTCCTGGAAGGTCTTGGTCGGCCACGTGTGCAGCAGGGAGAGTCTGTAGCCTGGTGATGAGAATGAAGATACCACGGAGGCACAGGGCAGGCGATGGAGGCCTGACGGGGGAGGCTGCTGCTGGCTCTGACTTTGACAGAAACGCGCCCAGACAGTGCTGTGCGGCAGAGGATGGAGAGGACCTGTTGCACTCAGGAGGCGACTGAGAGGCGCTCATGGCTGACGACTCCAGGCCCAGCCCGTCTGACCAGTGCGTAGGTGTCTCAGTGCCTAGGGAGCAGTGTTCTCTCGTCAGAGGGAGGCAGAGCCCTGGGAGATTGTGGCCGTGGGACGTACCTGTTTCTAGAAGGAGTGGGGGGAGGGCAAGTGGAGGAGTTTACCCCAAGACTGTATCTTTTGCTTTATGATGAGCTTCTGCTTTAAAAGGTTGGATGTTTAATTTGCCCAGGCTGGGGGCTCAGTGGTTAGAGCCCCTGCCTGTGATCTGAAGGGCCACAGGTTCGATTCTGCTCAGGGGCACGTACCTCAATTGCAGGCTGGATCCCCGGCCCCAGTCAAGCCACGTGGGGAAAGCAGCTAATCCATGTGTCTCTCACATCTATGTTTCTCTCTCTCCCCCTCCCTCCCACCCTCTCAGAAAGCCAATGGGAAAAAACATACACTTGGGTGAAGATTAATGACAACAGAAAGTGCTTAATTTAATTGGCCTACAGAGTAGGAATCAGCAAGAGTGAGGAAAACTGAGCTTTGTGTGACTACGTTCAGGGAATATTCCACAATAAGACCACAGAACATGTAAAAGGGTTTAGGGACTCTGAGGTTAGACTGCCTGTGTATTAGAATATTAGAAATGTAATAAGTTATTTATTTTGAAAAACCATAGAGTGCAATTTAAAACAAAAGAAGAACTCATAGACGTGGGGAACAGACTGGGGGTGCAGGGGCAGGACGGGGCTGCGCGGAGTGGGTGAGGGGTCAGAGGGACAGACGCCCAGCTGTCCGCTCAGTCAGTCCTATGTGTAGCAGGCAACTGTGGTTAATGATACTGCGTTGCATACCTGAGAGGAGCTGCACTATAAGGAATAATTATAACTATATTTGGTGCAGATGTTAAGTAGACTTATTGTGGTGCTCATTTTGCAAGGTGTACAAATATCAAGTCATCCTGTTGTATACCTGAAACTAACACTATATTACACCTCAATTATCTCGATTCAAAACATAGAAAACGATTCTGTGTTTTTTCACTCTCAATATTTTATATCTGGCAGTAAAGCTAGAATTTGAATTCAATAATTCTGACTCTAAATCAGTATTTTCCCATTATACCATCATTTCTTAAACTGTTTCTTGAAATTGATGTTCCTCAATGGAAAAAATCTGTTATAAAAACGTTTCCCTCCTAAGCAGAATTTAAAATACATGTGCTGGAAGGCGAGGTGAGGGACCAGCAGCCGGGGGCTGCGGGAGACGCGATGCAGGAGCCAGGACAGCCCAGTGCATTGCGCACAGGGACAGCTGTCGCCAGTGAAATGCAGCCGTTCTCTGTTCCCTGTTCCCTGATGCAGCCGCTACGCTATGATGTAATATTTCATGGTCAAATAGGAACGTACCGCCCCTCACCATCTTCAGGTCCTCTTAGAAGAGGTAGAGGATGTGGTGTTGGTCTCTGGCTTCCCAGAGCCCCAGCACACTGCAAGACAAGGTGGGGATGGGGCCAGGGAAATAGGATGGAGGCCAGGGGAATGGGACGGGGAGCAGGGCCAGGGGAATGGGATGGGGACAGGGACAGGGGAATGGGATGGGGACAGGGGAATGGGACGGGGAACAGGGCCAGGGGAATGGGACAGGGACAGGGGAATGGGACGGGGAACAGGGCCAGTGGAATGGGATAGGGCCAGGGGAATGGGATGGGGGACAGGGGAATGGGACGGGGAACAGGGCCAGGGGAATGGGATAGGGCCAGGGGAATGGGATGGGGGACAGGGGAATGGGACGGGGGACAGGGCCAGGGGAATGGGATGGGGACAGGGCCAGGGGAATGGGATGGGGACAGGGACAGGGCCCGTGGAATGGGATAGGGCCAGGGGAATGGGATGGGGGACAGGGGAATGGGACGGGGGACAGGGGAATGGGACGGGGGACAGGGCCAGGGGAATGGGATGGGGACAGGGCCAGGGGAATGGGATGGGGACAGGGACAGGGACAGGGGAATGGGATGGGAACAGGGCCAGGCGAATGGGACGGGGAACAGGGTGAGTCCCACTCACCAGCTGACACTCCACCAAGGAGAGAGCTCCCAGTGTCAGGTGGTGATCCCCTCACATCCAAGAAGGCAGGTCCCATGGGTCCTCAGGAAATGACCCTTTTGATGGTGTTGGAGGCTTAGAAAGGGGTTCAGAGCTGAATGCTCATACCTTTCCCAGTCAGAAAGCTCTCAAAATACTCCTCCCAGGTCCCGGGGGCCAGAAGCGCTTTATTCATCCTGTGGAAATGATAGTAAGACACCAGGTTGTCCTTGGGGTTTCTTGCCACATAGATTATCTGCGGGGAGAGGGGGGAGAGAAATAGCCCGTGAGGCCGCTTCGCGCTGGTTAGTGCCCACAAGCTCCGTCTGTCCATCCATCTATCCATCCGTCCGTCTGTCCGTCTTTCGGATGAGGATCCCGGATGTGGGTGTTGGGAGGTGAAAGGCTCAGAGCCGCGTGCACGTGGTTGTTGGGAAGAAGAGAAGGGTTTTCCTTTAATAAGTGAAGAGCTTTCCAAGGAAGTAGATTGAAGACCAGAGTGTCACTCAGAACTCCTGTTGCTCTTTACCTGTCAGTTTTTCTCCAGGAAAGACGGAGGCAGCAGTTAGAAGGGAAGGTGTGTTTTCAGGGTCCGTGGTGAGGGCATCGCATTATCTTGTTCCAAGCATGTAAAATGATTCTAATCATTTCCCACTATTGTTCGCTGTGCTTCACAATATACTGCTTTCACTGTCACCACCTGAGGGCCAACTGGACAATGTCAGGCAGCTCTGTGGTCTGACCCACGAGGATGTGTCCAACCGACGAATTAATGTTCTGGCTTGAACAATGTCTAACCATAACAAACAGCAAACCAAATAAATAAGAACCCAAATCCCAACCTGTTGACCAGAAAATCACTTAGGCTCCTCCTTGTAGAGTACAATTAATGTCTAATTAGAGGATCAACATTTAACTTCCTTCCATATGAACAGTGACTCCATTAGAAGAGATGGCTGGAGAACAGCATGGGCCAGATACAGTTTTTTAAAAAGACAAAGTCACAAGTATATTGATATACTTGTGTGAATGTCTAGAGTTTTGGGAGGCTATTTGATAGTCAGCATTCTGAGTCTGCATTTAGGAGTATAATCAAGTGAAGTTATTCCACACTCACCCGATCCTATGGACGGGATTATCCATTCGATGAAAGGAAAACTCATGTGAGTAGGTGCTCGTTGAGTTGGGTCAACATCACCTTCATTTTGTATTAAGTACACCATCTCCTGAGTCCACATGGTCCCTTGTTCCACAGGGAGGTAGAAATGAGGAGACCATTAGGATACTGTATCCTTAAAGATGGCCAAGTGTTTGTTAGACATCTGTGTGCATTGTGAAGCCGGGTTTGTGATGGAATTAAGAAAACGTCATTCTTTATACCTTGTTTTACCATAGTATGATTTTTATGAAAAAGCTCCAATGTGAAGTAGACTTATGTGCAGTTCATTGTTTCCTGCCACAGCTATTCACTGGGCTGCTGTCCTGTTGACTGAGCTGCACTGTTCCTTAGTGTTATAATATGTTATGGTCATAAGAAAGCCCCTCTAAGGTGTGGAAATAATTAATGTGTGAAATGTTAGCTGTGTGAAGACCCCAATACTCTGTAACTTCCAAAATGTGGTGAATGCCCCACTATCTTCATGTGAATGCCCTAAGCCCTTAAAGTGTAAACACCCTGCTCCTAGCATAAGACACACCGTCTGGCCCACACTGATAAGACACAAGTTGTTTACTACTGGCTATATAAGCACCAGATTTTTCTTCAGTGAACGTTTCCTGCCTGATGAGAGGTGGACTCCACATGAGACTCCGTGGACTTTCACTCCATGAGACGAGCCCCTGACTGACTGCTGTGCTGTATGAGCCTGACCCAACTGTGGCCACCTGTCTGTCTCCATCTTCGTCGTCTGTCTTTCGGTGTGCATTGCCTGGTGGCCTTTGCTGGAGCCTAGGACCCACTAGGAATAAGTAAATAAACCCTGTGTGATTGCATACTAATTCTGTCTTGTGTGTTCATGTGTTCTGGTTTGGCTCAACTGTCTAGGTTTGAAGTACCAGGGATAGGCCGTTATTGTTGACCCCTGGTCATCTGCATATGTCCCACTAAATCTAGACAGATAACTAATTAATTGGGGCATAATTGGGATAATTGGCGTAGCCAGCAGGATTCCAAAACAAATTTCTCTGCAGCGCAGGCGGATAATTATTTAAAATTGTCAAAAACACTCAAGTTACCAATGAGATCAAAGAAGAAATTAAAAACATCCTGGAAACTAATGACAATGAAAACACAACAATCCAAAACCTATGGGACACAATGAAAGCAGTCCTCAGAGGGAAGTTTATAGCTCTACAGGCCTACCTCAAAAAACAAGAAAAAATGGTAGTAAATCATCTAACTCTACAACTCAAAGAACTAAAAAGAGAGCAACAAGATAAGCCCAGAGTGAGCAGAAGGAAGAAGATAATAAAGATCAGAGCAGAAATAAATGACCTAGAGACCAAAAAAACAATACATAAGATCAATGAAACCAAGAGCTGGTTCTTTGAAAGGATAAACAAGTTTGATGAACCTCTAGCCAGGCTCACCAAGAAGCAAAGAGAGAGGACCCAAATAAACAAAATCAGAAATGATAGAGGTGAAATAACAACAGACCCCACAGAAATACAAATTATTGTTAAAAAATACTATGAACAACTCTACTCCAACAAACTAGACAACCTGGAGGAAATGGACATATTCCTAGAAAAATACAACCTTCCAAAACTCAATCAGGAAGAATCTAAAAATCTCAATAGGCCAATAGCTATGGAAGAAATTGAAGCAGTCATCAAAAAGCTTCCAGCAAACAAAAGCCCAGGGCCAGACTGCTTCACAGGGGAGTTTTACCAAACATTCAAGGAAGAACTAAAACCTATCCTCCTCAGACTATTCCAAAAAATTCAAGAGGAAGGAACACTTCCAAGCTCATTCTATGAAGCCAGCATCACCCTAACACCAAAACCAGATAAAGACAACACAATGAAAGAGAATTACAGGCCAATATCCCTCATGAACATAGATGCCAAAATCCTCAACAAAATCCTAGCAAATCGGATCCAGCAGTACATCAGAAAGATCATACACTATGACCAAGTAGGATTTACCCCAGGGGTGCAAGGATGGTACAATATCTGCCAATCAATAAACGTGATACATCACATAAACAAATTGAGAGAAAAAGACCACATAGTCATTTCAATTGATGCAGAAAAAACATTTGACAAAATCCAACACCCATTTTTGATAAAAACTCTCAGAAAGGTGGGAATAGAAGGATCATACCTCAACATAATAAAAGCCATAGATGACAAGCCCACAGCCAACATCATACTCAATGGGCAAAAACTAAAACCATTTCCCTTAAGAACAGGAACAAGACAGGAATGCCCACTCTCACCACTCCTGTTTGACATAGTACTGGAAGTACTAGCCATTGCAATTAGACAAGAAGAAGAAATAAAAGGCATCCAAATTGAAAAAGAAGAAATAAAACTGTCCTTATTCTCAGATGACATGATATTGTACATAGAAAACCCAAAAGACTCCATCAAAAAACTATTAGACTTAATAAATGAATTCAGCAATGTAGCAGGATACAGAATTAATGCCAAGAAATGTATGGCATTTCTATCCACCAATAGTGAACTTACAGAAAGAGAGACTAAAAAAGCAATCCCATTTACCATATCATCAAAAAAATTAAGATACCTAGGAATAAACTTAACTAAAGAGGTAACAGACTTATATGCGGAAAACTACAGGACATTGAAAAAAGAGATAGAGGAACACATAAACAGATGGAAGAACATACCATGTTCATGGATTGGTATAATCAACATCATCAAAATGTCCATATTACCCAAAGCAATCTATAAATTCAACGCACTACCCATTAAAATACCAATGGGCATACTTCACAGACCTAGAATGAACTCTCCAAAAATTCATCTGGAATAAAAAAAGACCCCGAATAGCTACAGCGATCTTGAGAAAGAAGAACAAAGTAGGTGGGATCTCAATACCAGATATCAAACTGTATTACAAAGCCACTGTTTTCAAAACTGCCTGGTACTGGCACAAGAACAGACATATAGATCAATGGAATAGAATAGAGAACCCAGAAATCGACCAGAACCAATATGCTCAATTAATATTTGACAAAGGAGGCAAGAACATACAATGGAGTCAAGACAGTCTCTTCAATAAATGGTGTTGGGAAAATTGGACAGATACATGCAAAAAGATGGAACTAGACCACCAACTTACACCATACACAAAAATAAACTCAAAATGAATAAAGGACTTAAGTGTAAGATGGGAAACCATAAAAATATTAGAGGAATCCAAACGCAACAAAATCTCATACATATGCCGAAGCAATTTCTTCACTGATACAGCTCCTAGGGCATTGGAAACTAAAGATAAAACAAATGAGACTACATCAAAATAAAAAGCTTCTACACAGCAAAAGAAACCATCAACAAAACAACAAGAAAGTCCACTGCATTGGAGAACGTATTTGCCAATGTTATCACCAATAAGGGTTTAATCTCCAACATATATAGGGCACTCACACAACTTAACAAAAGGAAGATAAACAGCCCAATCAAAAAATGGGCAAAGGACCTAAATAGACATTTTTCAAAAGAGGACATTCAGAAAGGCAAGAGACATATGAAAACATGCTCAAAGTCACTAATCATCGGAGAAATGCAAATCAAAACAACAATGAGGTACCATCTCACACCTGTCAGAATGGCTATCATCAACACATCAACAAACAACAAGTGCTGGAGAGGATGTGGAGAAAAAGGAACACTCGTGCACTGCTGGTGGGAATGCAGACTGGTGCAGCCACTGTGGAAGACAATATGGAATTTCCTCAAAAAGTTAAAAATGGAACTCCCAGTGATTTGACCCAGTGATCCCACTTCTAGGAATATATCCCAAGAAACCAGAAACACCAATCAGAAAGGCTATATGTACCCCTATGTTCATAGCAGCACAATTTACCATAGCGAAGATCTAGAAACAGCCCAAGTGCCCATCAGCAGATGAATGGATTAGAAAACTGTGGTACATCTACACAATGGAATACTATGCTGCTGTAAAAAAAGAAGGAACTCTTACCCATTTGCAACAGCATGGATGGAACTGGAGAGCATTATGCTTAGTGAAATAAGCCAGGCAATGAAAGAAAAATACCACATGATCTCACTCATTTATGGATAATAAAGACCATTATGAACTGATGAACAAAAATAGATACAGAGGCAGAGCAGCATCGAACAGACTGTCAAACTACAGCGGGAAGGCTGGGGAGGGTTGGGGGGTGGAAGGGGGGGTAAGAGATCAACCGAAGGACTTAGTATGCATACATATAAGCATAACCAATGGACACAAGAAACTGGGGGGTAGGGGAGGCAGGGGGAATGTCAAGCAGGGAAAAAAAAGGAGACATATGTAATAATCTTTGTAATACTTTAAACAATAAAACAAAATTAAAGGAAATAAATAAAATAAAGGGCCAGATGGTTGAGAACCACTGCTCAAAAAAACAAAACAACAACAACAAAAAAACACTCAAGTTTCAGTCAGAGTATTAAGGAAACAGCCACCGAGTGTAAAGGGGATTAATCTGGCACCAACTGAAAGCGAACTAGTCTCTAAGGACACGGGTCAGTGGTCGTCCACCGCCAGGGCCTGCCCAGGAGAGTCTGACTCCCGACTGGCTGAGGCCTGAGGGTCGCAGCAGCCTCTCTGTCCTAGTGGAGCCGAGTTGGCGGATTACAGCAACCAACCTGTTCCCAATCCGGAGACTTGACACCGGAGCGTAACTGGGTTCAGTCCAAAATCAAAACTCCCCTTCAAATTAAGAGATTTAAATTAAAGGAAACTGAAAGTAAAAGGAAAATGAATTTTTTTTGAAGAATAAATTTACAGCAGAGCAGAACTTATGAACAGAATTTTGAAGAAACTAGTTACAACTCTCCCTAATTTTCTAAGAAAACTAACAACGCTCCATCTAGAAACCACGTACTGCAATAGGAACACACCACATACACAAGGATTCTATTGGTTTGGTGGGTACGCACCAAGACTCCGCCTCACTCAACACCATGCAGAAGGTTAAAGACTTCTTCAACAAGCTTTCAAAAGAAACAACCCTGCTGAGCCTAACATACCATCAGAAAGCAAATGGAGACGGTAGAGGACGCCCTGAGGGCCAAATATAAAATCCAGACAGCCCCCGGCCTCAGCAAAAACATAGTAGATCCTAACAATCTGAGTCAAATAATACAGTGGTTCTCAACCTGTGGGTCGCGACCCCTTTGGCGGTTGAACGACTTTCACAGGGGTTGCCTAAGACCATCCTGCATATCAGATATTTACATTACGATTCATAACAGTAGCAAAATTACAGTTATGAAGTAGCAACAAAAATAATTTTATGGTTGGGGTCACAACTTGAGGAATTGTATTTAAAGGGCCAGAAGGTTGAGAACCACTGCAATAATAGAAAGAAGGCCACAGGAGGTAGTAAGAATATTACTACAGACAATCCATCACCTGCAGGAGGACACTGACAAGGGAAGATCACTAGCACAGAAGGTCGTTGCAAAATACTCCAGCAAGCCAGTAGTAGTAAAAAAGAAGGTAATCAGATTGGAAAATGAAGCAATCAGTAGAATGCACCTCCTTTTCAAGGCAGGAATTAGCAGAACTCAGAAAACGATTGATTAAAGGAGAATTAACGGACATAGTATGAACTTGGAGGCGACACATCTATGTTAAGTGCAGATGAACTCACAGTAGTAATAGATGCAATACAATTAGCCAAATTAAAAACAGCACTAAAGGAAATTGCAGAACAACATTCAAATACAGTAAGATCATTATGGAGCTGGATAGGAGATGTGTGGAGAAGAGCATTCCCAGCAGTGGACCTGTCTTCAGGACAGTTGTCAGAACATTGGGGTCTCTTACACAATTACAGACCCAGTTAAGGAAATGGGTGATCCTAACAAGCCTCTCTAAACCACCATGGGAAAATTCAGAGGTAGAAGGGATAGTCAAGGTACTAATAAGAAACGCCCAGATGGCTACTGAGAGGCGCCAATATAATCAGGAGGGTCAGAAAAGGCAGATGGAACAAACGGCACCAGGGTAATCAGGAAGGTCAGAAGGGGCAGATGGAACAAACAACTTTTATGGGAGACAGCTGCAGCCAGGGAGGGAACTGAAGAACAGACAGCCTGATAAGAAACCAGATAGGCATTAACTCACACGGCGCCAGATCTCTTGTAGAATGACCCCAGATTACTTCCCCCATTTGCTAGAAAGTATATAAAATGTGCTTAAACTCTTGGTCGGGGCTTGCAGCCGCTGCTCTGTGCTCAGAGTAAGCTGTGAGCCCCAGCATGCTGGAAACAATAAACCCTTTGCTTTTTGCATGAGAAGCGTCTCTTGGTTCTTTGTGACAGCGGCTTGCGTCCAGGGCGTTACATTTGGAGGTTCCACCGAGATTAACCGCAGCCGCCTTCGGGTATCAACTTTCCAACAGACGCTTCTTGGGGTAAGTGACGGCGCCTTTTTGGATAAGAATAGCGATCGCTTAGATATTGAGAGCTCGAATTTTGTCTGAAGCCGCAAATCTGTTTGGTCAGTGCTAGCAAATCTGTTCGGTCAGAGCTCTGTTCGTTTGGTGGCTGTCGGGGAGGGGCGTGAGCCTCCCCCGACTGCGGCTGACAGATGTGTCGGGAGGTCGCAGGCCACATCCCCGGGGGACGCCCTGGTGGAGTCTGGAGAGGACCAGGGGCGCCTGGATTCCTCTCGTTTGTTCTGAAACTTTGTTGCCAGCTGGGTCAATTGGCTTTGAAAAACCTTCTTTTTGGATCCTTCGATTTTTGTCTCAACGCGTTGTGTCTGTCCTTGTCTTTTGTTCTTTGTTTCTTGTCCTTGGTGTGTTGGTGTGTGTGTTCTCTCCTCCACCCTCTGCTCCCTCCCCTCCACCCTCTGCTCCTCCTGGACGGACGTTGTGGAATGGACTCGGACTGCTCCTTTGGGTGTTGTGATTGGTCGGTTCGGGGAGATTGCGGGAGGCTTTAGAGCTCCCTCAGAAATTGGGAAGTTGTTAGGAATTGAATGGATTGTTTAAACTCTGAATGAATGTCTGGTGAAAGTATGTGAGTGTAAAGACGGGGGGGGGGGAGGGGGGGGCAAGCGTGCGGGAGTGCGGTGCGCGGTGACCGCAGCCCTCGCCCCAGAGCCCGGCCGCGCCGCGGGCCCAGGCAGCTCGGCTGCAGCGGCGGCCCCGGGAGCTCGGCCTCCGGCCCGGTCGGCGGCGGGCGCTGGGCTGGAGCTGGAGCCCGAGCGGCGCAGCCTGGAAGAGGCCGGAGGCCGGGAGGGGCAGCGGCAGCCCAGACAGCCTGAGCCCCGCAGCTTGGGCCTGCGCCCGGCATGATGGGCAGCGGTGCGCCTTCGGGGGGCGGCCCTGGGGGCTCGGGCCGGGCGCGGACTCGTTCGCGGAGCCTGGCGGCGGCGGCGGCAGCAGCAGCCGGCGGTGGCCGGCGGTGGCCGGGCGTTGGCCCCGGGCTTGTGGCGAGTGAGTGGAGCCAGGTGGAGCGCGGGGGGGCGGGGCCGGCGCGTCGCTCACGGGAGGCGGGAGCAGCGAGGCCCCCGTCGGCGTCGGGTCCGGGGGAAGGTCTGGGAAAGGTCCCGCGCGGAGCCCACGGGCCGGACACCTGGGGGCGGCGCGGCTACTCTGGACGGGAGCAGGGCTCTTCCCATGGAGATCGCGCCAGCTAGATGACAAAAAGTCCTTCTTGTAATTGAAAAGTTTTAAAATGTGTCTGGTATTTCTGTTCACGTGTGAAGAGAAAAGCTGGTTTAAAACTAATGCGCGCAATTGTCCTGTTTTTGGACATTTAGATAGAGTTTTGAACTAGAGTCTCTTCACACATGTACAGAATAAAACCCAAGACTGATTATTTCCTAAGGAAAATGGCTAATTTTACCCAGGGAAGCAATGCAGGCTTGTTCTAGCAACAAGCCTCCAAAAGAAAATTCAGTAAAATTGCCTCTGTTACAAAATTTGCCAAAGTAAATGCCTTAATAATAATATTTGGATTTGAATCT
The DNA here is from genome assembly GCF_028538775.1 of Myotis yumanensis. Classification (NCBI taxonomy): domain Eukaryota; kingdom Metazoa; phylum Chordata; class Mammalia; order Chiroptera; family Vespertilionidae; genus Myotis; species Myotis yumanensis. The sequence continues at coordinate 95,310 of NW_027223799.1, forward strand.
CAAGAAATTATGTAGCTACAAATTTGCTTCTTGACTTTCCCCAGAGAAAAATGGTGGTTTTAAAGTCAAGGGCTGGGCCAGGCCTGTTTGCCAGCCTCAGGTGTGGTCTTCCATAGCTGCTGGGAACTTGAGACCTTAAAGTTTACTGAGTCAAACAATAAAAAAAAAAAAAAAAAAAAAAACGTTCGTCTAGGTATTTTGAAGTGACATAATATACAATATTAATCTGAATGTGCCTCGTACGAAATCTAGAGGGTAGGATTGAATCTGTTGGTTAATTGTGTCTTGTATTTTTGAAGTTTACGAGAAGTCGCTGACCACAGAGAGACAGACAGCTATCCCAAGATGACGTCAACAAGGCCTGTATACTCACAAACTGATAATTGCTAGCTCTGGTGATTCAAAGTTTTAATGGAGAATGTTATCTGTCTTTATTGTTTAAGTATATGTCTTTGTTGTTTAAAATTGTTTAGCTAGTGAAATTTTTGTTTGTGTCTCTAAAAAAAAAAAAATGATGAATGTATTGCTAATCTGAGGAATGTTAATTACTTACATGTCACCTTAAAAATTAATTAAGGCTCAGAGTTCTAACTAACTGGAATGTACAGCTTTGGTGTGATGGAGGAAGGTAAAGAAATACTTAATGGAAGGTCTGAGGCATGGTTATGCATTTTTGAAGGACATAGAAAGAAGGTTTGAAAGCTAACCTGAAAGAATAAAATTTGTGAAGGTTGTGTATGTAATAAGAAGAAAAAGATAAATGTTGAAAGAAAGTTGAATGCATGATAGACCAGTAAGCTGGAACAAGTAGAATAGGGAAACTAAGCAAAAATCCTGTCTTCCCTAAACCAAAGACATTTGGAGTAAATGCTTTGCATTTGCCTCCCTAAACAAAGGTTAAATCGTTTATGTCAATCTGATTAGTGTCATTTGTTGTCCACGCCCAGGGACAAATGAAGTTAGAAAATAAGCCTTATTTTGATTAGTTCTTTCATTCAGGAGGAGCTAACCCGGTCCCTCCCTGCAACATGAATGATAAAATGTATGTTAAGAAATTTTAAAGTTGCTCAAAACTTGCTGCCTTGGGTCCAGTTCTGCGTGTGTAAGAAGGGACAGAGTAAGGTTTAGTAGCAGGAGTGGAGAGGCAGGCAGGGCAGGAGCAGGCCAAAAGAAGCTGGCAAGGCCATCCAAACCACCCGGCCGCTATTGGCCAGAGCCGCCTGAGGCAGACCTCCTCGGACTGGCAACAGCTGACTCTGACTAGGACAGGCTGGGCTCTTTCCAACTGGGCCCCCATGAACCGATGGTCGAAATGAAAATCGGGGGCCAGACTGTGAACTTTATGGTTGATACAGCGGCAGAGCACTCGGTAGTTACTCAGAAGGTAGCTCCCCTCTCAGGACAGGAAGTCACCATTATTGGAGCTACCGGGACCACAGCTGCAGACTGTTCTGCCGCCCCCGCCGATGTCAGTTAGGCGGCCATCAGGTGGTTCATGAATTCCTGTATTTGCCAAATTGCCTGGTCCCTCTAATGGGCAAAGACCTTTTAGCCAAAATGAAAGCAGAAACCACTTTTGCCCCAGATGGCTCAGCACAGCCCTGCCTAGGTGAAGAGACCTCTCCAATAATCCTGCCCTTAGCAGTGCCGAGGGAGGAAGAATGGAGACTTTATACCCCCCCAGCCAAAGGCCCCCACATCTTTCCTGTCAGGCCCCCATCAGGGGACTTGGATGATGTTCCTGTTATCTGCTCAAGAGTCCAAGACTGTAAAGATACTTGTTCACTGAAAAGGTGTAAGTATGTTTGGGGGCTCCTCTGTCTGTTTGTTTACTGGGAACTTTGATTTTCTATGTGATATTCTGTGCTGGGTTGGGATTTTGGAATCCTAGTCTGATTGGGACATTTAAGGATGGGGCTCACAGTTCCTCAAGGCAGAAACTTAATGGGCCTTTCCCCCTGCCTGTGAAGGAAGACAATGGGCCTTGAAATCTGTAAAGATAGGCGAGAATGAAGCTGGTCAGGCCCCACCCCCTATCATTCCTGACTTTCTTGCTGCAAGAATTGTCTCTTTTCTTGAGAGGGCTCCAGAGGGCGCACAAGGACATTTGGCTGCGCCTTGGCGCCACCCAGGCAAAAGGCACCTCCTGGAGCCTCGATGGAAAGGTCCCTACACCCAACTCCGTGGTGCTGACGACCCCCACCGCTCTCAAGATAGACGGCGTCGTGACCTGGGTCCATCACACCCACGTCCGGTCAGCGGACCCATCCATGATCCGGAAAGACTTCGTCAAGCTACGGCGTGCTCGACCTGCCTGATGCTGGTAACATTGAATAGACTTAGATAATGCCTGCATCTTCATGGACATGGCTCCAAAGAGACAAGGACAATTTATAGGATCACATGTTTAGTAGCAGAAGATGTGGCTGCCTAAAGCGGCCATGATGCCTATATTATGTTTCATTGTATTAATATGTCACATTAACCTTTAATTCTCTTGCAGGTTTGAATATATGTTGGCTATCCTAGAAGGGTACTATGTGGGGTGAACCCCAAAAAGTAAAGGGTGCCTAGCTGCCAAGAGGGCAGGTGCCCACCTGGGCAGGGAACAGTGCCCATCAGGTTTTGGTCTCTGTTGAGAGACAGCTAACAGTTGGCAGCCTGTGTACTGCTTGCAGGCCTTTATGACCATGCCCATGTCAGGGGTAGTCTGAAAAAAAAAAAAGCCTGTTTAGAGTGAAAAGTCTGAGACATAGTTATACATAGAAAGAAAGTTTAATGCCAACAATTAAAAAGAATTGGCAAGAAAAGGCAGAAAATCTTAGAGTAGATCAGTATGTCTTTCTTCTTATATAATTCCTCCGAAATTTGGCGATGCTAACATGGCAATACGTTTCTTTGCATAGATTCAATAAGACCGGTTCCTAATAGTGGTTTTATTAACGGAAAACTTTGACTGGAGTATCATGTTTTAAAGAGCCCTGTCTAAGCTCTAAAGACTTGAAGCCAGTAAAAATGCCACGAAGGAAGCCTGGTATTCTGCTTGGAAGCCCTGAAGATGGCTGGCGCTGGAGTGTCAGGCCGATGCCCTACCATCACTGGCGGTTGGTAAGAGTAAAAGGGGAGCAGTAGGGATGCCTCTACGTTCCTGCAGAACCCCCACACGCTCTGGGCCGCAACAAGTAGGAGGGCTACTGAAATGGGCTTAAAGCCTGGAGCGTGGGCTCAGGTGGAATTGCTACAGGTGAAGAATTCACCTAACTTAGCAGATACTGCAGGCGGGCCTGATGGCAGCTGGATGGCTTGGCTTCCTGGCCCTACGGGGCACATTAAGATTCAACCATGAGATTCCAGCAAAGGTAGTCAGTTACCATTCTTGTTGTGTTTATGCAAACATCAGGACAGTAGATAAATTAATCTTAATTTGGCTTTTTGATAGCCATGAAGGAATTTCAAGAAGAATGCTGTTTTTATGCCGATCATACAGGGGTAGTAGAGGAGTCCATGACCAAACTTCGGCAGCGGCTGGCCGAGCGACAAAAGGAAAGGGAGGCGCAGAAAAGTTGGTTTGAATCTTGGTTTACACAGTCGCCATGGTTAACAACCCTGTTGTCAGCAATCGCAAGACCGCTCATAATCCTGCTGTTAATCCTCTCTATAGGACCCTGCATTATAAATAAAATTATGGAATTCATACAACAGAGGGTAGGGGACATTAAACTCCTTATTATCAGGCAACAATACTCAGCCTTAGCTGAGCCTGAAGGTCTCTAAGATTAGAAACCGTCCACAGAAAAAGGGGGGAATGAGAGGCGCCAATATAATCAGGAGGGTCAGAAAAGGCAGATGGAACAAACGGCACCAGGGTAATCAGGAAGGTCAGAAGGGGCAGATGGAACAAACAACTTTTATGGGAGACAGCTGCAGCCAGGGAGGTTACGGGAGATGGCTGCAGCCCGGGAGGGAACTGAAGAACAGACAGCCTGATAAGAAACCAGATAGGCATTAACTCACACGGTGCCAGATCTCTTGTAGAATGACCCCAGATTACTTCCCCCATTTGCTAGAAAGTATATAAAATGTGCTTAAACTCTTGGTCGGGGCTTGCAGCCGCTGCTCTGTGCTCAGAGTAAGCTGTGAGCCCCAGCATGCTGGAAACAATAAACCCTTTGCTTTTTGCATGAGAAGCGTCTCTTGGTTCTTTGTGACAGCGGCTTGCGTCCAGGGCGTTACACTACAAAATGCAGCCTCAGAACCTTATCGCAGGGTCCAGCACTGCAGAGGATATTAAAAAGAAAATCCAACTGCACCAAGACCTGTTAGCAGAAAAGAAATTCGCCTTCACAGCAGAGGAATCAAAGAAATATTCATTCCCCATGCAACAGTATAGGGGACCTCCAAAGCCCTTACAAACACGCCAAACCAATCAAAAGAGGCAGAATGACCAGTACAGACAAGGACAAGCTAATTACTGGAGAAGGAACAATCCATTCTTCAAGAACAATAATCCATTCAGAAGTAATAATAACAACTCAGTCAGAGACAATAGTAATCCATTTAGAAATAATAATCCATTCAGGAATAATCAACCCACCCAGCCACAAAACCCATTCAGACAAAATGACCCTTTTGGAAACAATAACTTATTTAGAAATCGAAACTTTAAACGAAATCCCAACCCCTTCCAAAATGGACAAGGCACTAACCCCTTTAAACAAAACTCAAATCAAATCAGGGAAACTGGTAGGGCTCCCACTGACCACAGAAAGTTCAGCAGTAGGGGGCACAAATAAATTTACCCACCCCTACCCCTTGGAACCCTCCCCAACATAAATATTACAGAAACATTTCTCATGGAACATGACAATAGACCATACATAACACTACAAGTATCACTACATGGAAGTCATTTTCAAAACCACTCATTTTTAGTAGATACAGGAACACAAGTCTCTTTACTAAAAGGCACAGTAACACACAACAAAGTAGTCACAGAAGGAGTAATGGGCAACGTAATCTGAACAGCACCCACTCCTGGACGCATATAAAGGAAAGAAAATCCCAGCAACCTTTTTGATAGCACCAGAAATTCAAAACATTATAGGTATGGACTTAATCCCACAACTCTTTAGTCACATCATACATAAACCTACATTACATAACATACAGACATTCTTAACAGCACTACAAATACCTCCCTTAACATTACCAGAACCAAATACACATTCATTCACACCTCAAAGCCCTCTAAAAGGAGGACATGATGATGGAACCCAAGCACTTAAAAAACTTCTGGAAGAGGCTAAAATAGAACCAGGCAGGTCACACATTTATAACAGCTCAATCTGGCCTGTAAAAAAGCCTAACGGCACCTACAGGATCACAATAGACTATCGCAACCTGAATAAGGCCTCACCAAAGAGAGATGGCTGCCTGCCTGACGCACAAGATGTAATCAATATGACCCAAAAAGCCGACCCAAAACGCATGGCAGCAATTGACCCATCAGACATGTTTTCCGCCATCCCAATAGCTAAGGAATCCAGACCTATTACCACATCTACATGGCAAGGTAAGCAATCGCAATTCAAAAGACTTCCACAAGGATACAAAAATTCACCTACAGTTGCACACAATTTACTTGCCAATAATATCGACCCCACCAAATGTAAATCTACAATTATACAATACATAGACGACATCCTACTCTATAACAATGACAAGGATACCCTTCAAACTGACTTAGACGCACTAGTATCTCATTTGAGATCACTAGGCTGGATAATTAATCCTGACAAAATCCAGCCCCCAGACACCAAAACAACATTTTTAGGCATCCACTGGAGTTCTGCAGGCGGAAACATACTGAACAAAGTAATAGAGAAATTGCTAAACCTAAAAGGCCCAACCAACAAAAAAGAAACACAACAATTAATGGGACTTTTCATGTACTGGAGACAACACATACCATATCTGGCAGACATTGCAAAACCCATATACAAAGTCACCAGGAAAGCAGTATCTTTCATATGAACCCAAGAACAGGAACAAGCATTTAAACAGTTAAAGGATTACATACACCACTTTCAATCCCTACAAAGTATCAGACCAGGAGACAAAATAATACTAGGCATTAGTTTCATGGCAGAACATGAAACTAGCTGGGGACTAGACAAAAGAGGAACAGAAGACGAAAAACTAATGCCTGTAGGATTCTGGACTCAGAGATTCCCTGACTCTTACCACAAATTCTCTCATTTTCAGAAACTAACCTGGACACTATATGTGGCATTTTGCACATGGAGCCCCTGACTGGACTTAACCCAATAACCATGCACAGCACATTGCCCCTTAAGGCATGGCTCAAAATGTCAGCTGAAGAATTGGCAGGTTCCCAAATGGATGAAAAGGTTCTCTCGGGGAAGTGGTACATTAACACACGAGAAACCTCTGGCTCCAGTGAACCAGCCCTCCTCACCAAGGTCAACAAACTTGAGGTGGAACCACCTACCCGTGCCAACAAGTTTGTAAGACCACCCAATCCGATCAGTGTGAAAGGGCCACAATATAGCCCTGAACTTAACAACGCCTGGTTTACAGACAGATCAGTTTCCGTAACCGGTGACCCATGCGAATGGAGAGCAGCAGCCTTCAATCCAGCGACATCACAAGTGCTAACGACGACTGGTAGGTCCAAATCTGCTTAACATGCTGAACTCATAGCTACATATTTAGCCTTTAAGGACTCAATTGACAATCATAAGCTCAAAATTTACGTCTTTTCCGACTCATGGGCAGTCTGTAAAGGAATCACTGAATGGTCAAAAGGCTGGTTAATTAATCGCAAACCTTTATGGTCACAAGACTATTGGATAAAACTCTACGGCCTCTCCAAGCAAATTAAAATATACATGACACGAGAAACCAAAATGGCGGCATAGGTAAACACCAGAAATTGCTGCCTCCCACAACAACTTCAAAAGTACAACGAAAAGACAAAACAGACATCATCCAGAACTACAGGAAGGCTGGCTGAGTGGAAATTCTACAACTAGAAGGGAAGAGAAAAGCATACCGAGACTCAGAGGAGCTGCGGAGGTGGAGTGCAGAGGTACAGAGGCTTGAGCGCTCAGAAAGGGGCTGGCACCTGAGGATGCTGCTGTCTTTTTTAATCGGGAGGGAGTCTCAAGCTCCCGACTGCTCTGAACTCTAGTTGTGGGAAGTCTCTGGGGACCCAGACTCATACGGGGAGAAACTGGACTGTCTGGCAAAGGCAGAACTCTGAACTCAAGGGCTGCTTTCTCTCAAAGGTGCTTGCAGAGATTACCAGGACACTGAGACGTGGGGCCCTTAGGGCAGGGCTAAGGATCAGCCATAGCTGCTTGCCCTGCCCTGCTGATTCCCTGAGACCCCACCCCACCCAGGCTGCAGCAGAGGCTTTTGCATAGGAATGCCCTGGCCCTTCGCAATCTGAAAATTACCTAACAAATTGCAACTGGGCCAGACAGACCCAGAAATTCCAAGAGAAGTCCCCAGGCCCCACAGCGGCTTACATTGCTTCACAGCTGGGCCTCATCTGGGCACCTCCAAACCCCAAGAAAGAAAGGGGAATCTGCAGATTTCTTTGTAGCTCCTGCTGGGTAGCCTCAGGAAGAGGCTAAATTAGCAACTCCTTAGATCCAAGACCCAGTGTACCCAGTGGTCAGAGTGGGACCATCCAGATTACAACTCCTCAGATCCATAAGGGACACACTCAGGGGGCAGACTCAGTGAGCACCAAAGCCCCACTGAAGCAAGTCTTGCCCCAGAAGGGTGTCTTCAGCACAGAAGTTCTCCCACTGCAGACACAGCTGATTCTCACAGCCAATTGGCCTGGAGGTCAATTCCTCTCAGTGATACCTACAACAATCAAGGCTTAACTACACAAGACTGTGCACAAAGCCCACAAAGGGGTGCACCAAGAGTGTCCACCTCAGGTAATTGGAGAGGCTGAGCCACTGGGCCCTATAGGACACCTAGTGCACAAAGCCACTCAGGGAAGCATAAAAAATGTGGAGACAAAGGAAACAGGTCACAAATGACAGAAATGGAGGAAAGCAAACTACTGGATATAGAGTTCAAAACCACGGTTATAAGGTTTTTCAAGAATTTTCTGGAAACAGCTGATAAATTTAGTGAGACCCTGGAGGATATGAAAAAAGACCAACTAGAAATTAAGCATACACTGACTGAAATAAAGAATAATATACAGAGATCCAACAGCAGACAAGAGGATCCCAAGAATCAAGTCAAAGATTTAAAATACCCAACCGGAAAAGCAAAAACAAAAAAGAATCCAGGAGAACCAAGATGGCGGCATAGGTAAACACCGGAGACTGCCGCCGCAAACAACCACTTCAAAAATACAACTAAAAGACGGAACAGACATCACCCAGAACCACAGGAAAGCTGGCTGAGGAGAGACTCTTCAACTAGAAGGAAAGACAACAGCAAACCGAGGCTCAGAGGAGGCGCAGTGTGGAAAATACAAAGGTACCGAGGTGCGCGCGCAAAGCGGGCTGGTGGCTGAGGGCGCCGTTGTCGTTTTCAGTCGGGAGGGAGTCTCAGACTCTGAGCTCCAGATCCGGGCGAATCTCTAGGGACTCAGACTCAGACGGGAGAAGCGGGATTGTCCGGCATCAGTTGGAATCTGAGGGCAGCTTTCTCTCCGAGGTTTGCAGCGGCTGCCGGGGTTCTGAGAAGCAGAGCCTCTGGGAAGGGACTGAGAGCAGCCATAACTGCTCCCTCCACCCGCCCTGTTGATCCCGCCCCGCCCAAGCCCTGCACAGAGCTATTTGCTGGATTGCCTCAGGCAAAGGCTAGATTAGCACCTCCCCAGAGGACAGAAGTTTTCCACACAGCTGATTCTCACAGCCAATCAGCCTGGTGGTCAAATCCCTCAGTATTAACTAAAAAAATCAAGGCTTAACTAGAACAAGACTGCGCACAAAGACCACAAGGGGGTGCACCAAGAAAGCATAAAAAATGCGGAGACAAAAAAACATGACAGAAATGGAGGATATGGAGCTAAAAAACGCAATTTTGAGGGCTTGCAATAAACTTGTGGAGAGCCTCACAAAAACTAATGAGACCCTTGATGCTACGATAAAGAAACTAGAAATTAAGCATACAAGGACTGAAATAAAGAATATTATACCCAATAGCAGACCAGAGGAGTGCAAGAATCAAGCCAAAGATTTGAAATTCGAAGCAAAAAACACCCAACTGGAAAAGCAAAATGAAAAAAGAATCCGAAAATACGAAGATAGTGTAAGGAGCCTCTGGGACAGCTTCAAGCACACTAATGTCAGAATTATTGGGGTGCCAGAAGATGAGAGACAGCAAGATATTGAAAACCTATTTGAAGAAATAATGGCAGAAAACTTCCCCCACCTGGTGAAAGAAATGGACTTACAGGTCCAAGAAGCGCAGAGAACCCCAAACAAAAGGAATCCAAAGAGGACCACACCAAGACACATCATAATTAAAATGCCAAAAGCAAAAGACAAAGAGAGAATCTTAAAAGCAGCAAGAGAAAGAGACTCAATTACCTACAAGGGAATACCCATACGACTGTCAGCTGATTTCTCAACAGAAACTTTGCTGGCCAGAAGGGAATGGCAAGAAATATTCAAAGTGCTGAATACCAAGAACCTACAACCAAGAGTACTTTATCCAGCAAAGCTATCATTCAGAATTGAAGGTCAGATAAAGAGCTTCACAGATAAGGAAAAGCTAAAGGAGTTCATCACCACTAAACCAGTATTATACGAAATGCTGAAAGGTATCCTTTAAGAAGAGGAAGAAGAAAAAGGTAAAGATACAAATTGTGTACAACAAACATGCATCTATCAACAAGTGAATCTAAGAATCAAGTGAATAAATAATCTGATGTACAGAATGAACTGGTGATTATAATGAATCAGGGACATAGAAAGGGAATGGGCAGACTATTCTTGGGGGCGGGGGGGGGGAAGGGGAATGGGAGATGCGGGAAGAGACTGGACAAAAATCGTGCACCTATGGATGAGGACAGTGGGTGAGGAGTGAGGGCGGAGGGTGGGGCGGGAACTAGGAGGGGAGTTATGGGGGGGGGGAGGAACAAATGTAATCTGAACAATAAAGATTTAATTAAAAAAAAAAAAAAGAAAAAAGAATCCAAAAATATGAAGATAGTGTAAGGAGCCTCTGGGACTTCAAGTGTACCAACATCTGAATGATAGGGGTGCCAGAAGAAGAAAGAGGGCAAGATATTGAAAACCTATTTGAAGAAATAATGACAGAAAACTTCCTATACCTGGTGAAAGAAATAGACTTACAGGTCCAGGAAGTGCAGAGAACCCCAAACAAAAGGAATCCAAAGAGGACCACACCAAGACACATCATAATTAAAATGCCAAGAGCAAAAGACAAAGGGAGAATCTTAAAAGCAGCAAGAGAAAGAAAGTCAGTTACCCACAAGGGAGTACCCATATGACTGTCAGCTGATTTCTCAACAGAAACTATGCAGGCCAGAAGAGAGTGGCAAGAAATATTCAAAGTGATGAATAGCAAGAACCCACAACCAAGATTACTTTATCCAGCAAAGCTATCATTCAGAATTGAAGGTCAGATAAAGAGCTTCACAGATAAGAAAAAGCTAAAGGAGTTCATCACCACCAAACCAGAATTATATGAAATGCTGAAAGGTATCCTTTAAGAAGAGGAAGAAGAAGAAAAAGGTAAAGATAAAAATTATGTACAGCAAATACATATCTATCAACAAGTGAATCTAAAAATCAAGTGAATAAAAAATCTGATGAACAGAGTAAACTGGTGAATATAATAGAACCAGGGGCATGGAAAGGGAGTGGACTGATAATTCTTGGGGAAAAAGGGGTGTGGGAGTGCAGGAAGAAACTGGACAAAAATCGTACACCTATGGATGAGGACAGTGGGAGGGTTAAGGGCAGAGGGTGGGGTGGGACCTGGGTGGAGGAGAGCTATGGGGGGAAAAAAGAGGAACAACTGTAATAATCTGAACAATAAAGATTTAATTTTAAAAAAAAGAAAAAGGAAAATGAATCTAAGGCATAAAGACTTATGATAAAATGAACACCTATGAACCCACCTCCCAGTTTATTGTTAGGTTTAATGTAAGGTTTAATCTGAGATTTAAGATTTAATCTGACCAAAGCCAATAAATTGACCAAGACAAGCAGGGTAAGAGCAAAATATCGCGTTTATTGGAAGCTCTCGGGTGAGGTCCCACGGTCTGGGGGTGCAGGCCGGGGGAGTCACACCCCCCTATGCCTGGCAGAGATTTTTTATGCTGCTGTTGGACCAATCAGGTTTATCTGAGGTAGCTTGTGGCGGGTGATTGATGAGCGGAAAGTTGTACAGCTGCACCCTGGCCATCTTGAGAAGTCTCCGGTGGTTATTTATTGGCCATCAGCACAACAGGATGCTCTGGTGGGTCCCAGGATGGCAGCTATTATCCAGCAGGATGTGGCTTGGCAATTCTGGGTTGTTTTGTTCAACTCAGCTGGTGGGATCAGGAAAGACCCTATTTTCCCAGCCCCAGACCTTACATTTATGATGGGCAACAGGACTATCCCTTAAATCCTCCCCCCCACCCCTCTCAGAGATAACCCCCATTGAGAGCTTTTTGTTTATTATTCCTTTGTATTTCTTCATAGATTTATCACCTAGGCTTTGTCCCAAAAACATCTTGAACAATTTTGCATGGTTTTTTTTTCTCATAATATAAAAGGAATCATTTTCATGCATTCTTTTACAAGGCACTTTTTTTTGTTCAACATTATATTTCTGAGACTCACTTGTGTGGTTCTGTGTAACTGGTATTAATTAATCCATTTAGCTATTGATTAGCATCTGGGTTATTTCTATTTATTTTGCTATTAGAAATAATGCTGCTAGGAGCTCTTTTGTATATTTCCCTAAGTACACCTATGCAACAATTTTTCCAGGGTGTATTTCTTGGTGTGGAATTGCTGGTTCATTGGATATACCTTCAAAGTTATTAAATAATGGTAAACTGAATTTGGTTTCTAAAGAGAATTATACCAGTTTACATTGTCACCAGAAATACATTGGTGTTCTATACCCTTTGCTAATCATTGCTATTACAATATTGTTTTTGATTGCCAGTCTGGTTGGTATAAAATGTTTTCTCATGGGGTTTACATGTTCATTTGTTCAATTACTAGCAAAGCATAGCATATTTTCATGTTTATTGGCCATGTTTTTGCCCATTGGGTGGGTGGCCCTTTGCCTGTTATATGTGATGCATGTATCTTCTTCCAAATGTCTTTGACTCCCTTTGTGTATCTTTCAATAAACATTCTTTAAGTTTAAAATAAAATAAAATATACAATGACACATGTCAACGCTCACGCCACAGACAAAACATCCACATGCTCCACAACCCAATAGCAGATACATTAGCAGAAGGCATCACACCTGAAGACAACATCACTATCGTGGACAAATCAAAATCATTAGCAATTAATCTAAAATTAGTAAGAAATGAAAATAATGACTAGTCCATCACCCTTCTTCCTAAACTTAAATTTAGGAAAGAAAATGGCAAATACAAATTGCTCCCATCTACGTCAGAACTCACCTTTGCATCACAATCTATACAACAGATACGTACAACATTAGGATACCTCAGACATTCTTCTCTTGCCCCTTGGTTCCTTAAGATGCAGGGGTCCTCAAACTTTTTAAACAGGGGTCCAGTTCACTGTCCCTCAGATTGTTGGAGGGCCGGACTATAGTTTAAAAAAAACTATGAACAAATTCCTATGCACACTGCACATATCTTATTTTGAAGTAAAAAAACAAAACGGGAACAAATACAGTATTTGTATTGCATGTGGCCCGTGGGCTGTAGTTTGAGGACCCCTGCTAAGAGGAACCTAAAGGCACCCATTAAACTCATCAAGCAAGCAATCAATTCCTGTGAACAATGCAAAGGCACTCACACGTTTAAATCTCTTATAACACCCAGACTGACTAATGCATTTGTGCCTAAGACTTGATTAGGCTTGCCTAATCAAGCCTTACAAATTGATTTTATTGGACCACTTCAGGTACCCTTTGCAGACAAATATGCATGCACTATTGTTGATACAGCAACTGGAATACTTTATGCTTATGCCTCAAGACATCCAAATGCAAAAACCACTATTCAAGCACTCTCAACATGGTTCTCATTCTATGGACCACTGCAAATCTTTCAATCAGACCAAGGCACACACTTCACAGCATCATCAGTCCAACAAGAAGCACAAGACTTAGCCATCGATTGGAATTTCCACCTGCCTTATAACCCACAAGCAGCTGGACACATAGACACAATGGCCTCCTCAAACACAAATGGCAAACACTACTCATGGACAGGTCATTCAAGACACTACAAGAATTACTAGACAAAGCATGTCTACAACTAAACACACCTAAGGCAAATAGATTTTCCCCAATAGAAGAATTACTCCAACCACACATCTACACTAATAAAAGAGAAACATGGTAATTAGCGTACGACCGCTACCTTTCCCATTGGCTAATCAGTGAGTATATGCAAATTAACTGTCAGCCAAGATGGCGGCTGGCAGCCAGGCAGCTGGAAGCGAATATGAGGCTTGCTTGCTCCAGTGACTGCAGACTCCAACGTTCCCCGCCTGACTTGCCGGCCTCTGAGTTGCAACTCTAAGCAACTATGTACTATGTTGCAAATAAGAAGCTAAACAAAACCCCAGAAACCAGCTTTCAGCCTGCCGGGATCTCAGAGCTGAAGTTATACATTGTTTCGATTATAGAACGGCAAACAAACCAGATAGGGAGCCTCAGAGCTAGAGCCAGAGCTAAATCTGGACCAGAATAAAATTTAAAAAAAGAGAAAAAAAAGGAGCGGTTGGGAGCTTCAGTCAACAACTGCCATCCTGAAAGCAGCCCTCAGCCCCTCACCCAGACTGGCCAGGCACCCCAGTGGGGACCCCCACCCTGAAGGGTGTGTGACCAGCTGCAAATAGCCATCATCCCCTCATCCAGGCTGGCCAGGCACCCCAGTGGGGACCCCCACCCTGATCCAGGACACCCTTCAGGGCAAACCAGCTGGCCTCCAGGCCTCTATCCTATATAGTAAAAGGGTAATATGCCTCCCAGCACTGGGATCAGCGGAGCCTCGAGGCCTCCTGGCACCGAATCAGTGTGACAGAGGGCAGCGCCCAAACCCCCTGATCGCCATGCAGCTCTGTGTGTGACAGGGGACGGGGCCACAACCTCCCTATCTGCCCTGCTCTGTGTGTGACAGGGTAGAGCCATAACCTCCCCATCGGCCCTGCCCTGAGTGTGACAGTGGCGGCGCCCCAACCCCCTGATTGGTCCCGCTCTGTGCGTGACAGGGGGTGGCGCCGCAACCTCCTCATCGACCCTGCCTTGAGTGTGACAGGGGGTGTTGCCCCAACCCCCTAATCGGCCCCACCCTGAGCGTGACTGAGGGTGGCATCGCAACCTCCCAATCCGCTCTGCTCTGTGCATGACAGGGGGTGGCGCCCCAACTCCCCAATCAGCCCTGCTCTGAGCCTGACCAGGGGCTGCACCTAGGGATTGGGCCTGCCCTCTACCACCCAGGAGCAGGCCTAAGCCAGCAGGTCGTTATCTCCTGAGGGGTCCCAGACCGCAAGAGGGCACAGGCCGGGCTGAGGGACACCCCCCGCCCCAGTGCACAAATTTTTGTGCACCGGGCCTCTAGTTGTAAATAATTCCATTGCAGATCATGAACCACCCCTCAATATCACCAAAAAATTACCCTATAAAATCTTAACCAAATCCGCTAAGCCTGGCTCCTTATCCCCACAGGAAATAATCGCCCACTCTGGATCATCGCTCTTCTGGACTGTAAACAGTCTAGGACACCTACAACAAACCAAACTACAGAACTCTACCCTCTGGCATGACCCAACTGCTCACCCAAAAACTTCCATATTGATCTCTACACACTCCTCTCACTCCCCTTCTCAATCCTTCCCACACTAGTTCTAGTGTTGACCCTCAAATGCCTCCTTAACGATGTGCTTAAGGACTGTCTGCATCTCCCTCTTTGGATTCCTCCTCCTTATAGCACTCTTAGCAACCCCACTGACACTCCATTGGATGTGGTGTCCGTATCGTTCATGTGACAATACCACCACCACCGAGCCCGCCATCACCGTCCACGCGACCCTAGAGACCTTAAAAAACCCCTGCTCCGCTCTTTATAACTATACCCTCTGCATCCTAAACAAATAGTACCCCTCTCTTTTTCAGTGATCAGGCACTGGAAACCCGGAACAACTAGATGAATTTCTAGAAGAAATCTCAGCAGTCCCAGTACCCCCACAATCCACACCAAACCAATCCCCCACTTACCCTACTGTTCTCTCTACCCCACTTCCAATTAACCCTCCTTCAGAACGAGCCCCATACCCAACAATTCCTCCTTACCCTGGTATTGCTCTTGACAATTATCGCATACGACTTCACCCCCTGATATGTAATGATTCTTGGTACTGCTGGATACCCAACTCTTATTCTGAAAACCCAGCAAACCTACAGACTAGCCTCACAGGCCCAGTGAGACAAAGTCTCCATAACCTGCTGGATGATATTCAAGCATTTTTTAAAATATATTTTATTGATTTTTTACAGAGAGGAAGGGAGAGAGATAGAGAGTTAGAAACATCAATGAGAGAGAAACATCGATCAGCTGCCTCCTGCACACCCCCTACTGGGGATGTGCCCACAACCCAGGTACATGCCCTTGACCGGAATCGAACCTGGGACCTTTCAGTCCGCAGGCCGACGCTCTATCCACTGAGCCAAACTGGTTTCGGCAGATATTCAAGCATTTGCTGAATATCTCCCAGAGCAAATTACTATTAATTACCTCCACCTCTTACAGCACTACACTCGTTTGGTGGAGGCAGCCATCTACTCTCCTAATAGAGACCCAGATCCTATCCCAACTACTCTCATTAGCAACCTCCTTCATTGCTTCTTATGCTCCACTATCAATCCCCACCATTTCCCCTCACGCTGCCAATATGGGAATGCATACCCAGTATCACTCAGGAAGAAATCACCATGCACTTTAGCACAAGACATCATTCAGGATTTAGAACAGGGAGACATGCAATTAGATATTTTCTGTTACCGCTAGTCTTTATGCTCTCCCTTATTACTGCCACCTCTGCTAATGCTACCACTACTATTGATACCTCCAATGCCACAACCCATACTTCTATAATCACTACTTCTATCTCGAACCCTACCACTGCTCCCTCTACTACCACAACAACAATCCCTTCACTTATCTTTCTTACACATCCTACCCATATACCTAAACTGAAAAAAATTGGGAAAACACTATGTGTACCCAACTGTACACATAGTGACAAATAATACTTCCTTATTCTCATACTCTATAGGACACTTTGATTTTAATACCTTGATCTACTACCATAGCACCTATAAACTCTGCCCTGCATACCTTCCTGCACACTCTTGCCAAACCCTTGCACTAAATTCTGAGCAAACGACTCTTAGAGCTCATTACTACACCCAACTGAAAAACTGCACACCACTTCAATGGTTTCAAGATGCACTCACCACTAGATCAATATCAATCATAGACACACAGCATTGTGAACCATCAACTACAACTTATAAAACCATTAACAAATCCTCTTATTCTCAACCCATCCAAAACATAGATCCCTTTGTTACTCATGTATACAAAGAGCAAATCTCAATATCATTCCCTTTATGGAAAGACTAATGCATTTCTGGTACATGGGTGAAGAGGGAGACAATTTTGAGGATTATGAGAATTTGGGTTATGATGAATACACAAATGACACAATTACAACATCTACACCTACAACAACACCTACAGGAATACCTATCTTTAACAGACATCCATTCTTTTCACCACCTACTAAACCCAACTCTCCCACTAGGATTCAATGAAATGGAACATTTTAATATGACTCATATAATCACAGAAAACAGTATTACATATTATCAATACTACCTCATAGGCTTTCCTAACTTTCCAATCTTCGGCAACTTCTGCATTGACTCATGTCACCAACACTTATATCACCTCTTACAACACCACTAGAGGACGTCATAACCCCTCAGGAATTTTTAACCTCAGACTAAAATTTCTGGCCATACATATTCCACAAGTTCTTACAGATCTCATTACACCACTTGTATTTAAAAATTTCAACAATCCTTTACTCCAAATTAATAACAATCCTAAACTTGGTAAAATAGCTTGCATATGCTTCATTGCATTTATCCCGAATGACACCCAGTCCAACATAGAAAATTTCTTTAAACAGAAAAAAATGATGACTCTGATTTAGTTCTTGGAGCATACATTGAACTTCTTACGGTTCTCAATTGCTTCAATGCCATGGAGAAAGTCTCTCCTCAAGTCTTATGGCTTCTCCAGGCACACACTGTCAGACAACACGAATCCGTTAAATGGAAAGTATCCCAACCCGAATTTTGGGGATTTTGGAAAACAAACTTCACAACACCACATTTCCCAGGAGTCATATCCAACACACACACATCACTTGAAGACAAACCTGTTTACTCCTTTAATGGATCTCACCTCTGTAACACTACAGCAACCAGACACAGAGCATGCATTCTTGCAAATCTCACTAACATACCCCTATCTCCCAACTTTCATGCAACATACCCTAAACTCCCCATTGTGAAACTTCCTAATATAACACACAGCAATATCTACAATACCCTCAGAAACACTCTCTACTACACCCTTGATGGAGACCCTTACACATGGACAAATGTTTCATGGTCGAAAGGAAACTACAAATTCCCAGTCTTCCTACTTAAAAGGACTACGCCCATGTATAGCCTTACAGGTGGCTGTGTCTCTCACCTCCAATTCGTGGGATTCAAACTACCCTACCTACTCCAGACACATCAAACCTATGCTTCTTCCTTCAATTCTCTTCACACAAATCCATATTCTTATGGCCCATTCCCTATTACCTCCTGGACTAACTTTTCTATTCCTTTCAAATTCACTACTGGCAATAGCGTAGACACCGCCAATTCACCCAGCGACTCCACCACATACATTTATCAATACCCTAAAACTGTAATCAGACCTAATATCATCTCTAATCCTGACCTAAGACACCATTCATGTTTAAATATTCAGGACGACCTTGTAAACCTTACATATAACATCTCATATGGTCTGAAACCTATTGCATGGTTCTACAATTTTGGAGCAAACATTAATCCAACAAACACACACAGACTTTCAGGAACCCTATCACAAAGATACCAACAATACATGCTCCACTATATGGATGGTGCATGGAACAAATTATACCTACACTCTTACTCACCCATTACAAACCACACTGTATTACACACAACTCTCTTTTGCGGATTGCTTTACAAAAAACCCTCTTCAACCTTGCGTTATTCATAGAGGATGTTATAACAGCACAGTATGCCTTAGAACATACCTCTACCAACCACTATTCTCTTATGGCATCACCAACCCTCAACCTTCTACATCTCCACCACCACCAATTATAACCCAAACAAACAACCCAATGAGAATTATCTACAGACCTATAATCCACTCTACAACTATTATTTTTACAAAACAAGATTTTCTAGTAACTACTATCATTCCCCAATGCGCACCCCTCAGAAATAAACTCCAAGTTAACCTTCCATCACTGCCATCTATTGGACAAACCAACCGCAGACACTTGCTTCAACTTGGACTCGCTGTTGCAGCTCTTTCTCTCACGGTCTCTTTAGCTAACACTGTCAAAATTGCTGAAATATCTTTAGACCTACAAAAATACACCAAACTTCAAAACTCTAGATATAATGAACGCTTACACCTTATATCTAGAAATTTCCACTCAGCCTATGAATTAGCAATCCAAACCCAACAGCAACTGAAACTACTCTCAGCCGGAGCAAAAACCATGGATGACAACATCCGCCAGCTTCACATAGACCTTCAGGATCTCAATACCAGGTTCTCAGACTTCCAACTACTTTATTCCTGCCAACAAACCCAAAACTTCCTCACTGTGCTCTTAAAGACATTCATACCCTATGCTTCTGGGACATGGCTTCAACCCAACCTGGAGTGATTCAACCGCTATGGTTGATTTCTCTAAACCTGTTGGCTGCGATTTATTCTCTTGCCAACTAACTATTCTTCCTACAATAGGTGGCGAACACCTGGTCGGATATTCTGCCCTAAATCTCCCTGCACTCTTACCTGACGGTACCTGGGCTAAACCCGATTCTGACCTACTTTATGCTGAACCTTACTTCTCCCCCCGAAACTCCCTTGTTGAATTCACACCTAATATCTACATTGCTGCCAACCCACTTCAACTGTCCCTCTTCTCAGTCCCCATGAACCCCCATACCCCAGAACCCCTTATATATAACTTCGGCCATTTTTATTTCCTTACCTGCTTTGTGAATATTACATATTATGATTATACCTCTAATCTGACCTTCCTCTTGATTCTTCTAATAACTGCACCCTTCTTTCTCACCCTATGAATATTACATATCTTAATGACACCCAATATTCCTCCTTTATTGAAAGAACTTCCCTATATTTTCATCCCTCTGTACCTATCCAATTCTCTATCTCCCTGAAGCATTACACCAACCCGTTTCCATTAATAACACCATTTCTAAGTTAAAAGAACTCCAGAAACACTCTGATGACACCATCAAGAAACTTGGAGCAACATTGAAAGCCATCGACCACCTACTCCTGACACCCAACAGCATGACCCTCAACACAGCTGCAGACCTGGCCGACCTTGACAAACACTGCGACTTCAGGACCACCATCGCTTCTCTCTGGAGGACTGTACCTTGCACCCCACACTGGAATCTCTTTAACCCCCTCTATTACATCCAAAAAGGATGGAACTCTGTCACCTCTGCTTGGCAAACAGCTAAAACCATTTTATTTGTCTTAGCCATTATCTACCTCCTCTCCCTCTTCATTAGATTCCTACGCTGCAGAAAAAATAAAATTAATTTTTGGCTCCCTGTGGTCCCCCTCCCCATATGTCCCTCGGGGACCACCAGGTGGAATGTTATAATAATGTTATGGTCATAAGGAAACCCCTCTAATGTGTGGAAATAATTACTGTGTGAAATGTTTGCTGTGTGAAGACCCCAATACTCTGTAACTTCCAAAATGTGGTGAACGCCCCACTATCTTGATGTGAATGCCCTAAGCCCTTAAAGTGTAAACACCCTGCTCCTAGCACAAGGACCACCGTCTGGCCCACACGGATAAGACACAAGTTGTTTACTACTGGCTGTATAAGACCAGATTTTCTTCAGTGGACGTCTCCTGCCTGATGAGAGGCGGACTCCACGTCACTCCGTGAGACGAGCCCCTGATTGACTGCTGTGCTGTGTGAGCCTGACCCAACTGCGGCCGCCCGTCTGTCTCTGTCTTCATCGTCCGTCTTTCGGTGCGCATCGCCAGGCGCATTTGCTGGAGCCTAGGACCCACTAGGAATAGGTGTGATTGCATACTAATTCTGTCTGTGTGCTCATGTGTTCCGGCTCGGCTCAACTGTCTAGGTTTGAAGTACCAGGGGGTAGGCCGTTATTGTTGACCCCTGGTCACCTGCGTATGTCCCACTAAATCTAGACAGATCATTAATTAATTGGGGCATAACTGGGACACTTAGGAAGAACAGCTCTCCGCTCCTGACCTGCAGATTTGAGGGCTGCTGAGCGGGTCAGCAGTGCAGAACCACAGCTCCCCTACTCGTCCCCAAATCAGCCTGGGTCCCTTTCCTGCTCACCCACACAGAGCGGCTTTGTACCAGGCCCACAGGAAGGCCTGCGGGAAACGAATCAGTCACCAAGTCTAGAGCCCTTTTGTTCTTTGCTGTTTTATTCACGCTCTTCTGAGGAAGTAAAACGAAATGTGCGTCGCTGGAAGAATTAAACGCTTAAAACTTGTAGGTCATTTTAGTTTCAGTTTCCACGGCGATTTGCTGTGGCCTCACTCTGCCCAGCCAGCAGCCTTCTCTGAAACCCGGTCATCTCTTTATTTCACTATTAAGGCATTTCCCGCCCCCTCCCCTGCTCCCTGCCCGCCCCACCTGCTTCAGGGTAGGTGCAGATGAGCAGGTCCTCGGGCCTGGCCTGGAAGTCCCAGATCTGGTCCCAGCTGTCGCAGGTGGGCGTGGGTTGCAGGATTCCCTTCACATAGTCCACAGTCATGCGCTCTGTCCCATCCCATTTCAGCTCCATTCTGCTCAAGGCCACTGGTGTCGGGAGTCGAGTGCTATTCCCACAGACTGCGGGCTCTCAGTCAGCGCAGAGCTGTGGTCGGACACCCTACAGGCAGCCTCTGACCGCAGCCTCCTGGGAGCCTGCGCGGGGCAGGGAAAAGCCGCTACCTGGTGGCCCTGCCCCGAGCCCGGCCTGTGGTTTGGGACTTCGCACTCAGGCGCTTCCTGGCCTCGGCCCTCCCCCGACTGCGGCACCCCGGGCCCGGCCAATGCGAGCGCTGGGGCCCTCCCCCGACTGCGGCACCCCGGGCCCGGCCAATGCGAGCGCTGGGGCCCTCCCCCGACTGCGGCACCCTGGGCCCCGCCGATCTGGAGCGCTGGGGCCCTCCCCCGACTGCGGCACCCCGGGCCCCGCGGATCCGGAGCGCTGGGGCCCTCCCCCGACTGCGGCACACCGGGCCCCGCGGATCCGGAGCGCTGGGGCCCTCCCCCGACTGCGGCACCCCGGGCCCCGCCGATCCGGAGCGACACCCCGGGCCTAGCCAATTCGAGCGCTGGGTGCTGCTGGCCCTGCCCTCGGCATCAGTGCAACAAGGGTCAGGGCCAGCTCTCACGTGTCACCTGTGCTCATGGGATAAGGCGCAGGCGCTTTAGCTGTCTCTCCTGGGAGGTCTACGCCGAGTGCAGGGGTGACAGATGGCAGCAGCGAGCCACTTCCTGGCGGCCGGAGGGCAGGCCTGTGGCTGTGACCCACGAGGTCCCGGATGGGACCCTCCCGGCCCAGAAACCGACAGGCTCCGCTCTGGGTTTAAAGAATAAAACAAACTGGCTCATGAGAGGAGATTCCT
Source organism: Myotis yumanensis (assembly GCF_028538775.1). Classification (NCBI taxonomy): domain Eukaryota; kingdom Metazoa; phylum Chordata; class Mammalia; order Chiroptera; family Vespertilionidae; genus Myotis; species Myotis yumanensis. The sequence goes on from NW_027223799.1 coordinate 117,550, forward strand.
TCCTGCTGGAGCGTGTAGTGTTCCGTCTCTTCACGGCTCTTAAAACAGGTTGTTTCAAAAGCAAAGGGAGTGAGGGGGGGGGGGTTGCGTTAGGACTCGCCCCACCTGCTTCCTTCTGGGGGCTCACGCCAGAGGCGGCTGTGGGCTCGTTTCCGGAGCAGCCTGGCTCCTGGGGGAGCCGCTTTCCTCCTCCCTCGGGGGCCCCCTCCTCCTGGCTGACCAGCTCTCCATAGGCCGGTTCCTCTCCATTGTCCCTTCAACTGCTAAGTGCGATTGGTCACCAGCCAACTTCCCGGTCGTCCTGTGATACAAGAGAACAGCCATCGCTCTGCTCCTGTTTCTCTTCCTGGCACAGAGCTCCTAACCTTTGGAAGTGCCTGTGGTTGGAGCGCCCTTGCTTATTCATGAGGAGTCCCTCCCCACCACACCTGGGTGGATGCTAATGAGGGGCCAGGGGGCCCTGGGATAGTCTCCCAGCGGAGCTGGCTGGCCACACCAGGAAGAAGCGCATGGCTAGAGGGTGGGAACTTTTTCAGGCCCATCCCCACCCTGCAGGGAGGGGAGACTGGCTAAGGCCCCAAGAAAGCTCTGGCCCCTGAAGCTTCAGTGGGTGGTGAGCACGTGATGTTCTGGGGGGTGACAGGCCCAGATGCCATGGGAAAGGGCCTGGACCCTCTCTGCCCCTCTCCCCAGCCCTGGAACTATGCACCTCTCCCACTAGACGGCTGGAGAGAGAGCAGCTGGGTGAGGCTGGTCAGGTTCTCTCCTGGGCTTTGAAGCAAAAATACAGAAAGAAGTTGTCAGTCTGTTGTGAGAATGGCCCCTAAAGCTACTAGTGAGAAGGCGGAAAACGGGCAAGAAGGTTCTCTTAGTGCCTGTGTGTGGCCTCTGAGAGTTCCATCCCAGACAACAGCAACACAAACCAGGCAGACATGGCCCCTCCCGTTTCACTCGGGGTTAGAGCATCGGCTGCAGGCCGAGGGGTCTCGGGTTCAGCTCCAGCCAAGAGCACTTTCCTCCATTGCAGGCTCGATCCTCGGCCCGGTCAGGGCAAGTTCAGGAGGCAACCAATCGAAGTGTCTCTCACGTCAGTGTTTCCCTCTGTCTCTCACCTGCCTTCCACCCTCTAAAAATCAAGGGCAGAAAATATCCTTGGGTGAGGATTTCCCAAAATATAAAAGAATTAGGGGAAAAAGCAAGACAAAAATGAACCTAAAAGCTTTACTTCTCTCAATGGACTGGAATTCCTTTGTTCAAAAGTTAGTGAAAACGATTTCTCTTTTTGCCTTGACTCCTGGGCCCAGCCTGGGTTCTGACCAACCCTGGGGACTTCTCATTAGCCGTCCTTTGGGTGTAGGGATCCGTTGCTATACATGGTGCCTTTGGAACTTTTACTGAATCACAATAATATGATACCAGCTCCTCGCATGTGGACCGTGAACTCCCTGTGGAGCTGTGCGTCCTGGGAAGTGAGTGCAGGTACTGCGCTGGGGGCTGTGTCCACAGGAGACGGGAGTGACTCTCCCGAGCGGAGGGAGGGCTGAGTGGGAGACCTGAGGAGGAGGACAATGGTCAGTTTCCTGCAGGTGAGAGGGCCTCCTGCAATCCGCGGTGATCACGGTCAGCTCAGGGTTCAGGCAGCGCATGGTGGAAAGGTGAGGGCGTCCACCTTTGTGATCTCGGGCGACACCACGTGAGCCGCCAAGCTGGTCTGCCCCCCAACCTGACCCCCCAACCCGACCCCTGTCTCAGAGCGCCCACCTCCTGCACAAGCTTTGCTGTGGGTGGAATTAGGCCCCGGGCAGCTTGGAGCGTCCCTCCCGTTTCTTTTCCTGTTTACTCATGAACTTTTCCTTCTCTGTTGGCGGGTTTTTCTTACCTTTTGTTTCTCTGGAAACGCCTAGTCTTGGCAGGTGCGATGCGGCCCAAGCCCTGGGGGTGCTTCCTGGTGGATGCAGGCCCAGCCCAGCGGCTGCAGGTGCCGCAGCTCAGGCTCAGCCCCCAGCCTCCTGCCCCTCTGCTCAGGGCGCCCGCCCGGGAGTGAAATAGGCCCCATCGCTCCCCACACTGGGCCGCAGGCTCCAGGCAGAACAGCCTCTGCGGCCCCTGCCCCCACCCCACCTCCGCACCCAGCTGTTTCCCTGAACAACACTCCCGTGTGATCCTCCCGCCCTTGGTCATGCTTCCTCCTGCCTCTGTCATCGAGGTGCCAGGAGTCCTTACCTCAGTTTCTGCTTCTAGGGAATCTGCCTGATAACCTGGAGCAGCCTACCGCTTGGAGGGAAAAATGGATGCTTCAAAGTAAAATACATTTTTCCTCTTATTTTGGACTTTTTCTCTAATTCAAGCTATTAGCCACAGCTTCTTAACTTTATAAGAGCATGAGTGACATGTTTTATTCATTTAGAATTAACTAGCGACTGTTATAGAAAGAGACCTAGCACTTGGCCCTAGAGGTGGGGGGAGGGGGATAAGAGGGAGACCTGCTCCCCTCTCTCCTGAATGTCCCTACGCCCCCCCCCCCGCCCCCCCCCCCCGCCCTTGGGCTTTGCTGTTGAAGAATTACTCCCCTGGGTCTTGAAGGGTCGCTGGGCCTTCTCGAACCTCTGAAGGAAGTGACCTTGTGAGGTTTTAGAAACACAGTTGACCCTTAAACAACGCAAGGTCAGGGGCACCAACCCCCTTGCAGTCAACCACCTGCGTTGACTTCTGATTCCCCCAAGCCAACTCCCAGTCGCCTGCTGGTGACCGGAGCCTTACCAATAACAAACAGTCAACTGGCACGCATTTGTGTGTTACAGACTGTGCTCTTCCAATAAAGTGAGTTAGAGTCGTAACCGGTTTGGCTCAGTGGATAGAGCGTCGGCCTGCGGACTGAAAGGTCCCAGGTGGATTCGGGTCAAGGGCATGTACCTTGGTTGCGGGCACATCCCCAGTAGGGGGTGTGCAGGAGGCAGCTGATCGATGTTTCTCTCTCATTGATGTTTCTAACTCTCTATCCCTCTCCCTTCCTCTCTGTAAAAAACAAAAAAAAATTAATAAAATATATTTTTAAAAAAATGAGTTAGAGAGAACATGTTATTAACCAGGTAACTGCCACGCATCCAAAACGGAAACCATCCCCACTGCGTCTGTAGACGCTGCTTATGGCGTACGAAGGGTTAAGAGAATCATAAGGAAGAGAAGATATTGTATAAAAAGCTGGGTATACGTGGACTTGCTCAGTTCAAGCGGGTTTGTTTCAAGGTGGCCTGTAACTGGTTAGGGAGGCCGCCTGCACTGCGGTGATGGGGAGAGGACCTGCCGGGCGGACCGGGTGCAGCACTAGTGGCCAGGGCCGGGCTGCAGGGAGATGCCCGGGTCACGTCCCCCGTTTACTCCTGTTTCTGTGGCTCCATCCCATGGGGCTTTTTCTTCTCTATTGAAAATATTGAAACGACGATTTTTAGGCTTAAAACAGACAGGTTTAGGAACTTTCAGAACTTTTAGAAGTTAAGGGGACAGTAACAAAAATACACAGCTGCAAAGTAGCAGCAGGTAAATTTCCATAGAATGGGGAGCTGAAAAGCTGCATCAGGGGCATTTCCATAGAATGAGGAGCTGGGAACGGGAAGGTCTATATTTACAAAATACAGAGAAGGAAGCCTCCCTTCCGGAAGGAGGAGAAGGAAGTCCAGAGGGAATAGGAAAACAATAAGGAAGGAGGGGGCAGGACCTCAGGTGTCCCCTGTGAGGTTTGACCTTTGAGCTCAGAAGTTACTATAGTGACCAGTGGGGGGGGGGAGGGGGCATCAAAGCACCAGGATCTGCAGCCTTTATAGGCCCCAGGGAAAAGGAGGTCAGTGGAACTCTTCCCCTCCACCACAGGGGAGTCTGTGCTGTGAGAGTCTTCCCCTCCCCACGCGGGAGTATGTGCTGTGAGAGTCTTCCCCTCCCCACGTGGGAGTCTGTGCTGTGAGAGTCTTCCCCTCCCCACACGGGAGTCTGTGCTGTGAGAGGCTTTCCCCTCCCCATGCGAGAGTCTGTGCTGTGAGAGTCTTTCCCCTCCCCAGGCGGGAGTCTGTGCTGTGAGAGTCTCCCCTCCCCACAGGGGAGTCTGTGCTGTGAGATTCTTCCCCTCCCCACCCAGGAGTCTGTGCTGTGAGAGTCTTTACCCTCCCCACGTGGGAGTCTGTGCTGTGAGAGTCTTCCCCTTCCTCATGGGAGTCTGTGCTGTGAGAGTCTTCCCCTCCCCACGCGGGAGTCTGTGCTGTGAGAGTCTTCTCCTCCCCACGCGGGAGTCTGTGCTGTGAGAATCATCCCCTCCCCACCCGGGAGTCTGTGCTGTGAGAATCTATCCCTCCCCACGTGGGAGTCTGTGCTGTGAGAGTCTATCCCCCTCCCCACGCGAGAGTCTGTGCTGTGAGAGTCTTTCCCCTCCCCACGTGGGAGTCTGTGCTGTGCAAGTCTTCTCCTCCCCACATGGGAGTCTGTGCTGTGAGAGTCTTCCCCTCCCCACGTGGGAGTCTGTGCTGTGAGAGTCTTCCCCCTCCCTCCTGGGAGTCTGTGCTGTGAGAGTCTTCCCCTCCCCACATGGGAATCTGTGCTGTGAGAGTCTTCCCCTCCCCACGCGGGAGTCTGTGCTGTGAGAGTCTTCCCCCTCCCTCCTGGGAGTCTGTGCTGTGAGAGTCTTCCCCTCCCCACGTGGGAATCTGTGCTGTGAGAGTCTTCCCCTCCCCAGGCGGGAGTCTGTGCTGTGAGAGTCTTCCCCTCCACACGTGGGAGTCTGTGCTGTGAGAGTCTTCCCCCTCCCTCATGGGAGTCTGTGCTGTAAGAGTATTCTCCTCCCTACGTGGGAGTTTGTGCTGTGAGAGTCTTTCCCCTCCCCACATGGGAGTCTGTGCTGTGAGAGTCTTCCCCTCCTTCATGGGAGTCTATGCTGTGAGACTCTTCTCCTCCCCATGTGGGAGTCTGTGCTGTGAGAGTCTATCCCTCCCCACGTGTGAGTCTGTGATGTGAGAGTCTTTCCCTCCCCACAGGGGAGTCTGTGCTGTGAGAGTCTTCCCCTCCCCACAGGGGAGTCTGTGCTGTGAGAGTCTTCCCCTCCCCACGTGAGAATCTGTGCTGTGAGAGTCTTCCCCTCCCAACGCGGGAGTCTGTGCTGTGAGAGTCTTCCCCTCCACACGTGGGAGTCTGTGCTGTGAGAGTCTATCCCCTCGCCACGTGGGAGTCTGTGCTGTGGGAGTCTTCCCCTCTCCCCGCGGGAGTCTGTGCTGTGAGAGTCTTCCCCTCCCTCATGGGAGTCTGTGCTGTGAGAGTCTATCCCCTCCCCATGTGGTGTCTGTGCTGTGAGAGTCTTCCCCTCCCCACGTTGGAGTCTGTGCTGTGAGAGTCTTTCCCCTCCCCACGTGGGAGTCTGTGCTGTGAGAGTCTTCCCCTCCCTCATGGGAGTCAGTGCTGTGAGACTCTTCTCCTCCCCATGTGGGAGTCTGTGCTGTGAGAATCATCCCCTCCCCACCCGGGAGTCTGTGCTGTGAGAATCTATACCTCCCCACGTGGGAGTCTGTGCTGTGAGAGTCTATCCCCCTCCCCACGCGAGAGTCTGTGCTGTGAGAGTCTTTCCCCTCCCCACGTGGGAGTCTGTGCTGTGCAAGTCTTCTCCTCCCCACATGGGAGTCTGTGCTGTGAGAGTCTTCCCCTCCCCACGTGGGAGTCTGTGCTGTGAGAGTCTTCCCCCTCCCTCCTGGGAGTCTGTGCTGTGAGAGTCTTCCCCTCCCCACGTGGGAATCTGTGCTGTGAGAGTCTTCCCCTCCCCACGTGGGAGTCTGTGCTGTGAGAGTCTTCCCCTCCACACGTGGGAGTCTGTGCTGTGAGAGTCTTCCCCCTCCCTCATGGGAGTCTGTGCTGTAAGAGTATTCTCCTCCCTACGTGGGAGTTTGTGCTGTGAGAGTCTTTCCCCTCCCCACGTGGGAGTCTGTGCTGTGAGAGTCTTCCCCCTCCCTCCTGGGAGTCTGTGCTGTGAGAGTCTTCCCCTCCCCACGTGGGAATCTGTGCTGTGAGAGTCTTCCCCTCCCCACGCGGGAGTCTGTGCTGTGAGAGTCTTCCCCTCCACACGTGGGAGTCTGTGCTGTGAGAATCTTCCCCCTCCCTCATGGGAGTCTGTGCTGTAAGAGTATTCTCCTCCCTACGTGGGAGTTTGTGCTGTGAGAGTCTTTCCCCTCCCCACATGGGAGTCTGTGCTGTGAGAGTCTTCCCCTCCTTCATGGGAGTCTGTGCTGTGAGACTCTTCTCCTCCCCATGTGGGAGTCTGTGCTGTGAGAGTCTATCCCTCCCCACGTGTGAGTCTGTGATGTGAGAGTCTTTCCCTCCCCACAGGGGAGTCTGTGCTGTGAGAGTCTTCCCCTCCCCACAGGGGAGTCTGTGCTGTGAGAGTCTTCCCCTCCCCACGCGGGAGTCTGTGCTGTGAGAGTCTATCCCCTCCCCACGCGGGAGTCTGTGCTGTGAGAGTCTATCCCCTCCCCACGTGGGAGTCTGTGCTGTGGGAGTCTTCCCCTCTCCCCGCGGGAGTCTGTGCTGTGAGAGTCTTCCCCTCCCTCATGGGAGTCTGTGCTGTGAGAGTCTATCCCCTCCCCATGTGGTGTCTGTGCTGTGAGAGTCTTCCCCTCCCCACGTGGGAGTCTGTGCTGTGCAAGTCTTCTCCTCCACACGTGGGAGTCTGTACTGTGAGAGTCTTCCCCTCCCCACAAGGGAGTCTGTGCTGTAGAGTCTATCCCCTCCCCACAGGGGAGTCTGTGCTGTGAGAGTCTTTCCCTCCCCACGCGGGAGTCTGTGCTGTGAGAGTCTATCCCCTCCCCACGTGGGAGTCTGTGCTGTGAGAGTCTTTCCCCACCCCACGTGGGAGTCTGTGCTGTGAGAGTCTTCCCCTCCCTCATGGGAGTCTGTGCTGTGAGACTCTTCTCCTCCCCATGTGGGAGTCTGTGCTGTGAGAGTCTAACCCTCCCCACGTGTGAGTCTGTGCTGTGAGAGTCTTTCCCTCCCCACAGGGGAGTCTGTGCTGTGAGAGTCTTCCCCTCCCCACACGGGAGTCTGTGCTGTGAGAGTCTTCCCCTCCCCACGTGGGAGTCTGTGCTGTGAGAGTCTTCCCCTCCCCACGCGGGAGTCTGTGCTGTGAGAGTCTTCCCCTCCCCCCGAGGGAGTCTGTGCTGTGAGAGTCTATCCCCTCCCCACGGGGGAGTCTGTGCTGTGGGAGTCTTCCCCTCTCCCCGCGGGAGTCTGTGCTGTGAGAGTCTTCCCCTCCCTCATGGGAGTCTGTGCTGTGAGAGTCTATCCCCTCCCCATGTGGTGTCTGTGCTGTGAGAGTCTTCCCCTCCCCACGTGGGAGTCTGTGCGAGTCTGTGCTGTGAGAGTCTTCCCCTCCCTCATGGGAGTCTGTGCTGTGAGACTCTTCTCCTCCCCATGTGGGAGTCTGTGCTGTGAGAGTCTATCCCTCCCCACCTGTGAGTCTGTGCTGTGAGAGTCTTTCCCTCCCCACAGGGGAGTCTGTGCTGTGAGAGTCTTCCCCTCCCCACACGGGAGTCTGTGCTGTGAGAGTCTTCCCCTCCCCACGTGGTAGTCTGTGCTGTGAGAGTCTTCCCCTCCCTCATGGGAGTCTGTGCTGCAGAGTCTTCCCCTCCCCACGCGGGAGTCTGTGCTGTGAGAGTCTATCCCCTCCCCACGTGGTAGTCTGTGCTGTGAGAGTCTTCCCCTCCCCACGCGGGAGTCTGTGCTGTGAGAGTCTAACCCTCTCCACGCGAGAGTCTGTGCTGTGAGAGTCTTCCCCTCCCCACAGGGGAGTCTGTGCTGTGAGAGTCTTCCCCTCCCCACAGGGGAGTCTGTGCTGTGAGAGTCTTCCCCTCCCCACGCGGGAGTCTGTCCTGTGAGAGTCTATCCCCTCCCCACGCGGGAGTCTGTGCTGTGAGAGTCTATCCCCTCCCCACGCGGGAGTCTGTGCTGTGACAGTCTTCCCCTCCCCACGCGGGAGTCTGTCCTGTGAGAGTCTATCCCCTCCCCACGTGGGAGTCTGTGCTGTGAGAGTCTATCCCCTCCCCACGCGGGAGTCTGTGCTGTGAGAGTCTATCCCCCACCCCACGCGAGAGTCTGTGCTGTGAGAGTCTTTCCCCTCCTCACGTGGGAGTCTGTGCTGTGCAAGTCTTCTCCTCCCCACATGGGAGTCTGTGCTGTGAGAGTCTTCCCCTCCCCACGTGGGAGTCTGTGCTGTGAGAGTCTTCCCCCTCCCTCCTGGGAGTCTGTGCTGTGAGAGTCTTCCCCTCCCCACGTGGGAATCTGTGCTGTGAGAGTCTTCCCCTCCCCACGCGGGAGTCTGTGCTGTGAGAGTCTTCCCCTCCACACGTGGGAGTCTGTGCTGTGAGAGTCTTCCCCTCCCTCATGGGAGTCTGTGCTGTGAGACTCTTCTCCTCCCCATGTGGGAGTCTGTGCTGTGAGAGTCTATCCCTCCCCACCTGTGAGTCTGTGCTGTGAGAGTCTTCCCCTCCCCAAGCGGGAGTCGGTGCTGTGAGAGTCTTCCCCTCCCCACGGGGGAGTCTGTGCTGTGAGAGTCTTCCCCTCCCCACAGGAGAGTCTGTGTTGTGAGAATCTATCCCTCCCCACGCGGGAGTCTGTGCTGTGAGAGTCTATCCCTCCCCAAGCGGGAGTCGGTGCTGTGAGAGTCTTCCCCTCCCCACGGGGGAGTCTGTGCTGTGAGAGTCTTCCCCTCCCCACAGGAGAGTCTGTGTTGTGAGAATCTATCCCTCCCCACGCGGGAGTCTGTGCTGTGAGAGTCTATCCCCTCCCCACGCGGGAGTCTGTGCTGTGAGAGTCTTCCCCTCCCCACGCAGGAGTCTGTGCTGTGAGAGTCTATCCCCCTACCCACGTGGGAGTCTGTGCTGTGAGAGTCTTTCCCCTCCCCACGGGGGAGTCTGTGCTGTGCAAGTCTTCTCCTCCCCACATGGGAGTCTGTGCTGTGAGAGTCTTCCCCTCCCCACGTGGGAGTCTGTGCTGTGAGAGTCTTCCCCCTCCCTCCTGGGAGTCTGTGCTGTGAGAGTCTTCCCCTCCCTACGTGGGAATCTGTGCTGTGAGAGTCTTCCCCTCCCCACGCGGGAGTCTGTGCTGTGAGAGTCTTCCCCTCCACACGTGGGAGTCTGTGCTGTGAGAGTCTTCCCCCTCCCTCATGGGAGTCTGTGCTGTAAGAGTATTCTCCTCCCTACGTGGGAGTTTGTGCTGGAGAGTCTTTCCCCTCCCCACGTGGGAGTCTGTGCTGTGAGAGTCTTCCCCTCCCTCATGGGAGTCTGTGCTGTGAGAGTCTTCCCCTCCCTCATGGCAGTCTGTGCTGCAGAGTCTTCCCCTCCCCAGGCGGGAGTCTGTGCTGTGAGAGTCTATCCCCTCCCCACGTGGTAGTCTGTGCTGTGAGAGTCTTCCCCTCCCCACGCGGGAGTCTGTGCTGTGAGAGTCTAACCCTCCCCACGCAAGAGTCTGTGCTGTGAGAGTCTTCCCCTCCCCACAGGGGAATCTGTGCTGTGAGAGTCTTCCCCTCCCCACAGGGGAATCTGTGCTGTGAGAGTCTCCCCTCCCCACAGGGGAGTCTGTGCTGTGAGAGTCTTCCCTTCCCCACAGGGGAGTCTGTGCTGTGAGAGTCTTCCCCTCCCCACGCGGGAGTCTTTCCTGTGAGAGTCTATCCCCTCCCCACGCGGGAGTCTGTGCTGTGAGAGTCTATCCCCTCCCCACGCGGGAGTCTGTGCTGTGAGAGTCTTCCCCTCCCCACGCAGGAGTCTGTGCTGTGAGAGTCTTCCCCTCCCCACAGGAGAGTCTGTGCTGTGAGAATCTATCCCTCCCCCCGAGGGAGTCTGTGCTGTGAGAGTCTATCCCCTCCCCCCGAGGGAGTCTGTGCTGTGAGAGTCTATCCCCTCCCCACGCGGGAGTCTGTGCTGTGAGAGTCTTCCCCTCCCCACGCAGGAGTCTGTGCTGTGAGAGTCTATCCCCCTACCCACGTGGGAGTCTGTGCTGTGAGAGTCTTTCCCCTCCCCACGTGGGAGTCTGTGCTGTGCAAGTCTTCTCCTCCCCACATGGGAGTCTGTGCTGTGAGAGTCTTCCCCTCCCCACGTGGGAGTCTGTGCTGTGAGAGTCTTCCCCCTCCCTCCTGGGAGTCTGTGCTGTGAGAGTCTTCCCCTCCCCACGTGGGAATCTGTGCTGTGAGAGTCTTCCCCTCCCCACGCGGGAGTCTGTGCTGTGAGAGTCTTCCCCTCCACACGTGGGAGTCTGTGCTGTGAGAGTCTTCCCCCTCCCTCCTGGGAGTCTGTGCTGTGAGAGTCTTCCCCTCCCCACGTGGGAATCTGTGCTGTGAGAGTCTTCCCCTCCCCACGCAGGAGTCTGTGCTGTGAGAGTCTTCCCCTCCCCACAGGAGAGTCTGTGCTGTGAGAATCTATCCCTCCCCCCGAGGGAGTCTGTGCTGTGAGAGTCTATCCCCTCCCCCCGAGGGAGTCTGTGCTGTGAGAGTCTATCCCCTCCCCACGCGGGAGTCTGTGCTGTGAGAGTCTTCCCCTCCCCACCCAGGAGTCTGTGCTGTGAGAGTCTATCCCTTCCCCACGCGGGAGTCTGTGCTGTGAGAGTCTTCCCCTCCCCACGTGGGAGTCTGTGCTGTGAGAGTCTATCCCCTCCCCACGCGGGAGTCTGTGCTGTGAGAGTCTATCCCCCACCCCACGCGAGAATCTGTGCTGAGAGAGTCTTTCCCCTCCTCACGTGGGAGTCTGTGCTGTGCAAGTCTTCTCCTCCCCACATGGGAGTCTGTGCTGTGAGAGTCTTCCCCTCCCCACGTGGGAGTCTGTGCTGTGAGAGTCTTCCCCTCCCTCATGGGAGTCTGTGCTGTGAGACTCTTCTCCTCCCCATGTGGGAGTCTGTGCTGTGAGAGTCTAACCCTCCCCACGTGTGAGTCTGTGCTGTGAGAGTCTTTCCCTCCCCACAGGGGAGTCTGTGCTGTGAGAGTCTTCCCCTCCCCACACGGGAGTCAGTGCTGTGAGAGTCTTCCCCTCCCCACGTGGTAGTCTGTGCTGTGAGAGTCTTCCCCTCCCCACGTGGGAGTCTGTGCTGTGAGAGTCTTCCCCTCCCCACGCGGGAGACTGTGCTGTGAGAGTCTTCCCCTCCACACGTGGGAGTCTGTGCTGTGAGAGTCTATCCCCTCCCCACGGGGGAGTCTGTGCTGTGGGAGTCTTCCCCTCTCCCCGCGGGAGTCTGTGCTGTGAGAGTCTTCCCCTCCCTCATGGGAGTCTGTGCTGTGAGAGTCTATCCCCTCCCCATGTGGTGTCTGTGCTGTGAGAGTCTTCCCCTCCCCACGTGGGAGTCTGTGCGAGTCTGTGCTGTGAGAGTCTTCCCCTCCCTCATGGGAGTCTGTGCTGTGAGACTCTTCTCCTCCCCATGTGGGAGTCTGTGCTGTGAGAGTCTTCCCCTCCCTCATGGGAGTCTGTGCTGTGAGACTCTTCTCCTCCCCATGTGGGAGTCTGTGCTGTGAGAGTCTATCCCTCCCCACCTGTGAGTCTGTGCTGTGAGAGTCTTCCCCTCCCCACGTGGTAGTCTGTGCTGTGAGAGTCTTCCCCTCCCCACGCGGGAGTCTGTGCTGTGAGAGTCTAACCCTCCCCACGCGGGAGTCTGTGCTGTGACAGTCTTCCCCTCCCCACGCGGGAGTCTGTCCTGTGAGAGTCTATCCCCTCCCCACGTGGGAGTCTGTACTCTGAGAGTCTATCCCCTCCCCACGCGGGAGTCTGTGCTGTGAGAGTCTATCCCCCACCCCACGCGAGAGTCTGTGCTGTGAGAGTCTTTCCCCTCCTCACGTGGGAGTCTGTGCTGTGCAAGTCTTCTCCTCCCCACATGGGAGTCTGTGCTGTGAGAGTCTTCCCCTCCCCACGTGGGAGTCTGTGCTGTGAGAGTCTTCCCCCTCCCTCCTGGGAGTCTGTGCTGTGAGAGTCTTCCCCTCCCCACGTGGGAATCTGTGCTGTGAGAGTCTTCCCCTCCCCACGCGGGAGTCTGTGCTGTGAGAGTCTTCCCCTCCACACGTGGGAGTCTGTGCTGTGAGAGTCTTCCCCTCCCTTATGGGAGTCTGTGCTGTGAGACTCTTCTCCTCCCCATGTGGGAGTCTGTGCTGTGAGAGTCTATCCCTCCCCACGTGTGAGTCTGTGCTGTGAGAGTCTTCCCCTCCCCAAGCGGGAGTCGGTGCTGTGAGAGTCTTCCCCTCCCCACGCGGGAGTCTGTCCTGTGAGAGTCTATCCCCTCCCCACGCGGGAGTCTGTGCTGTGAGAGTCTCTCCCCTCCCCACGCGGGAGTCTGTGCTGTGAGATTCTTCCCCTCGCCACGCGGGAGTCTGTGCTGTGAGAGTCTTCCCCTCCCCACAGGAGAGTCTGTGTTGTGAGAATCTATCCCTCCCCACGCGGGAGTCTGTGCTGTGAGAGTCTATCCCCTCCCCACGCGGGAGTCTGTGCTGTGAGAGTCTTCCCCTCCCCACGCGGGAGTCTGTACTGTGAGAGTCTTCCCCTCCCCACGCAGGAGTCTGTGCTGTGAGAGTCTATCCCCCTACCCACGTGGGAGTCTGTGCTGTGAGAGTCTTTCCCCTCCCCACGGGGGAGTCTGTGCTGTGCAAGTCTTCTCCTCCCCACATGGGAGTCTGTGCTGTGAGAGTCTTCCCCTCCCCACGTGGGAGTCTGTGCTGTGAGAGATCTTCCCCCTCCCTCCTGGGAGTCTGTGCTGTGAGAGTCTTCCCCTCCCCACGTGGGAATCTGTGCTGTGAGAGTCTTCCCCTCCCCACGCGGGAGTCTGTGCTGTGAGAGTCTTCCCCTCCACACGTGGGAGTCTGTGCTGTGAGAGTCTTCCCCCTCCCTCATGGGAGTCTGTGCTGTAAGAGTATTCTCCTCCCTACGTGGGAGTTTGTGCTGTGAGAGTCTTTCCCCTCCCTACGTGGGAGTCTGTGCTGTGAGAGTCTTCCCCTCCCTCATGGGAGTCTGTGCTGTGAGAGTCTTCCCCTCCCTCATGGCAGTCTGTGCTGCAGAGTCTTCCCCTCCCCAGGCGGGAGTCTGTGCTGTGAGAGTCTATCCCCTCCCCACGTGGTAGTCTGTGCTGTGAGAGTCTTCCCCTCCCCACGCGGGAGTCTGTGCTGTGAGAGTCTAACCCTCCCCACGCGAGAGTCTGTGCTGTGAGAGTCTTCCCCTCCCCACAGGGGAATCTGTGCTGTGAGAGTGTTCCCCTCCCCACAGGGGAATCTGTGCTGTGAGAGTCTCCCCTCCCCACAGGGGAGTCTGTGCTGTGAGAGTCTTCCCCTCCCCACAGGGGAATCTGTGCTGTGAGAGTCTCCCCTCCCCACAGGGGAGTCTGTGCTGTGAGAGTCTTCCCTTCCCCACAGGGGAGTCTGTGCTGTGAGAGTCTTCCCCTCCCCACGCGGGAGTCTTTCCTGTGAGAGTCTATCCCCTCCCCACGCGGGAGTCTGTGCTGTGAGAGTCTTCCCCTCCCCACAGGAGAGTCTGTGCTGTGAGAATCTATCCCTCCCCCCGAGGGAGTCTGTGCTGTGAGAGTCTATCCCCTCCCCCCGAGGGAGTCTGTGCTGTGAGAGTCTATCCCCTCCCCACGCGGGAGTCTGTGCTGTGAGAGTCTTCCCCTCCCCACGCAGGAGTCTGTGCTGTGAGAGTCTATCCCCCTACCCACGTGGGAGTCGGTGCTGTGAGAGTCTTCCCCTCCCCACGTGGGAGTCTGTGCTGTGAGAGTCTTCCCCCTCCCTCCTGGGAGTCTGTGCTGTGAGATTCTTCCCCTCCCCACGTGGGAATCTGTGCTGTGAGAGTCTTCCCCTCCCCACGCGGGAGTCTGTGCTGTGAGAGTCTTCCCCTCCACACGTGGGAGTCTGTGCTGTGAGAGTCTTCCCCCTCCCTCATGGGAGTCTGTGCTGTAAGAGTATTCTCCTCCCTACGTGGGAGTTTGTGCTGTGAGAGTCTTTCCCCTCCCCACGTGGGAGTCTGTGCTGTGAGAGTCTTCCCTTCCCTCATGGGAGTCTGTGCTGTGAGACTCTCTTCCTCCCCATGTGGGAGTCTGTGCTGTGAGAGTCTATCCCTCCCCACGTGTGAGTCTGTGCTGTGAGAGTCTTTCCCTCCCCACAGGGGAGTCTGTGCTGTGAGAGTCTTCCCCTCCCCACGTGGGAGTTTGTGCTGTGAGAGTCTTCCCCTCTCCCCGCGGGAGTCTGTGCTGTGAGAGTCTTCCCCTCCCTCATGGGAGTCTGTGCTGTGAGATTCTATCCCCAACCCATGTGGTGTCTGTGCTGTGAGAGTCTTCCCCTCCCCACGTGGGAGTCTGTGCTGTGAGAGTCTTTCCCCTCCCCACGTGGGAGTCTGTGCTGTGCAAGTCTTCTCCTCCACACGTGGGAGTCAGTACTGTGAGAGTCTTCCCCTCCCCACAAGGGAGTCTGTGCTGTGAGAGTCAATCTTTCCCTACCTGGTAGTCTGTGCAGTGAGAGTCTATCCCTCCCCATGTGGTAGTCTGTGCTGTGAGAGTCTTCCCCTCCCCACAGGGGAGTCTGTGCTGTGAGAGTCTTCCCCTCCCCACACGGGAGTCTGTGCTGTGAGAGTCTATCCCCTCCCCACGCGGGAGTCTGTGCTGTGAGAGTCTATCCCCTCCCCACGCGGGAGTCTGTGCTGTGAGAGTCTATCCCCTCCCCCCGAGGGAGTCTGTGCTGTGAGAGTCTATCCCCTCCCCCCGAGGGAGTCTGTGCTGTGAGAGTCTATCCCCTCCCCACGCGTGAGTCTGTGCTGTGAGAGTCTTCCCCTCCCCACGCAGGAGTCTGTGCTGTGAGAGTCTATCCACCTCCCCACGTGGGAGTCTGTGCTGTGAGAGTCTTCCCCCTCCCTCCTGGGAGTCTGTGCTGTGAGAGTCTTCCCCTCCCCACGTGGGAATCTGTGCTGTGAGAGTCTTCCCCTCCCCACGCGGGAGTCTATGCTGTGAGAGTCTTCCCCTCCACACGTGGGAGTCTGTGCTGTGAGAGTCTTCCCCCTCCCTCCTGGGAGTCTGTGCTGTGAGAGTCTTCCCCTCCCCACGTGGGAATCTGTGCTGTGAGAGTCTTCCCCTCCCCACGCAGGAGTCTGTGCTGTGAGAGTCTTCCCCTCCCCACAGGAGAGTCTGTGCTGTGAGAATCTATCCCTCCCCCCGAGGGAGTCTGTGCTGTGAGAGTTATCCCCTCCCCCCGAGGGAGTCTGTGCTGTGAGAGTCTATCCCCTCCCCAGGCGGGAGTCTGTGCTGTGAGAGTCTTCCCCTCCCCACGTGGGAGTCTGTACTGTGAGAGTCTTCCCCTCCCCACGCAGGAGTCTGTGCTGTGAGAGTCTATCCCTTCCCCACGCGGGAGTCTGTGCTGTGAGAGTCTTCCCCTTCCCACGTGGGAGTCTGTGCTGTGAGAGTCTATCCCCTCCGCACGCGGGAGTCTGTGCTGTGAGAGTCTATCCCCCACCCCACGCGAGAGTCTGTGCTGTGAGAGTCTTTCCCCTCCTCACGTGGGAGTCTGTGCTGTGCAAGTCTTCCCCTCCCCACGCGGGAGTCTGTCCTGTGAGAGTCTATCCCCTCCCCACGCGGGAGTCTGTGCTGTGAGAGTCTATCCCCTCCCCACACGGGAGTCTGTGCTGTGAGAGTCTTCCCCTCGCCACGCGGGAGTCTGTGCTGTGAGAGTCTTCCCCTCCCCACAGGAGAGTCTGTGTTGTGAGAATCTATCCCTCCCCACGCGGGAGTCTGTGCTGTGAGAGTCTATCCCCTCCCCACGCGGGAGTCTGTGCTGTGAGAGTCTTCCCCTCCCCACGCGGGAGTCTGTGCTGTGAGAGTCTTCCCCTCCCCACGCAGGAGTCTGTGCTGTGAGAGTCTATCCCCCTACCCACGTGGGAGTCTGTGCTGTGAGAGTCTTTCCCCTCCCCACGGGGGAGTCTGTGCTGTGCAAGTCTTCTCCTCCCCACATGGGAGTCTGTGCTGTGAGAGTCTTCCCCTCCCCACGTGGGAGTCTGTGCTGTGAGAGTCTTCCCCCTCCCTCCTGGGAGTCTGTGCTGTGAGAGTCTACCCCTCCCCACGTGGGAATCTGTGCTGTGAGAGTCTTCCCCTCCCCACGCGGGAGTCTGTGCTGTGAGAGTCTTCCCCTCCACACGTGGGAGTCTGTGCTGTGAGAGTCTTCCCCCTCCCTCATGGGAGTCTGTGCTGTAAGAGTATTCTCCTCCCTACGTGGGAGTTTGTGCTGTGAGAGTCTTTCCCCTCCCCACGTGGGAGTCTGTCCTGTGAGAGTCTTCCCCTCCCTCATGGGAGTCTGTGCTGTGAGAGTCTTCCCCTCCCTCATGGCAGTCTGTGCTGCAGAGTCTTCCCCTCCCCAGGCGGGAGTCTGTGCTGTGAGAGTCTATCCCCTCCCCACGTGGTAGTCTGTGCTGTGAGAGTCTTCCCCTCCCCACGCGGGAGTCTGTGCTGTGAGAGTCTAACCCTCCCCACGCGAGAGTCTGTGCTGTGAGAGTCTTCCCCTCCCCACAGGGGAATCTGTGCTGTGAGAGTCTTCCCCTCCCCACAGGGGAATCTGTGCTGTGAGAGTCTCCCCTCCCCACAGGGGAGTCTGTGCTGTGAGAGTCTTCCCCTCCCCACCCGGGAGTCTGTGCTGTGAGAGTCTTCCCCTCCACACGTGGGAGTCTGTGCTGTGAGAGTCTATCCCCTCCCCACGGGGGAGTCTGTGCTGTGGGAGTCTTCCCCTCTCCCCGCGGGAGTCTGTGCTGTGAGAGTCTTCCCCTCCCTCATGGGAGTCTGTGCTGTGAGAGTCTATCCCCTCCCCATGTGGTGTCTGTGCTGTGAGAGTCTTCCCCTCCCCACGTGGGAGTCTGTGCGAGTCTGTGCTGTGAGAGTCTTCCCCTCCCTCATGGGAGTCTGTGCTGTGAGACTCTTCTCCTCCCCATGTGGGAGTCTGTGCTGTGAGAGTCTATCCCTCCCCACCTGTGAGTCTGTGCTGTGAGAGTCTTTCCCTCCCCACAGGGGAGTCTGTGCTGTGAGAGTCTTCCCCTCCCCACACGGGAGTCTGTGCTGTGAGAGTCTTCCCCTCCCCACGTGGTAGTCTGTGCTGTGAGAGTCTTCCCCTCCCTCATGGGAGTCTGTGCTGCAGAGTCTTCCCCTCCCCACGCGGGAGTCTGTGCTGTGAGAGTCTATCCCCTCCCCACGTGGTAGTCTGTGCTGTGAGAGTCTTCCCCTCCCCACGCGGGAGTCTGTGCTGTGAGAGTCTAACCCTCTCCACGCGAGAGTCTGTGCTGTGAGAGTCTTCCCCTCCCCACAGGGGAGTCTGTGCTGTGAGAGTCTTCCCCTCCCCACAGGGGAGTCTGTGCTGTGAGAGTCTTCCCCTCCCCACGCGGGAGTCTGTCCTGTGAGAGTCTATCCCCTCCCCACGCGGGAGTCTGTGCTGTGAGAGTCTATCCCCTCCCCACGCGGGAGTCTGTGCTGTGACAGTCTTCCCCTCCCCACGCGGGAGTCTGTCCTGTGAGAGTCTATCCCCTCCCCACGTGGGAGTCTGTGCTGTGAGAGTCTATCCCCTCCCCACGCGGGAGTCTGTGCTGTGAGAGTCTATCCCCCACCCCACGCGAGAGTCTGTGCTGTGAGAGTCTTTCCCCTCCTCACGTGGGAGTCTGTGCTGTGCAAGTCTTCTCCTCCCCACATGGGAGTCTGTGCTGTGAGAGTCTTCCCCTCCCCACATGGGAGTCTGTGCTGTGAGAGTCTTCCCCCCTCCCTCCTGGGAGTCTGTGCTGTGAGAGTCTTCCCCCTCCCCACGTGGGAATCTGTGCTGTGAGAGTCTTCCCCCTCCCCACGCGGGAGTCTGTGCTGTGAGAGTCTTCCCCTCCCCACGTGGGAGTCTGTACTGTGAGAGTCTTCCCCTCCCCACGCAGGAGTCTGTGCTGTGAGAGTCTATCCCTTCCCCACGCGGGAGTCTGTGCTGTGAGAGTCTTCCCCTCCCCACGTGGGAGTCTGTGCTGTGAGAGTCTATCCCCTCCGCACGCGGGAGTCTGTGCTGTGAGAGTCTATCCCCCACCCCACGCGAGAGTCTGTGCTGTGAGAGTCTTTCCCCTCCTCACGTGGGAGTCTGTGCTGTGCAAGTCTTCTCCTCCCCACATGGGAGTCTGTGCTGTGAGAGTCTTCCCCTCCCCACGTGGGAGTCTGTGCTGTGAGAGTCTTCCCCTCCCCACGCGGGAGTCTGTCCTGTGAGAGTCTATCCCCTCCCCACGCGGGAGTCTGTGCTGTGAGAGTCTATCCCCTCCCCACACGGGAGTCTGTGCTGTGAGAGTCTTCCCCTCGCCACGCGGGAGTCTGTGCTGTGAGAGTCTTCCCCTCCCCACAGGAGAGTCTGTGTTGTGAGAATCTATCCCTCCCCACGCGGGAGTCTGTGCTGTGAGAGTCTATCCCCTCCCCACGCGGGAGTCTGTGCTGTGAGAGTCTTCCCCTCCCCACGCGGGATTCTGTGCTGTGAGAGTCTTCCCCCTCCCCACGCAGGAGTCTGTGCTGTGAGAGTCTATCCCCCTACCCACGTGGGAGTCTGTGCTGTGAGAGTCTTTCCCCTCCCCACGGGGGAGTCTGTGCTGTGCAAGTCTTCTCCTCCCCACATGGGAGTCTGTGCTGTGAGAGTCTTCCCCTCCCCACGTGGGAGTCTGTGCTGTGAGAGTCTTCCCCCTCCCTCCTGGGAGTCTGTGCTGTGAGAGTCTTCCCCTCCCCACGTGGGAATCTGTGCTGTGAGAGTCTTCCCCTCCCCACGCGGGAGTCTGTGCTGTGAGAGTCTTCCCCTCCACACGTGGGAGTCTGTGCTGTGAGAGTCTTCCCCCTCCCTCATGGGAGTCTGTGCTGTAAGAGTATTCTCCTCCCTACGTGGGAGTTTGTGCTGTGAGAGTCTTTCCCCTCCCCACGTGGGAGTCTGTGCTGTGAGAGTCTTCCCCTCCCTCATGGGAGTCTGTGCTGTGAGAGTCTTCCCCTCCCTCATGGCAGTCTGTGCTGCAGAGTCTTCCCCTCCCCAGGCGGGAGTCTGTGCTGTGAGAGTCTATCCCCTCCCCACGTGGTAGTCTGTGCTGTGAGAGTCTTCCCCTCCCCACGCGGGAGTCTGTGCTGTGAGAGTCTAACCCTCCCCACGCGAGAGTCTGTGCTGTGAGAGTCTTCCCCTCCCCACAGGGGAATCTGTGCTGTGAGAGTCTTCCCCTCCCCACAGGGGAATCTGTGCTGTGAGAGTCTCCCCTCCCCACAGGGGAGTCTGTGCTGTGAGAGTCTTCCCCCTCCCCACCCGGGAGTCTGTGCTGTGAGAGTCTTCCCCTCCACACGTGGGAGTCTGTGCTGTGAGAGTCTATCCCCTCCCCACGGGGGAGTCTGTGCTGTGGGAGTCTTCCCCTCTCCCCGCGGGAGTCTGTGCTGTGAGAGTCTTCCCCTCCCTCATGGGAGTCTGTGCTGTGAGAGTCTATCCCCTCCCCATGTGGTGTCTGTGCTGTGAGAGTCTTCCCCTCCCCACGTGGGAGTCTGTGCGAGTCTGTGCTGTGAGAGTCTTCCCCTCCCTCATGGGAGTCTGTGCTGTGAGACTCTTCTCCTCCCCATGTGGGAGTCGTGCTGTGAGAGTCTATCCCTCCCCACCTGTGAGTCTGTGCTGTGAGAGTCTTTCCCTCCCCACAGGGGAGTCTGTGCTGTGAGAGTCTTCCCCTCCCCACACGGGAGTCTGTGCTGTGAGAGTCTTCCCCTCCCCACGTGGTAGTCTGTGCTGTGAGAGTCTTCCCCTCCCTCATGGGAGTCTGTGCTGCAGAGTCTTCCCCTCCCCACGCGGGAGTCTGTGCTGTGAGAGTCTATCCCCTCCCCACGTGGTAGTCTGTGCTGTGAGAGTCTTCCCCTCCCCACGCGGGAGTCTGTGCTGTGAGAGTCTAACCCTCTCCACGCGAGAGTCTGTGCTGTGAGAGTCTTCCCCTCCCCACAGGGGAGTCTGTGCTGTGAGAGTCTTTCCCTCCCCACAGGGGAGTCTGTGCTGTGAGAGTCTTCCCCTCCCCACGCGGGAGTCTGTCCTGTGAGAGTCTATCCCCTCCCCACGCGGGAGTCTGTGCTGTGAGAGTCTATCCCCTCCCCACGCGGGAGTCTGTGCTGTGACAGTCTTCCCCTCCCCACGCGGGAGTCTGTCCTGTGAGAGTCTATCCCCTCCCCACGTGGGGAGTCTGTGCTGTGAGAGTCTATCCCCTCCCCACGCGGGAGTCTGTGCTGTGAGAGTCTATCCCCCACCCCACGCGAGAGTCTGTGCTGTGAGAGTCTTTCCCCTCCTCACGTGGGAGTCTGTGCTGTGCAAGTCTCTCCTCCCCACATGGGAGTCTGTGCTGTGAGAGTCTTCCCCTCCCCACATGGGAGTCTGTGCTGTGAGAGTCTTCCCCCTCCCTCCTGGGAGTCTGTGCTGTGAGAGTCTTCCCCTCCCCACGTGGGAATCTGTGCTGTGAGAGTCTTCCCCCTCCCCACGCGGGAGGTCTGTGCTGTGAGAGTCTTCCCCTCCCCACGTGGGAGTCTGTACTGTGAGAGTCTTCCCCTCCCCACGCAGGAGTCTGTGCTGTGAGAGTCTATCCCTTCCCCACGCGGGAGTCTGTGCTGTGAGAGTCTTCCCCTCCCCACGTGGGGAGTCTGTGCTGTGAGAGTCTATCCCCTCCGCACGCGGGAGTCTGTGCTGTGAGAGTCTATCCCCCACCCCACGCGAGAGTCTGTGCTGTGAGAGTCTTTCCCCTCCTCACGTGGGAGTCTGTGCTGTGCAAGTCTTCTCCTCCCCACATGGGAGTCTGTGCTGTGAGAGTCTTCCCCTCCCCACGTGGGAGTCTGTGCTGTGAGAGTCTTCCCCTCCCCACGCGGGAGTCTGTCCTGTGAGAGTCTATCCCCTCCCCACGCGGGAGTCTGTGCTGTGAGAGTCTATCCCCTCCCCACACGGGAGTCTGTGCTGTGAGAGTCTTCCCCTCGCCACGCGGGAGTCTGTGCTGTGAGAGTCTTCCCCTCCCCACAGGAGAGTCTGTGTTGTGAGAATCTATCCCTCCCCACGCGGGAGTCTGTGCTGTGAGAGTCTATCCCCTCCCCACGCGGGAGTCTGTGCTGTGAGAGTCTTCCCCTCCCCACGCGGGAGTCTGTGCTGTGAGAGTCTTCCCCTCCCCACGCAGGAGTCTGTGCTGTGAGAGTCTATCCCCCTACCCGTGGGAGTCTGTGCTGTGAGAGTCTTTCCCCTCCCCACGGGGGAGTCTGTGCTGTGCAAGTCTTCTCCTCCCCACATGGGAGTCTGTGCTGTGAGAGTCTTCCCCTCCCCACGTGGGAGTCTGTGCTGTGAGAGTCTTCCCCCTCCCTCCTGGGAGTCTGTGCTGTGAGAGTCTTCCCCCTCCCCACGTGGGAATCTGTGCTGTGAGAGTCTTCCCCTCCCCACGCGGGAGTCTGTGCTGTGAGAGTCTTCCCCTCCACACGTGGGAGTCTGTGCTGTGAGAGTCTTCCCCCTCCCTCATGGGAGTCTGTGCTGTAAGAGTATTCTCCTCCCTACGTGGGAGTTTGTGCTGTGAGAGTCTTTCCCCTCCCCACGTGGGAGTCTGTGCTGTGAGAGTCTTCCCCTCCCTCATGGGAGTCTGTGCTGTGAGAGTCTTCCCCTCCCTCATGGCAGTCTGTGCTGCAGAGTCTTCCCCTCCCCAGGCGGGAGTCTGTGCTGTGAGAGTCTATCCCCTCCCCACGTGGTAGTCTGTGCTGTGAGAGTCTTCCCCTCCCCACGCGGGAGTCTGTGCTGTGAGAGTCTAACCCTCCCCACGCGAGAGTCTCTGCTGTGAGAGTCTTCCCCTCCCCACAGGGGAATCTGTGCTGTGAGAGTCTTCCCCTCCCCACAGGGGAATCTGTGCTGTGAGAGTCTCCCCTCCCCACAGGGGAGTCTGTGCTGTGAGAGTCTTCCCCTCCCCACCCGGGAGTCTGTGCTGTGAGAGTCTTCCCCTCCACACGTGGGAGTCTGTGCTGTGAGAGTCTATCCCCTCCCCACGGGGGAGTCTGTGCTGTGGGAGTCTTCCCCTCTCCCCGCGGGAGTCCTGTGCTGTGAGAGTCTTCCCCTCCCTCATGGGAGTCTGTGCTGTGAGAGTCTATCCCCTCCCCATGTGGTGTCTGTGCTGTGAGAGTCTTCCCCTCCCCACGTGGGAGTCTGTGCGAGTCTGTGCTGTGAGAGTCTTCCCCTCCCTCATGGGAGTCTGTGCTGTGAGACTCTTCTCCTCCCCATGTGGGAGTCTGTGCTGTGAGAGTCTATCCCTCCCCACCTGTGAGTCTGTGCTGTGAGAGTCTTTCCCTCCCCACAGGGGAGTCTGTGCTGTGAGAGTCTTCCCCTCCCCACACGGGAGTCTGTGCTGTGAGAGTCTTCCCCTCCCCACGTGGTAGTCTGTGCTGTGAGAGTCTTCCCCTCCCTCATGGGAGTCTGTGCTGCAGAGTCTTCCCCTCCCCACGCGGGAGTCTGTGCTGTGAGAGTCTATCCCTCCCCACGTGGTAGTCTGTGCTGTGAGAGTCTTCCCCTCCCCATGCGGGAGTCTGTCCTGTGAGAGTCTATCCCCTCCCCACGCGGGAGTCTGTGCTGTGAGAGTCTATCCCCTCCCCACGCGGGAGTCTGTGCTGTGACAGTCTTCCCCTCCCCACGCGGGAGTCTGTCCTGTGAGAGTCTATCCCCTCCCCACGTGGGAGTCTGTGCTGTGAGAGTCTATCCCCTCCCCACGCGGGAGTCTGTGCTGTGAGAGTCTATCCCCCACCCCACGCGAGAGTCTGTGCTGTGAGAGTCTTTCCCCTCCTCACGTGGGAGTCTGTGCTGTGCAAGTCTTCTCCTCCCCACATGGGAGTCTGTGCTGTGAGAGTCTTCCCCTCCCCACATGGGAGTCTGTGCTGTGAGAGTCTTCCCCCTCCCTCCTGGGAGTCTGTGCTGTGAGAGTCTTCCCCTCCCCACGTGGGAATCTGTGCTGTGAGAGTCTTCCCCTCCCCACGCGGGAGTCTGTGCTGTGAGAGTCTTCCCCTCCACCACGTGGGAGTCTGTGCTGTGAGAGTCTTCCCCTCGCCACGCGGGAGTCTGTGCTGTGAGAGTCTTCCCCTCCCCACAGGAGAGTCTGTGTTGTGAGAATCTATCCCTCCCCACGCGGGAGTCTGTGCTGTGAGAGTCTATCCCCTCCCCACGCGGGAGTCTGTGCTGTGAGAGTCTTCCCCTCCCCACGCGGGAGTCTGTGCTGTGAGAGTCTTCCCCTCCCCACGCAGGATTCTGTGCTGTGAGAGTCTATCCCCCTACACACGTGGGAGTCTGTGCTGTGAGAGTCTTTCCCCTCCCCACGGGGGAGTCTGTGCTGTGCAAGTCTTCTCCTCCCCACATGGGAGTCTGTGCTGTGAGAGTCTTCCCCTCCCCACGTGGGAGTCTGTGCTGTGAGAGTCTTCCCCCTCCCTCCTGGGAGTCTGTGCTG
Organism: Myotis yumanensis; assembly: GCF_028538775.1. Taxonomy (NCBI): domain Eukaryota; kingdom Metazoa; phylum Chordata; class Mammalia; order Chiroptera; family Vespertilionidae; genus Myotis; species Myotis yumanensis. Next base: position 141,006 of record NW_027223799.1, read on the forward strand.
TGAGAGTCTTCCCCTCCCCACGTGGGAATCTGTGCTGTGAGAGTCTTCCCCTCCCCACGCGGGAGTCTGTGCTGTGAGAGTCTTCCCCTCCACACGTGGGAGTCTGTGCTGTGAGAGTCTTCCCCCTCCCTCATGGGAGTCTGTGCTGTAAGAGTATTCTCCTCCCTACGTGGGAGTTTGTGCTGTGAGAGTCTTTCCCCTCCCTACGTGGGAGTCTGTGCTGTGAGAGTCTTCCCCTCCCTCATGGGAGTCTGTGCTGTGAGAGTCTTCCCCTCCCTCATGGCAGTCTGTGCTGCAGAGTCTTCCCCTCCCCACGCGGGAGTCTGTGCTGTGAGAGTCTAACCCTCCCCACGCAAGAGTCTGTGCTGTGAGAGTCTTCCCCTCCCCACAGGGGAATCTGTGCTGTGAGAGTCTTCCCCCTCCCCACAGGGGAATCTGTGCTGTGAGAGTCTCCCCTCCCCACAGGGGAGTCTGTGCTGTGAGAGTCTTCCCTTCCCCACAGGGGAGTCTGTGCTGTGAGAGTCTTCCCCTCCCCACGCGGGAGTCTTTCCTGTGAGAGTCTATCCCCTCCCCACGCGGGAGTCTGTGCTGTGAGAGTCTATCCCCTCCCCACGCGGGAGTCTGTGCTGTGAGAGTCTTCCCCTCCCCACGCAGGAGTCTGTGCTGTGAGAGTCTTCCCCTCCCCACAGGAGAGTCTGTGCTGTGAGAATCTATCCCTCCCCCCGAGGGAGTCTGTGCTGTGAGAGTCTATCCCCTCCCCCCGAGGGAGTCTGTGCTGTGAGAGTCTATCCCCTCCCCACGCGGGAGTCTGTGCTGTGAGAGTCTTCCCCTCCCCACGCAGGAGTCTGTGCTGTGAGAGTCTATCCCCCTACCCACGTGGGAGTCGGTGCTGTGAGAGTCTTTCCCCTCCCCACGTGGGAGTCTGTGCTGTGCAAGTCTTCTCCTCCCCACATGGGAGTCTGTGCTGTGAGAGTCTTCCCCTCCCCACGTGGGAGTCTGTGCTGTGAGAGTCTTCCCCCTCCCTCCTGGGAGTCTGTGCTGTGAGAGTCTTCCCCTCCCCACGTGGGAATCTGTGCTGTGAGAGTCTTCCCCTCCCCACGCGGGAGTCTGTGCTGTGAGAGTCTTCCCCTCCACACGTGGGAGTCTGTGCTGTGAGAGTCTTCCCCCTCCCTCATGGGAGTCTGTGCTGTAAGAGTATTCTCCTCCCTACGTGGGAGTTTGTGCTGTGAGAGTCTTTCCCCTCCCCACGCGGGAGTCTGTGCTGTGAGAGTCTAACCCTCCCCACGTGAGAGTCTGTGCTGTGAGAGTCTTCCCCTCCCCACAGGGGAATCTGTGCTGTGAGAGTCTTCCCCTCCCCACAGGGGAATCTGTGCTGTGAGAGTCTCCCCTCCCCACAGGGGAGTCTGTGCTGTGAGAGTCTTCCCTTCCCCACAGGGGAGTCTGTGCTGTGAGAGTCTTCCCCTCCCCACGCGGGAATCTTTCCTGTGAGAGTCTATCCCCTCCCCACGCGGGAGTCTGTGCTGTGAGAGTCTATCCCCTCCCCACGCGGGAGTCTGTGCTGTGAGAGTCTTCCCCTCCCCACGCAGGAGTCTGTGCTGTGAGAGTCTTTCCCTCCCCACAGGAGAGTCTGTGCTGTGAGAATCTATCCCTCCCCCCCAGGAGTCTGTGCTGTGAGAGTCTATCCCCTCCCCCCGAGGGAGTCTGTGCTGTGAGAGTCTATCCCCTCCCCACGCGGGAGTCTGTGCTGTGAGAGTCTTCCCTCCCCCACGCACGAGTCTGTGCTGTGAGAGTCTATCCCCCTAGCCACGTGGGAGTCGGTGCTGTGAGAGTCTTTCCCCTCCCCACGTGGGAGTCTGTGCTGTGCAAGTCTTCTCCTCCCCACATGGGAGTCTGTGCTGTGAGAGTCTTCCCCTCCCCACAGGAGAGTCTGTGCTGTGAGAGTCTTCCCCCTCCCTCCTGGGAGTCTGTGCTGTGAGAGTCTTCCCCTCCCTACGTGGGAATCTGTGCTGTGAGAGTCTTCCCCTCCCCACGCGGGAGTCTGTGCTGTGAGAGTCTTCCCCTCCTCACGTGGGAGTCTGTGCTGTGCAAGTCTTCTCCTCCCCACATGGGAGTCTGTGCTGTGAGAGTCTTCCCCTCCCCACGTGGGAGTCTGTGCTGTGAGAGTCTTCCCCCTCCCTCCTGGGAGTCTGTGCTGTGAGAGTCTTCCCCTCCCCACGTGGGAATCTGTGCTGTGAGAGTCTTCCCCCTCCCCACGCGGGAGTCTGTGCTGTGAGAGTCTTCCCCTCCACACGTGGGAGTCTGTGCTGTGAGAGTCTTCCCCTCCCTCATGGGAGTCTGGTGCTGTGAGACTCTTCTCCTCCCCATGTGGGAGTCTGTGCTGTGAGAGTCTATCCCTCCCCACGTGTGAGTCTGTGCTGTGAGAGTCTTCCCCTCCCCAAGCGGGAGTCGGTGCTGTGAGAGTCTTCCCCTCCCCACGCGGGAGTCTGTCCTGTGAGAGTCTATCCCCTCCCCACGCGGGAGTCTGTGCTGTGAGAGTCTCTCCCCTCCCCACGCGGGAGTCTGTGCTGTGAGAGTCTTCCCCTCGCCACGCGGGAGTCTGTGCTGTGAGAGTCTTCCCCTCCCCACAGGAGAGTCTGTGTTGTGAGAATCTATCCCTCCCCACGCGGGAGTCTGTGCTGTGAGAGTCTATCCCCTCCCCACGCGGGAGTCTGTGCTGTGAGAGTCTTCCCCTCCCCACGCGGGAGTCTGTGCTGTGAGAGTCTTCCCCTCCTCACGCGGGAGTCTGTGCTGTGAGAGTCTTCCCCTCCCCACGCAGGAGTCTGTGCTGTGAGAGTCTATCCCCCTACCCACGTGGGAGTCTGTGCTGTGAGAGTCTTTCCCCTCCCCACGGGGGAGTCTGTGCTGTGCAAGTCTTCTCCTCCCCACATGGGAGTCTGTGCTGTGAGAGTCTTCCCCTCCCCACGTGGGAGTCTGTGCTGTGAGAGATCTTCCCCCTCCCTCCTGGGAGTCTGTGCTGTGAGAGTCTTCCCCTCCCCACGTGGGAATCTGTGCTGTGAGAGTCTTCCCCTCCCCACGCGGGAGTCTGTGCTGTGAGAGTCTTCCCCTCCACACCTGGGAGTCTGTGCTGTGAGAGTCTTCCCCCTCCCCTCATGGGAGTCTGTGCTGTAAGAGTATTCTCCTCCCTACGTGGGAGTTTGTGCTGTGAGAGTCTTTCCCCTCCCCACGTGGGAGTCTGTGCTGTGAGAGTCTTCCCCTCCCTCATGGGAGTCTGTGCTGTGAGAGTCTTCCCCTCCCTCATGGCAGTCTGTGCTGCAGAGTCTTCCCCTCCCCAGGCGGGAGTCTGTGCTGTGAGAGTCTATCCCCTCCCCACGTGGTAGTCTGTGCTGTGAGAGTCTTCCCCTCCCCACGCGGGAGTCTGTGCTGTGAGAGTCTAACCCTCCCCACAGGGGAATCTGTGCTGTGAGAGTCTTCCCCTCCCCACAGGGGAATCTGTGCTGTGAGAGTCTCCCCTCCCCACAGGGGAGTCTGTGCTGTGAGAGTCTTCCCCTCCCCACCCGGGAGTCTGTGCTGTGAGAGTCTTCCCCTCCACACGTGGGAGTCTGTGCTGTGAGAGTCTATCCCCTCCCCACGGGGGAGTCTGTGCTGTGGGAGTCTTCCCCTCTCCCCGCGGGAGTCTGTGCTGTGAGAGTCTTCCCCTCCCTCATGGGAGTCTGTGCTGTGAGAGTCTATCCCCTCCCCATGTGGTGTCTGTGCTGTGAGAGTCTTCCCCTCCCCACGTGGGAGTCTGTGCGAGTCTGTGCTGTGAGAGTCTTCCCCTCCCTCATGGGAGTCTGTGCTGTGAGACTCTTCTCCTCCCCATGTGGGAGTCTGTGCTGTGAGAGTCTATCCCTCCCCACCTGTGAGTCTGTGCTGTGAGAGTCTTTCCCTCCCCACAGGGGAGTCTGTGCTGTGAGAGTCTTCCCCTCCCCACACGGGAGTCTGTGCTGTGAGAGTCTTCCCCTCCCCACGTGGTAGTCTGTGCTGTGAGAGTCTTCCCCTCCCTCATGGGAGTCTGTGCTGCAGAGTCTTCCCCTCCCCACGCGGGAGTCTGTGCTGTGAGAGTCTATCCCCTCCCCACGTGGTAGTCTGTGCTGTGAGAGTCTTCCCCTCCCCACGCGGGAGTCTGTGCTGTGAGAGTCTAACCCTCTCCACGCGAGAATCTGTGCTGTGAGAGTCTTCCCCTCCCCACAGGGGAGTCTGTGCTGTGAGAGTCTTTCCCTCCCCACAGGGGAGTCTGTGCTGTGAGAGTCTTCCCCTCCCCACGCGGGAGTCTGTCCTGTGAGAGTCTATCCCCTCCCCACGCGGGAGTCTGTGCTGTGAGAGTCTATCCCCTCCCCACGCGGGAGTCTGTGCTGTGACAGTCTTCCCCTCCCCACGCGGGAGTCTGTCCTGTGAGAGTCTATCCCCTCCCCACGTGGGAGTCTGTGCTGTGAGAGTCTATCCCCTCCCCACGCGGGAGTCTGTGCTGTGAGAGTCTATCCCCCACCCCACGCGAGAGTCTGTGCTGTGAGAGTCTTTCCCCTCCTCACGTGGGAGTCTGTGCTGTGCAAGTCTTCTCCTCCCCACATGGGAGTCTGTGCTGTGAGAGTCTTCCCCTCCCCACATGGGAGTCTGTGCTGTGAGAGTCTTCCCCCTCCCTCCTGGGAGTCTGTGCTGTGAGAGTCTTCCCCTCCCCACGTGGGAATCTGTGCTGTGAGAGTCTTCCCCTCCCCACGCGGGAGTCTGTGCTGTGAGAGTCTTCCCCTCCACACGTGGGAGTCTGTGCTGTGAGAGTCTTCCCCTCGCCACGCGGGAGTCTGTGCTGTGAGAGTCTTCCCCTCCCCACAGGAGAGTCTGTGTTGTGAGAATCTATCCCTCCCCACGCGGGAGTCTGTGCTGTGAGAGTCTATCCCCTCCCCACGCGGGAGTCTGTGCTGTGAGAGTCTTCCCCTCCCCACGCGGGAGTCTGTGCTGTGAGAGTCTTCCCCTCCCCACGCAGGATTCTGTGCTGTGAGAGTCTATCCCCCTACACACGTGGGAGTCTGTGCTGTGAGAGTCTTTCCCCTCCCCACGGGGGAGTCTGTGCTGTGCAAGTCTTCTCCTCCCCACATGGGAGTCTGTGCTGTGAGAGTCTTCCCCTCCCCACGTGGGAGTCTGTGCTGTGAGAGTCTTCCCCCTCCCTCCTGGGAGTCTGTGCTGTGAGAGTCTTCCCCTCCCCACGTGGGAATCTGTGCTGTGAGAGTCTTCCCCTCCCCACGCGGGAGTCTGTGCTGTGAGAGTCTTCCCCTCCACACGTGGGAGTCTGTGCTGTGAGAGTCTTCCCCCTCCCTCATGGGAGTCTGTGCTGTAAGAGTATTCTCCTCCCTACGTGGGAGTTTGTGCTGTGAGAGTCTTTCCCCTCCCTACGTGGGAGTCTGTGCTGTGAGAGTCTTCCCCTCCCTCATGGGAGTCTGTGCTGTGAGAGTCTTCCCCTCCCTCATGGCAGTCTGTGCTGCAGAGTCTTCCCCTCCCCAGGCGGGAGTCTGTGCTGTGAGAGTCTATCCCCTCCCCACGTGGTAGTCTGTGCTGTGAGAGTCTAACCCTCCCCACGCAAGAGTCTGTGCTGTGAGAGTCTTCCCCTCCCCACAGGGGAATCTGTGCTGTGAGAGTCTTCCCCTCCCCACAGGGGAATCTGTGCTGTGAGAGTCTCCCCTCCCCACAGGGGAGTCTGTGCTGTGAGAGTCTTCCCTTCCCCACAGGGGAGTCTGTGCTGTGAGAGTCTTCCCCTCCCCACGCGGGAGTCTTTCCTGTGAGAGTCTATCCCCTCCCCACGCGGGAGTCTGTGCTGTGAGAGTCTATCCCCTCCCCACGCGGGAGTCTGTGCTGTGAGAGTCTTCCCCTCCCCACGCAGGAGTCTGTGCTGTGAGAGTCTTCCCCTCCCCACAGGAGAGTCTGTGCTGTGAGAATCTATCCCTCCCCCCGAGGGAGTCTGTGCTGTGAGAGTCTATCCCCTCCCCCCGAGGGAGTCTGTGCTGTGAGAGTCTATCCCCTCCCCACGCGGGAGTCTGTGCTGTGAGAGTCTTCCCCTCCCCACGCAGGAGTCTGTGCTGTGAGAGTCTATCCCCCTACCCACGTGGGAGTCGGTGCTGTGAGAGTCTTTCCCCTCCCCACGTGGGAGTCTGTGCTGTGCAAGTCTTCTCCTCCCCACATGGGAGTCTGTGCTGTGAGAGTCTTCCCCTCCCCACGTGGGAGTCTGTGCTGTGAGAGTCTTCCCCCTCCCTCCTGGGAGTCTGTGCTGTGAGAGTCTTCCCCTCCCCACGTGGGAATCTGTGCTGTGAGAGTCTTCCCCTCCCCACGCGGGAGTCTGTGCTGTGAGAGTCTTCCCCTCCACACGTGGGAGTCTGTGCTGTGAGAGTCTTCCCCCTCCCTCATGGGAGTCTGTGCTGTAAGAGTATTCTCCTCCCTACGTGGGAGTTTGTGCTGTGAGAGTCTTTCCCCTCCCCACGCGGGAGTCTGTGCTGTGAGAGTCTAACCCTCCCCACGTGAGAGTCTGTGCTGTGAGAGTCTTCCCCTCCCCACAGGGGAATCTGTGCTGTGAGAGTCTTCCCCTCCCCACAGGGGAATCTGTGCTGTGAGAGTCTCCCCTCCCCACAGGGGAGTCTGTGCTGTGAGAGTCTTCCCTTCCCCACAGGGGAGTCTGTGCTGTGAGAGTCTTCCCCTCCCCACGCGGGAATCTTTCCTGTGAGAGTCTATCCCCTCCCCACGCGGGAGTCTGTGCTGTGAGAGTCTATCCCCTCCCCACGCGGGAGTCTGTGCTGTGAGAGTCTTCCCCTCCCCACGCAGGAGTCTGTGCTGTGAGAGTCTTTCCCTCCCCACAGGAGAGTCTGTGCTGTGAGAATCTATCCCTCCCCCCCAGGGAGTCTGTGCTGTGAGAGTCTATCCCCTCCCCCCGAGGGAGTCTGTGCTGTGAGAGTCTATCCCCTCCCCACGCGGGAGTCTGTGCTGTGAGAGTCTTCCCCTCCCCACGCACGAGTCTGTGCTGTGAGAGTCTATCCCCCTAGCCACGTGGGAGTCGGTGCTGTGAGAGTCTTTCCCCTCCCCACGTGGGAGTCTGTGCTGTGCAAGTCTTCTCCTCCCCACATGGGAGTCTGTGCTGTGAGAGTCTTCCCCTCCCCACAGGAGAGTCTGTGCTGTGAGAGTCTTCCCCCTCCCTCCTGGGAGTCTGTGCTGTGAGAGTCTTCCCCCTCCCTACGTGGGAATCTGTGCTGTGAGAGTCTTCCCCTCCCCACGCGGGAGTCTGTGCTGTGAGAGTCTTCCCCTCCTCACGTGGGAGTCTGTGCTGTGCAAGTCTTCTCCTCCCCACATGGGAGTCTGTGCTGTGAGAGTCTTCCCCTCCCCACGTGGGAGTCTGTGCTGTGAGAGTCTTCCCCCTCCCTCCTGGGAGTCTGTGCTGTGAGAGTCTTCCCCTCCCCACGTGGGAATCTGTGCTGTGAGAGTCTTCCCCTCCCCACGCGGGAGTCTGTGCTGTGAGAGTCTTCCCCTCCACACGTGGGAGTCTGTGCTGTGAGAGTCTTCCCCTCCCTCATGGGAGTCTGTGCTGTGAGACTCTTCTCCTCCCCATGTGGGAGTCTGTGCTGTGAGAGTCTATCCCTCCCCACGTGTGAGTCTGTGCTGTGAGAGTCTTCCCCTCCCCAAGCGGGAGTCGGTGCTGTGAGAGTCTTCCCCTCCCCACGCGGGAGTCTGTCCTGTGAGAGTCTATCCCCTCCCCACGCGGGAGTCTGTGCTGTGAGAGTCTCTCCCCTCCCCACGCGGGAGTCTGTGCTGTGAGAGTCTTCCCCTCGCCACGCGGGAGTCTGTGCTGTGAGAGTCTTCCCCTCCCCACGCGGGAGTCTGTGCTGTGAGAGTCTTCCCCTCCCCACGCGGGAGTCTGTGCTGTGAGAGTCTTCCCCTCCCCACGCGGGAGTCTGTGCTGTGAGAGTCTTCCCCTCCCCACGCGGGAGTCTGTGCTGTGAGAGTCTTCCCCTCCCCACGCAGGAGTCTGTGCTGTGAGAGTCTATCCCCCTACCCACGTGGGAGTCTGTGCTGTGAGAGTCTTTCCCCTCCCCACGGGGGAGTCTGTGCTGTGCAAGTCTTCTCCTCCCCACATGGGAGTCTGTGCTGTGAGAGTCTTCCCCTCCCCACGTGGGAGTCTGTGCTGTGAGAGTCTTCCCCCTCCCTCCTGGGAGTCTGTGCTGTGAGAGTCTTCCCCTCCCCACGTGGGAATCTGTGCTGTGAGAGTCTTCCCCTCCCCACGCGGGAGTCTGTGCTGTGAGAGTCTTCCCCTCCACACGTGGGAGTCTGTGCTGTGAGAGTCTTCCCCCTCCCTCATGGGAGTCTGTGCTGTAAGAGTATTCTCCTCCCTACGTGGGAGTTTGTGCTGTGAGAGTCTTTCCCCTCCCCACGTGGGAGTCTGTGCTGTGAGAGTCTTCCCCTCCCTCATGGGAGTCTGTGCTGTGAGAGTCTTCCCCTCCCTCATGGCAGTCTGTGCTGCAGAGTCTTCCCCTCCCCAGGCGGGAGTCTGTGCTGTGAGAGTCTATCCCCTCCCCACGTGGTAGTCTGTGCTGTGAGAGTCTTCCCCTCCCCACGCGGGAGTCTGTGCTGTGAGAGTCTAACCCTCCCCACGCGAGAGTCTGTGCTGTGAGAGTCTTCCCCTCCCCACAGGGGAATCTGTGCTGTGAGAGTCTTCCCCTCCCCACAGGGGAATCTGTGCTGTGAGAGTCTCCCCTCCCCACAGGGGAGTCTGTGCTGTGAGAGTCTTCCCCTCCCCACCCGGGAGTCTGTGCTGTGAGAGTCTTCCCCTCCACACGTGGGAGTCTGTGCTGTGAGAGTCTATCCCCTCCCCACGGGGGAGTCTGTGCTGTGGGAGTCTTCCCCTCTCCCCGCGGGAGTCTGTGCTGTGAGAGTCTTCCACTCCCTCATGGGAGTCTGTGCTGTGAGAGTCTATCCCCTCCCCATGTGGTGTCTGTGCTGTGAGAGTCTTCCCCTCCCCACGTGGGAGTCTGTGCGAGTCTGTGCTGTGAGAGTCTTCCCCTCCCTCATGGGAGTCTGTGCTGTGAGACTCTTCTCCTCCCCATGTGGGAGTCTGTGCTGTGAGAGTCTATCCCTCCCCACCTGTGAGTCTGTGCTGTGAGAGTCTTTCCCTCCCCACAGGGGAGTCTGTGCTGTGAGAGTCTTCCCCTCCCCACACGGGAGTCTGTGCTGTGAGAGTCTTCCCCTCCCCACGTGGTAGTCTGTGCTGTGAGAGTCTTCCCCTCCCTCATGGGAGTCTGTGCTGCAGAGTCTTCCCCTCCCCACGCGGGAGTCTGTGCTGTGAGAGTCTATCCCCTCCCCACGTGGTAGTCTGTGCTGTGAGAGTCTTCCCCTCCCCACGCGGGAGTCTGTGCTGTGAGAGTCTAACCCTCTCCACGCGAGAGTCTGTGCTGTGAGAGTCTTCCCCTCCCCACAGGGGAGTCTGTGCTGTGAGAGTCTTTCCCTCCCCACAGGGGAGTCTGTGCTGTGAGAGTCTTCCCCTCCCCACGCGGGAGTCTGTCCTGTGAGAGTCTATCCCCTCCCCACGCGGGAGTCTGTGCTGTGAGGATCTATCCCCTCCCCACGCGGGAGTCTGTGCTGTGACAGTCTTCCCCTCCCCACGCGGGAGTCTGTCCTGTGAGAGTCTATCCCCTCCCCACGTGGGAGTCTGTGCTGTGAGAGTCTATCCCCTCCCCACGCGGGAGTCTGTGCTGTGAGAGTCTATCCCCCACCCCACGCGAGAGTCTGTGCTGTGAGAGTCTTTCCCCTCCTCACGTGGGAGTCTGTGCTGTGCAAGTCTTCTCCTCCCCACATGGGAGTCTGTGCTGTGAGAGTCTTCCCCTCCCCACATGGGAGTCTGTGCTGTGAGAGTCTTCCCCCTCCCTCCTGGGAGTCTGTGCTGTGAGAGTCTTCCCCTCCCCACGTGGGAATCTGTGCTGTGAGAGTCTTCCCCTCCCCACGCGGGAGTCTGTGCTGTGAGAGTCTTCCCCTCCCCACGTGGGAGTCTGTACTGTGAGAGTCTTCCCCTCCCCACGCAGGAGTCTGTGCTGTGAGAGTCTATCCCTTCCCCACGCGGGAGTCTGTGCTGTGAGAGTCTTCCCCTCCCCACGTGGGAGTCTGTGCTGTGAGAGTCTATCCCCTCCGCACGCGGGAGTCTGTGCTGTGAGAGTCTATCCCCCACCCCACGCGAGAGTCTGTGCTGTGAGAGTCTTTCCCCTCCTCACGTGGGAGTCTGTGCTGTGCAAGTCTTCTCCTCCCCACATGGGAGTCTGTGCTGTGAGAGTCTTCCCCTCCCCACGTGGGAGTCTGTGCTGTGAGAGTCTTCCCCTCCCCACGCGGGAGTCTGTCCTGTGAGAGTCTATCCCCTCCCCACGCGGGAGTCTGTGCTGTGAGAGTCTATCCCCTCCCCACACGGGAGTCTGTGCTGTGAGAGTCTTCCCCTCGCCACGCGGGAGTCTGTGCTGTGAGAGTCTTCCCCTCCCCACAGGAGAGTCTGTGTTGTGAGAATCTATCCCTCCCCACGCGGGAGTCTGTGCTGTGAGAGTCTATCCCCTCCCCACGCGGGAGTCTGTGCTGTGAGAGTCTTCCCCTCCCCACGCGGGAGTCTGTGCTGTGAGAGTCTTCCCCTCCCCACGCAGGAGTCTGTGCTGTGAGAGTCTATCCCCCTACCCACGTGGGAGTCTGTGCTGTGAGAGTCTTTCCCCTCCCCACGGGGGAGTCTGTGCTGTGCAAGTCTTCTCCTCCCCACATGGGAGTCTGTGCTGTGAGAGTCTTCCCCTCCCCACGTGGGAGTCTGTGCTGTGAGAGTCTTCCCCCTCCCTCCTGGGAGTCTGTGCTGTGAGAGTCTTCCCCTCCCCACGTGGGAATCTGTGCTGTGAGAGTCTTCCCCTCCCCACGCGGGAGTCTGTGCTGTGAGAGTCTTCCCCTCCACACGTGGGAGTCTGTGCTGTGAGAGTCTTCCCCCTCCCTCATGGGAGTCTGTGCTGTAAGAGTATTCTCCTCCCTACGTGGGAGTTTGTGCTGTGAGAGTCTTTCCCCTCCCCACGTGGGAGTCTGTGCTGTGAGAGTCTTCCCCTCCCTCATGGGAGTCTGTGCTGTGAGAGTCTTCCCCTCCCTCATGGCAGTCTGTGCTGCAGAGTCTTCCCCTCCCCAGGCGGGAGTCTGTGCTGTGAGAGTCTATCCCCTCCCCACGTGGTAGTCTGTGCTGTGAGAGTCTTCCCCTCCCCACGCGGGAGTCTGTGCTGTGAGAGTCTAACCCTCCCCACGCGAGAGTCTCTGCTGTGAGAGTCTTCCCCTCCCCACAGGGGAATCTGTGCTGTGAGAGTCTTCCCCTCCCCACAGGGGAATCTGTGCTGTGAGAGTCTCCCCTCCCCACAGGGGAGTCTGTGCTGTGAGAGTCTTCCCCTCCCCACCCGGGAGTCTGTGCTGTGAGAGTCTTCCCCTCCACACGTGGGAGTCTGTGCTGTGAGAGTCTATCCCCTCCCCACGGGGGAGTCTGTGCTGTGGGAGTCTTCCCCTCTCCCCGCGGGAGTCTGTGCTGTGAGAGTCTTCCCCTCCCTCATGGGAGTCTGTGCTGTGAGAGTCTATCCCCTCCCCATGTGGTGTCTGTGCTGTGAGAGTCTTCCCCTCCCCACGTGGGAGTCTGTGCGAGTCTGTGCTGTGAGAGTCTTCCCCTCCCTCATGGGAGTCTGTGCTGTGAGACTCTTCTCCTCCCCATGTGGGAGTCTGTGCTGTGAGAGTCTATCCCTCCCCACCTGTGAGTCTGTGCTGTGAGAGTCTTTCCCTCCCCACAGGGGAGTCTGTGCTGTGAGAGTCTTCCCCTCCCCACACGGGAGTCTGTGCTGTGAGAGTCTTCCCCTCCCCACGTGGTAGTCTGTGCTGTGAGAGTCTTCCCCTCCCTCATGGGAGTCTGTGCTGCAGAGTCTTCCCCTCCCCACGCGGGAGTCTGTGCTGTGAGAGTCTATCCCCTCCCCACGTGGTAGTCTGTGCTGTGAGAGTCTTCCCCTCCCCACGCGGGAGTCTGTCCTGTGAGAGTCTATCCCCTCCCCACGCGGGAGTCTGTGCTGTGAGAGTCTATCCCCTCCCCACGCGGGAGTCTGTGCTGTGACAGTCTTCCCCTCCCCACGCGGGAGTCTGTCCTGTGAGAGTCTATCCCCTCCCCACGTGGGAGTCTGTGCTGTGAGAGTCTATCCCCTCCCCACGCGGGAGTCTGTGCTGTGAGAGTCTATCCCCCACCCCACGCGAGAGTCTGTGCTGTGAGAGTCTTTCCCCTCCTCACGTGGGAGTCTGTGCTGTGCAAGTCTTCTCCTCCCCACATGGGAGTCTGTGCTGTGAGAGTCTTCCCCTCCCCACATGGGAGTCTGTGCTGTGAGAGTCTTCCCCCTCCCTCCTGGGAGTCTGTGCTGTGAGAGTCTTCCCCTCCCCACGTGGGAATCTGTGCTGTGAGAGTCTTCCCCTCCCCACGCGGGAGTCTGTGCTGTGAGAGTCTTCCCCTCCACACGTGGGAGTCTGTGCTGTGAGAGTCTTCCCCTCGCCACGCGGGAGTCTGTGCTGTGAGAGTCTTCCCCTCCCCACAGGAGAGTCTGTGTTGTGAGAATCTATCCCTCCCCACGCGGGAGTCTGTGCTGTGAGAGTCTATCCCCTCCCCACGCGGGAGTCTGTGCTGTGAGAGTCTTCCCCTCCCCACGCGGGAGTCTGTGCTGTGAGAGTCTTCCCCTCCCCACGCAGGATTCTGTGCTGTGAGAGTCTATCCCCCTACACACGTGGGAGTCTGTGCTGTGAGAGTCTTTCCCCTCCCCACGGGGGAGTCTGTGCTGTGCAAGTCTTCTCCTCCCCACATGGGAGTCTGTGCTGTGAGAGTCTTCCCCTCCCCACGTGGGAGTCTGTGCTGTGAGAGTCTTCCCCCTCCCTCCTGGGAGTCTGTGCTGTGAGAGTCTTCCCCTCCCCACGTGGGAATCTGTGCTGTGAGAGTCTTCCCCTCCCCACGCGGGAGTCTGTGCTGTGAGAGTCTTCCCCTCCACACGTGGGAGTCTGTGCTGTGAGAGTCTTCCCCCTCCCTCATGGGAGTCTGTGCTGTAAGAGTATTCTCCTCCCTACGTGGGAGTTTGTGCTGTGAGAGTCTTTCCCCTCCCTACGTGGGAGTCTGTGCTGTGAGAGTCTTCCCCTCCCTCATGGGAGTCTGTGCTGTGAGAGTCTTCCCCTCCCTCATGGCAGTCTGTGCTGCAGAGTCTTCCCCTCCCCACGCGGGAGTCTGTGCTGTGAGAGTCTAACCCTCCCCACGCAAGAGTCTGTGCTGTGAGAGTCTTCCCCTCCCCACAGGGGAATCTGTGCTGTGAGAGTCTTCCCCTCCCCACAGGGGAATCTGTGCTGTGAGAGTCTCCCCTCCCCACAGGGGAGTCTGTGCTGTGAGAGTCTTCCCTTCCCCACAGGGGAGTCTGTGCTGTGAGAGTCTTCCCCTCCCCACGCGGGAGTCTTTCCTGTGAGAGTCTATCCCCTCCCCACGCGGGAGTCTGTGCTGTGAGAGTCTATCCCCTCCCCACGCGGGAGTCTGTGCTGTGAGAGTCTTCCCCTCCCCACGCAGGAGTCTGTGCTGTGAGAGTCTTCCCCTCCCCACAGGAGAGTCTGTGCTGTGAGAATCTATCCCTCCCCCCGAGGGAGTCTGTGCTGTGAGAGTCTATCCCCTCCCCCCGAGGGAGTCTGTGCTGTGAGAGTCTATCCCCTCCCCACGCGGGAGTCTGTGCTGTGAGAGTCTTCCCCTCCCCACGCAGGAGTCTGTGCTGTGAGAGTCTATCCCCCTACCCACGTGGGAGTCGGTGCTGTGAGAGTCTTTCCCCTCCCCACGTGGGAGTCTGTGCTGTGCAAGTCTTCTCCTCCCCACATGGGAGTCTGTGCTGTGAGAGTCTTCCCCTCCCCACGTGGGAGTCTGTGCTGTGAGAGTCTTCCCCCTCCCTCCTGGGAGTCTGTGCTGTGAGAGTCTTCCCCTCCCCACGTGGGAATCTGTGCTGTGAGAGTCTTCCCCTCCCCACGCGGGAGTCTGTGCTGTGAGAGTCTTCCCCTCCACACGTGGGAGTCTGTGCTGTGAGAGTCTTCCCCCTCCCTCATGGGAGTCTGTGCTGTAAGAGTATTCTCCTCCCTACGTGGGAGTTTGTGCTGTGAGAGTCTTTCCCCTCCCCACGCGGGAGTCTGTGCTGTGAGAGTCTAACCCTCCCCACGTGAGAGTCTGTGCTGTGAGAGTCTTCCCCTCCCCACAGGGGAATCTGTGCTGTGAGAGTCTTCCCCTCCCCACAGGGGAATCTGTGCTGTGAGAGTCTCCCCTCCCCACAGGGGAGTCTGTGCTGTGAGAGTCTTCCCTTCCCCACAGGGGAGTCTGTGCTGTGAGAGTCTTCCCCTCCCCACGCGGGAATCTTTCCTGTGAGAGTCTATCCCCTCCCCACGCGGGAGTCTGTGCTGTGAGAGTCTATCCCCTCCCCACGCGGGAGTCTGTGCTGTGAGAGTCTTCCCCTCCCCACGCAGGAGTCTGTGCTGTGAGAGTCTTTCCCTCCCCACAGGAGAGTCTGTGCTGTGAGAATCTATCCCTCCCCCCCAGGGAGTCTGTGCTGTGAGAGTCTATCCCCTCCCCCCGAGGGAGTCTGTGCTGTGAGAGTCTATCCCCTCCCCACGCGGGAGTCTGTGCTGTGAGAGTCTTCCCCTCCCCACGCACGAGTCTGTGCTGTGAGAGTCTATCCCCCTAGCCACGTGGGAGTCGGTGCTGTGAGAGTCTTTCCCCTCCCCACGTGGGAGTCTGTGCTGTGCAAGTCTTCTCCTCCCCACATGGGAGTCTGTGCTGTGAGAGTCTTCCCCTCCCCACAGGAGAGTCTGTGCTGTGAGAGTCTTCCCCCTCCCTCCTGGGAGTCTGTGCTGTGAGAGTCTTCCCCTCCCTACGTGGGAATCTGTGCTGTGAGAGTCTTCCCCTCCCCACGCGGGAGTCTGTGCTGTGAGAGTCTTCCCCTCCTCACGTGGGAGTCTGTGCTGTGCAAGTCTTCTCCTCCCCACATGGGAGTCTGTGCTGTGAGAGTCTTCCCCTCCCCACGTGGGAGTCTGTGCTGTGAGAGTCTTCCCCCTCCCTCCTGGGAGTCTGTGCTGTGAGAGTCTTCCCCTCCCCACGTGGGAATCTGTGCTGTGAGAGTCTTCCCCTCCCCACGCGGGAGTCTGTGCTGTGAGAGTCTTCCCCTCCACACGTGGGAGTCTGTGCTGTGAGAGTCTTCCCCTCCCTCATGGGAGTCTGTGCTGTGAGACTCTTCTCCTCCCCATGTGGGAGTCTGTGCTGTGAGAGTCTATCCCTCCCCACGTGTGAGTCTGTGCTGTGAGAGTCTTCCCCTCCCCAAGCGGGAGTCGGTGCTGTGAGAGTCTTCCCCTCCCCACGCGGGAGTCTGTCCTGTGAGAGTCTATCCCCTCCCCACGCGGGAGTCTGTGCTGTGAGAGTCTCTCCCCTCCCCACGCGGGAGTCTGTGCTGTGAGAGTCTTCCCCTCGCCACGCGGGAGTCTGTGCTGTGAGAGTCTTCCCCTCCCCACAGGAGAGTCTGTGTTGTGAGAATCTATCCCTCCCCACGCGGGAGTCTGTGCTGTGAGAGTCTATCCCCTCCCCACGCGGGAGTCTGTGCTGTGAGAGTCTTCCCCTCCCCACGCGGGAGTCTGTGCTGTGAGAGTCTTCCCCTCCTCACGCGGGAGTCTGTGCTGTGAGAGTCTTCCCCTCCCCACGCAGGAGTCTGTGCTGTGAGAGTCTATCCCCCTACCCACGTGGGAGTCTGTGCTGTGAGAGTCTTTCCCCTCCCCACGGGGGAGTCTGTGCTGTGCAAGTCTTCTCCTCCCCACATGGGAGTCTGTGCTGTGAGAGTCTTCCCCTCCCCACGTGGGAGTCTGTGCTGTGAGAGATCTTCCCCCTCCCTCCTGGGAGTCTGTGCTGTGAGAGTCTTCCCCTCCCCACGTGGGAATCTGTGCTGTGAGAGTCTTCCCCTCCCCACGCGGGAGTCTGTGCTGTGAGAGTCTTCCCCTCCACACCTGGGAGTCTGTGCTGTGAGAGTCTTCCCCCTCCCTCATGGGAGTCTGTGCTGTAAGAGTATTCTCCTCCCTACGTGGGAGTTTGTGCTGTGAGAGTCTTTCCCCTCCCCACGTGGGAGTCTGTGCTGTGAGAGTCTTCCCCTCCCTCATGGGAGTCTGTGCTGTGAGAGTCTTCCCCTCCCTCATGGCAGTCTGTGCTGCAGAGTCTTCCCCTCCCCAGGCGGGAGTCTGTGCTGTGAGAGTCTATCCCCTCCCCACGTGGTAGTCTGTGCTGTGAGAGTCTTCCCCTCCCCACGCGGGAGTCTGTGCTGTGAGAGTCTAACCCTCCCCACGCGAGAGTCTCTGCTGTGAGAGTCTTCCCCTCCCCACAGGGGAATCTGTGCTGTGAGAGTCTTCCCCTCCCCACAGGGGAATCTGTGCTGTGAGAGTCTCCCCTCCCCACAGGGGAGTCTGTGCTGTGAGAGTCTTCCCCTCCCCACCCGGGAGTCTGTGCTGTGAGAGTCTTCCCCTCCACACGTGGGAGTCTGTGCTGTGAGAGTCTATCCCCTCCCCACGGGGGAGTCTGTGCTGTGGGAGTCTTCCCCTCTCCCCGCGGGAGTCTGTGCTGTGAGAGTCTTCCCCTCCCTCATGGGAGTCTGTGCTGTGAGAGTCTATCCCCTCCCCATGTGGTGTCTGTGCTGTGAGAGTCTTCCCCTCCCCACGTGGGAGTCTGTGCGAGTCTGTGCTGTGAGAGTCTTCCCCTCCCTCATGGGAGTCTGTGCTGTGAGACTCTTCTCCTCCCCATGTGGGAGTCTGTGCTGTGAGAGTCTATCCCTCCCCACCTGTGAGTCTGTGCTGTGAGAGTCTTTCCCTCCCCACAGGGGAGTCTGTGCTGTGAGAGTCTTCCCCTCCCCACACGGGAGTCTGTGCTGTGAGAGTCTTCCCCTCCCCACGTGGTAGTCTGTGCTGTGAGAGTCTTCCCCTCCCTCATGGGAGTCTGTGCTGCAGAGTCTTCCCCTCCCCACGCGGGAGTCTGTGCTGTGAGAGTCTATCCCCTCCCCACGTGGTAGTCTGTGCTGTGAGAGTCTTCCCCTCCCCACGCGGGAGTCTGTGCTGTGAGAGTCTAACCCTCTCCACGCGAGAATCTGTGCTGTGAGAGTCTTCCCCTCCCCACAGGGGAGTCTGTGCTGTGAGAGTCTTTCCCTCCCCACAGGGGAGTCTGTGCTGTGAGAGTCTTCCCCTCCCCACGCGGGAGTCTGTCCTGTGAGAGTCTATCCCCTCCCCACGCGGGAGTCTGTGCTGTGAGAGTCTATCCCCTCCCCACGCGGGAGTCTGTGCTGTGACAGTCTTCCCCTCCCCACGCGGGAGTCTGTCCTGTGAGAGTCTATCCCCTCCCCACGTGGGAGTCTGTGCTGTGAGAGTCTATCCCCTCCCCACGCGGGAGTCTGTGCTGTGAGAGTCTATCCCCCACCCCACGCGAGAGTCTGTGCTGTGAGAGTCTTTCCCCTCCTCACGTGGGAGTCTGTGCTGTGCAAGTCTTCTCCTCCCCACATGGGAGTCTGTGCTGTGAGAGTCTTCCCCTCCCCACATGGGAGTCTGTGCTGTGAGAGTCTTCCCCCTCCCTCCTGGGAGTCTGTGCTGTGAGAGTCTTCCCCTCCCCACGTGGGAATCTGTGCTGTGAGAGTCTTCCCCTCCCCACGCGGGAGTCTGTGCTGTGAGAGTCTTCCCCTCCACACGTGGGAGTCTGTGCTGTGAGAGTCTTCCCCCTCCCTCATGGGAGTCTGTGCTGTAAGAGTATTCTCCTCCCCACGTGGGAGTTTGTGCTGTGAGAGTCTTTCCCCTCCCTACGTGGGAGTCTGTGCTGTGAGAGTCTTCCCCTCCCTCATGGGAGTCTGTGCTGTGAGAGTCTTCCCCTCCCTCATGGCAGTCTGTGCTGCAGAGTCTTCCCCTCCCCAGGCGGGAGTCTGTGCTGTGAGAGTCTATCCCCTCCCCACGTGGTAGTCTGTGCTGTGAGAGTCTAACCCTCCCCACGCAAGAGTCTGTGCTGTGAGAGTCTTCCCCTCCCCACAGGGGAATCTGTGCTGTGAGAGTCTTCCCCTCCCCACAGGGGAATCTGTGCTGTGAGAGTCTCCCCTCCCCACAGGGGAGTCTGTGCTGTGAGAGTCTTCCCTTCCCCACAGGGGAGTCTGTGCTGTGAGAGTCTTCCCCTCCCCACGCGGGAGTCTGTGCTGTGAGAGTCTATCCCCTCCCCACGCGGGAGTCTGTGCTGTGAGAGTCTTCCCCTCCCCACGCAGGAGTCTGTGCTGTGAGAGTCTTCCCCTCCCCACAGGAGAGTCTGTGCTGTGAGAATCTATCCCTCCCCCCGAGGGAGTCTGTGCTGTGAGAGTCTATCCCCTCCCCCCGAGGGAGTCTGTGCTGTGAGAGTCTATCCCCTCCCCACGCGGGAGTCTGTGCTGTGAGAGTCTTCCCCTCCCCACGCAGGAGTCTGTGCTGTGAGAGTCTATCCCCCTACCCACGTGGGAGTCGGTGCTGTGAGAGTCTTTCCCCTCCCCACGTGGGAGTCTGTGCTGTGCAAGTCTTCTCCTCCCCACATGGGAGTCTGTGCTGTGAGAGTCTTCCCCTCCCCACGTGGGAGTCTGTGCTGTGAGAGTCTTCCCCCTCCCTCCTGGGAGTCTGTGCTGTGAGAGTCTTCCCCTCCCCACGTGGGAATCAGTGCTGTGAGAGTCTTCCCCTCCCCACGCGGGAGTCTGTGCTGTGAGAGTCTTCCCCTCCACACGTGGGAGTCTGTGCTGTGAGAGTCTTCCCCTCCACACGTGGGAGTCTGTGCTGTGAGAGTCTTCCCCTCCCTCATGGGAGTCTGTGCTGCAGAGTCTTCCCCTCCCCACGCGGGAGTCTGTGCTGTGAGAGTCTATCCCCTCCCCACGTGGTAGTCTGTGCTGTGAGAGTCTTCCCCTCCCCACGCGGGAGTCTGTGCTGTGAGAGTCTAACCCTCTCCACGCGAGAGTCTGTGCTGTGAGAGTCTTCCCCTCCCCACAGGGGAGTCTGTGCTGTGAGAGTCTTCCCCTCCCCACAGAGGAGTCTGTGCTGTGAGAGTCTTCCCCTCCCCACGCGGGAGTCTGTCCTGTGAGAGTCTATCCCCTCCCCACGCGGGAGTCTGTGCTGTGAGAGTCTATCCCCTCCCCACGCGGGAGTCTGTGCTGTGACAGTCTTCCCCTCCCCACGCGGGAGTCTGTCCTGTGAGAGTCTATCCCCTCCCCACGTGGGAGTCTGTGCTGTGAGAGTCTATCCCCTCCCCACGCGGGAGTCTGTGCTGTGAGAGTCTATCCCCCACCCCACGCGAGAGTCTGTGCTGTGAGAGTCTTTCCCCTCCTCACGTGGGAGTCTGTGCTGTGCAAGTCTTCTCCTCCCCACATGGGAGTCTGTGCTGTGAGAGTCTTCCCCTCCCCACATGGGAGTCTGTGCTGTGAGAGTCTTCCCCCTCCCTCCTGGGAGTCTGTGCTGTGAGAGTCTTCCCCTCCCCACGTGGGAATCTGTGCTGTGAGAGTCTTCCCCTCCCCACGCGGGAGTCTGTGCTGTGAGAGTCTTCCCCTCCACACGTGGGAGTCTGTGCTGTGAGAGTCTTCCCCTCGCCACGCGGGAGTCTGTGCTGTGAGAGTCTTCCCCTCCCCACAGGAGAGTCTGTGTTGTGAGAATCTATCCCTCCCCACGCGGGAGTCTGTGCTGTGAGAGTCTATCCCCTCCCCACGCGGGAGTCTGTGCTGTGAGAGTCTTCCCCTCCCCACGCGGGAGTCTGTGCTGTGAGAGTCTTCCCCTCCCCACGCAGGAGTCTGTGCTGTGAGAGTCTATCCCCCTACACACGTGGGAGTCTGTGCTGTGAGAGTCTTTCCCCTCCCCACGGGGGAGTCTGTGCTGTGCAAGTCTTCTCCTCCCCACATGGGAGTCTGTGCTGTGAGAGTCTTCCCCTCCCCACGTGGGAGTCTGTGCTGTGAGAGTCTTCCCCCTCCCTCCTGGGAGTCTGTGCTGTGAGAGTCTTCCCCTCCCCACGTGGGAATCTGTGCTGTGAGAGTCTTCCCCTCCCCACGCGGGAGTCTGTGTTGTGAGAGTCTTCCCCTCCACACGTGGGAGTCTGTGCTGTGAGAGTCTTCCCCCTCCCTCATGGGAGTCTGTGCTGTAAGAGTATTCTCCTCCCTACGTGGGAGTTTGTGCTGTGAGAGTCTTTCCCCTCCCTACGTGGGAGTCTGTGCTGTGAGAGTCTTCCCCTCCCTCATGGGAGTCTGTGCTGTGAGAGTCTTCCCCTCCCTCATGGCAGTCTGTGCTGCAGAGTCTTCCCCTCCCCAGGCGGGAGTCTGTGCTGTGAGAGTCTATCCCCTCCCCATGTGGTAGTCTGTGCTGTGAGAGTCTAACCCTCCCCACGCAAGAGTCTGTGCTGTGAGAGTCTTCCCCTCCCCACAGGGGAATCTGTGCTGTGAGAGTCTTCCCCTCCCCACAGGGGAATCTGTGCTGTGAGAGTCTCCCCTCCCCACAGGGGAGTCTGTGCTGTGAGAGTCTTCCCTTCCCCACAGGGGAGTCTGTGCTGTGAGAGTCTTCCCCTCCCCACGCGGGAGTCTTTCCTGTGAGAGTCTATCCCCTCCCCACGCGGGAGTCTGTGCTGTGAGAGTCCATCCCCTCCCCACGCGGGAGTCTGTGCTGTGAGAGTCTTCCCCTCCCCACGCAGGAGTCTGTGCTGTGAGAGTCTTCCCCTCCCCACGCAGGAGTCTGTGCTGTGAGAGTCTATCCCCCTACCCACGTGGGAGTCGGTGCTGTGAGAGTCTTTCCCCTCCCCACGTGGGAGTCTGTGCTGTGCAAGTCTTCTCCTCCCCACATGGGAGTCTGTGCTGTGAGAGTCTTCCCCTCCCCACGTGGGAGTCTGTGCTGTGAGAGTCTTCCCCCTCCCTCCTGGGAGTCTGTGCTGTGAGAGTCTTCCCCTCCCCACGTGGGAATCTGTGCTGTGAGAGTCTTCCCCTCCCCACGCGGGAGTCTGTGCTGTGAGAGTCTTCCCCTCCACACGTGGGAGTCTGTGCTGTGAGAGTCTTCCCCCTCCCTCATGGGAGTCTGTGCTGTAAGAGTATTCTCCTCCCTACGTGGGAGTTTGTGCTGTGAGAGTCTTTCCCCTCCCCACGCGGGAGTCTGTGCTGTGAGAGTCTAACCCTCCCCACGTGAGAGTCTGTGCTGTGAGAGTCTTCCCCTCTCCACAGGGGAATCTGTGCTGTGAGAGTCTTCCCCTCCCCACAGGGGAATCTGTGCTGTGAGAGTCTCCCCTCCCCACAGGGGAGTCTGTGCTGTGAGAGTCTTCCCTTCCCCACAGGGGAGTCTGTGCTGTGAGAGTCTTCCCCTCCCCACGCGGGAATCTTTCCTGTGAGAGTCTATCCCCTCCCCACGCGGGAGTCTGTGCTGTGAGAGTCTATCCCCTCCCCACGCGGGAGTCTGTGCTGTGAGAGTCTTCCCCTCCCCACGCAGGAGTCTGTGCTGTGAGAGTCTTTCCCTCCCCACAGGAGAGTCTGTGCTGTGAGAATCTATCCCTCCCCCCCAGGGAGTCTGTGCTGTGAGAGTCTATCCCCTCCCCCCGAGGGAGTCTGTGCTGTGAGAGTCTATCCCCTCCCCACGCGGGAGTCTGTGCTGTGAGAGTCTTCCCCTCCCCACGCACGAGTCTGTGCTGTGAGAGTCTATCCCCCTACCCACGTGGGAGTCGGTGCTGTGAGAGTCTTTCCCCTCCCCACGTGGGAGTCTGTGCTGTGCAAGTCTTCTCCTCCCCACATGGGAGTCTGTGCTGTGAGAGTCTTCCCCTCCCCACAGGAGAGTCTGTGCTGTGAGAGTCTTCCCCCTCCCTCCTGGGAGTCTGTGCTGTGAGAGTCTTCCCCTCCCTACGTGGGAATCTGTGCTGTGAGAGTCTTCCCCTCCCCACGCGGGAGTCTGTGCTGTGAGAGTCTTCCCCTCCTCACGTGGGAGTCTGTGCTGTGCAAGTCTTCTCCTCCCCACATGGGAGTCTGTGCTGTGAGAGTCTTCCCCTCCCCACGTGGGAGTCTGTGCTGTGAGAGTCTTCCCCCTCCCTCCTGGGAGTCTGTGCTGTGAGAGTCTTCCCCTCCCCACGTGGGAATCTGTGCTGTGAGAGTCTTCCCCTCCCTCATGGGAGTCTGTGCTGTGAGACTCTTCTCCTCCCCATGTGGGAGTCTGTGCTGTGAGAGTCTATCCCTCCCCACCTGTGAGTCTGTGCTGTGAGAGTCTTTCCCTCCCCACAGGGGAGTCTGTGCTGTGAGAGTCTTCCCCTCCCCACACGGGAGTCTGTGCTGTGAGAGTCTTCCCCTCCCCACGTGGTAGTCTGTGCTGTGAGAGTCTTCCCCTCCCTCATGGGAGTCTGTGCTGCAGAGTCTTCCCCTCCCCACGCGGGAGTCTGTGCTGTGAGAGTCTATCCCCTCCCCACGTGGTAGTCTGTGCTGTGAGAGTCTTCCCCTCCCCACGCGGGAGTCTGTGCTGTGAGAGTCTAACCCTCTCCACGCGAGAGTCTGTGCTGTGAGAGTCTTCCCCTCCCCACAGGGGAGTCTGTGCTGTGAGAGTCTTCCCCTCCCCACAGAGGAGTCTGTGCTGTGAGAGTCTTCCCCTCCCCACGCGGGAGTCTGTCCTGTGAGAGTCTATCCCCTCCCCACGCGGGAGTCTGTGCTGTGAGAGTCTATCCCCTCCCCACGCGGGAGTCTGTGCTGTGACAGTCTTCCCCTCCCCACGCGGGAGTCTGTCCTGTGAGAGTCTATCCCCTCCCCACGTGGGAGTCTGTGCTGTGAGAGTCTATCCCCTCCCCACGCGGGAGTCTGTGCTGTGAGAGTCTATCCCCCACCCCACGCGAGAGTCTGTGCTGTGAGAGTCTTTCCCCTCCTCACGTGGGAGTCTGTGCTGTGCAAGTCTTCTCCTCCCCACATGGGAGTCTGTGCTGTGAGAGTCTTCCCCTCCCCACATGGGAGTCTGTGCTGTGAGAGTCTTCCCCCTCCCTCCTGGGAGTCTGTGCTGTGAGAGTCTTCCCCTCCCCACGTGGGAATCTGTGCTGTGAGAGTCTTCCCCTCCCCACGCGGGAGTCTGTGCTGTGAGAGTCTTCCCCTCCACACGTGGGAGTCTGTGCTGTGAGAGTCTTCCCCTCGCCACGCGGGAGTCTGTGCTGTGAGAGTCTTCCCCTCCCCACAGGAGAGTCTGTGTTGTGAGAATCTATCCCTCCCCACGCGGGAGTCTGTGCTGTGAGAGTCTATCCCCTCCCCACGCGGGAGTCTGTGCTGTGAGAGTCTTCCCCTCCCCACGCGGGAGTCTGTGCTGTGAGAGTCTTCCCCTCCCCACGCAGGAGTCTGTGCTGTGAGAGTCTATCCCCCTACACACGTGGGAGTCTGTGCTGTGAGAGTCTTTCCCCTCCCCACGGGGGAGTCTGTGCTGTGCAAGTCTTCTCCTCCCCACATGGGAGTCTGTGCTGTGAGAGTCTTCCCCTCCCCACGTGGGAGTCTGTGCTGTGAGAGTCTTCCCCCTCCCTCCTGGGAGTCTGTGCTGTGAGAGTCTTCCCCTCCCCACGTGGGAATCTGTGCTGTGAGAGTCTTCCCCTCCCCACGCGGGAGTCTGTGCTGTGAGAGTCTTCCCCCTCCCCACGTGGGAGTCTGTGCTGTGAGAGTCTTCCCCCTCCCTCATGGGAGTCTGTGCTGTAAGAGTATTCTCCTCCCTACGTGGGAGTTTGTGCTGTGAGAGTCTTTCCCCTCCCTACGTGGGAGTCTGTGCTGTGAGAGTCTTCCCCTCCCTCATGGGAGTCTGTGCTGTGAGAGTCTTCCCCTCCCTCATGGCAGTCTGTGCTGCAGAGTCTTCCCCTCCCCAGGCGGGAGTCTGTGCTGTGAGAGTCTATCCCCTCCCCATGTGGTAGTCTGTGCTGTGAGAGTCTAACCCTCCCCACGCAAGAGTCTGTGCTGTGAGAGTCTTCCCCTCCCCACAGGGGAATCTGTGCTGTGAGAGTCTTCCCCTCCCCACAGGGGAATCTGTGCTGTGAGAGTCTCCCCTCCCCACAGGGGAGTCTGTGCTGTGAGAGTCTTCCCTTCCCCACAGGGGAGTCTGTGCTGTGAGAGTCTTCCCCTCCCCACGCGGGAGTCTTTCCTGTGAGAGTCTATCCCCTCCCCACGCGGGAGTCTGTGCTGTGAGAGTCCATCCCCTCCCCACGCGGGAGTCTGTGCTGTGAGAGTCTTCCCCTCCCCACGCAGGAGTCTGTGCTGTGAGAGTCTTCCCCTCCCCACGCAGGAGTCTGTGCTGTGAGAGTCTATCCCCCTACCCACGTGGGAGTCGGTGCTGTGAGAGTCTTTCCCCTCCCCACGTGGGAGTCTGTGCTGTGCAAGTCTTCTCCTCCCCACATGGGAGTCTGTGCTGTGAGAGTCTTCCCCTCCCCACGTGGGAGTCTGTGCTGTGAGAGTCTTCCCCCTCCCTCCTGGGAGTCTGTGCTGTGAGAGTCTTCCCCTCCCCACGTGGGAATCTGTGCTGTGAGAGTCTTCCCCTCCCCACGCGGGAGTCTGTGCTGTGAGAGTCTTCCCCTCCACACGTGGGAGTCTGTGCTGTGAGAGTCTTCCCCCTCCCTCATGGGAGTCTGTGCTGTAAGAGTATTCTCCTCCCTACGTGGGAGTTTGTGCTGTGAGAGTCTTTCCCCTCCCCACGCGGGAGTCTGTGCTGTGAGAGTCTAACCCTCCCCACGTGAGAGTCTGTGCTGTGAGAGTCTTCCCCTCTCCACAGGGGAATCTGTGCTGTGAGAGTCTTCCCCTCCCCACAGGGGAATCTGTGCTGTGAGAGTCTCCCCTCCCCACAGGGGAGTCTGTGCTGTGAGAGTCTTCCCTTCCCCACAGGGGAGTCTGTGCTGTGAGAGTCTTCCCCTCCCCACGCGGGAATCTTTCCTGTGAGAGTCTATCCCCTCCCCACGCGGGAGTCTGTGCTGTGAGAGTCTATCCCCTCCCCACGCGGGAGTCTGTGCTGTGAGAGTCTTCCCCTCCCCACGCAGGAGTCTGTGCTGTGAGAGTCTTTCCCTCCCCACAGGAGAGTCTGTGCTGTGAGAATCTATCCCTCCCCCCCAGGGAGTCTGTGCTGTGAGAGTCTATCCCCTCCCCCCGAGGGAGTCTGTGCTGTGAGAGTCTATCCCCTCCCCACGCGGGAGTCTGTGCTGTGAGAGTCTTCCCCTCCCCACGCACGAGTCTGTGCTGTGAGAGTCTATCCCCCTACCCACGTGGGAGTCGGTGCTGTGAGAGTCTTTCCCCTCCCCACGTGGGAGTCTGTGCTGTGCAAGTCTTCTCCTCCCCACATGGGAGTCTGTGCTGTGAGAGTCTTCCCCTCCCCACGTGGGAGTCTGTGCTGTGAGAGTCTTCCCCCTCCCTCCTGGGAGTCTGTGCTGTGAGAGTCTTCCCCTCCCCACGTGGGAATCTGTGCTGTGAGAGTCTTCCCCTCCCCACGCGGGAGTCTGTGCTGTGAGAGTCTTCCCCTCCACACGTGGGAGTCTGTGCTGTGAGAGTCTTCCCCTCCCTCATGGGAGTCTGTGCTGTGAGACTCTTCTCCTCCCCATGTGGGAGTCTGTGCTGTGAGAGTCTATCCCTCCCCACGTGTGAGTCTGTGCTGTGAGAGTCTTCCCCTCCCCAAGCGGGAGTCGGTGCTGTGAGAGTCTTCCCCTCCCCACGCGGGAGTCTGTCCTGTGAGAGTCTATCCCCTCCCCGCGCGGGAGTCTGTGCTGTGAGAGTCTCTCCCCTCCCCACGCGGGAGTCTGTGCTGTGAGAGTCTTCCCCTCCCCACAGGAGAGTCTGTGTTGTGAGAATCTATCCCTCCCCACGAGGGAGTCTGTGCTGTGAGAGTCTATCCCCTCCCCACGCGGGAGTCTGTGCTGTGAGAGTCTTCCCCTCCCCACGCGGGAGTCTGTGCTGTGAGAGTCTTCCCCTCCCCACGCAGGAGTCTGTGCTGTGAGAGTCTATCCCCCTACCCACGTGGGAGTCTGTGCTGTGAGAGTCTTTCCCCTCCCCACGGGGGAGTCTGTGCTGTGCAAGTCTTCTCCTCCCCACATGGGAGTCTGTGCTGTGAGAGTCTTCCCCTCCCCACGTGGGAGTCTGTGCTGTGAGAGATCTTCCCCCTCCCTCCTGGGAGTCTGTGCTGTGAGAGTCTTCCCCTCCCCACGTGGGAATCTGTGCTGTGAGAGTCTTCCCCTCCCCACGCGGGAGTCTGTGCTGTGAGAGTCTTCCCCTCCACACCTGGGAGTCTGTGCTGTGAGAGTCTTCCCCCTCCCTCATGGGAGTCTGTGCTGTAAGAGTATTCTCCTCCCTACGTGGGAGTTTGTGCTGTGAGAGTCTTTCCCCTCCCTACGTGGGAGTCTGTGCTGTGAGAGTATTCCCCTCCCTCATGGGAGTCTGTGCTGTGAGAGTCTTCCCCTCCCTCATGGCAGTCTGTGCTGCAGAGTCTTCCCCTCCCCAGGCGGGAGTCTGTGCTGTGAGAGTCTATCCCCTCCCCACGTGAGAGTCTGTGCTGTGAGAGTCTTCCCCTCCCCACAGGGGAATCTGTGCTGTGAGAGTCTTCCCCTCCCCACAGGGGAATCTGTGCTGTGAGAGTCTCCCCTCCCCACAGGGGAGTCTGTGCTGTGAGAGTCTTCCCTTCCCCACAGGGGAGTCTGTGCTGTGAGAGTCTTCCCCTCCCCACGCGGGAATCTTTCCTGTGAGAGTCTATCCCCTCCCCACGCGGGAGTCTGTGCTGTGAGAGTCTATCCCCTCCCCACGCGGGAGTCTGTGCTGTGAGAGTCTTCCCCTCCCCACGCAGGAGTCTGTGCTGTGAGAGTCTTTCCCTCCCCACAGGAGAGTCTGTGCTGTGAGAATCTATCCCTCCCCCCCAGGGAGTCTGTGCTGTGAGAGTCTATCCCCTCCCCCCGAGGGAGTCTGTGCTGTGAGAGTCTATCCCCTCCCCACGCGGGAGTCTGTGCTGTGAGAGTCTTCCCCTCCCCACGCACGAGTCTGTGCTGTGAGAGTCTATCCCCCTACCCACGTGGGAGTCGGTGCTGTGAGAGTCTTTCCCCTCCCCACGTGGGAGTCTGTGCTGTGCAAGTCTTCTCCTCCCCACATGGGAGTCTGTGCTGTGAGAGTCTTCCCCTCCCCACAGGAGAGTCTGTGCTGTGAGAGTCTTCCCCCTCCCTCCTGGGAGTCTGTGCTGTGAGAGTCTTCCCCTCCCTACCTGGGAATCTGTGCTGTGAGAGTCTTCCCCTCCCCACGCGGGAGTCTGTGCTGTGAGAGTCTTCCCCTCCTCACGTGGGAGTCTGTGCTGTGCAAGTCTTCTCCTCCCCACATGGGAGTCTGTGCTGTGAGAGTCTTCCCCTCCCCACGTGGGAGTCTGTGCTGTGAGAGTCTTCCCCCTCCCTCCTGGGAGTCTGTGCTGTGAGAGTCTTCCCCTCCCCACGTGGGAATCTGTGCTGTGAGAGTCTTCCCCTCCCCACGCGGGAGTCTGTGCTGTGAGAGTCTTCCCCTCCCCACGTGGGAGTCTGTGCTCTGAGAGTCTTCCCCCTCCCTCCTGGGAGTCTGTGCTGTGAGAGTCTTCCCCTCCCCACGTGGGAATCTGTGCTGTGAGAGTCTTCCCCTCCCCACGCAGGAGTCTGTGCTGTGAGAGTCTTCCCCTCCCCACAGGAGAGTCTGTGCTGTGAGAATCTATCCCTCCCCCCGAGGGAGTCTGTGCTGTGAGAGTCTATCCCCTCCCCCCGAGGGAGTCTGTGCTGTGAGAGTCTTCCCCTCCCCACGCAGGAGTCTGTGCTGTGAGAGTCTATCCCCCTACCCACGTGGGAGTCTGTGCTGTGAGAGTCTTTCCCCTCCCCACGTGGGAGTCTGTGCTGTGCAAGTCTTCTCCTCCCCACATGGGAGTCTGTGCTGTGAGAGTCTTCCCCTCCCCACGTGGGAGTCTGTCCTGTGAGAGTCTTCCCCCTCCCTCCTGGGAGTCTGTGCTGTGAGAGTCTTCCCCTCCCCACGTGGGAATCTGTGCTGTGAGAGTCTTCCCCTCCCCACGCGGGAGTCTGTGCTGTGAGAGTCTTCCCCTCCACACGTGGGAGTCTGTGCTGTGAGAGTCTTTCCCCTCCCCACGTGGGAGTCTGTGCTGTGCAAGTCTTCTCCTCCACACGTGGGAGTCAGTACTGTGAGAGTCTTCCCCTCCCCACAAGGGAGTCTGTGCTGTGAGAGTCAATCTTTCCCCACCTGGTAGTCTGTGCAGTGAGAGTCTATCCCTCCCCATGTGGTAGTCTGTGCTGTGAGAGTCTTCCCCTCCCCACAGGGGAGTCTGTGCTGTGAGAGTCTTCCCCTCCCCACACGGGAGTCTGTGCTGTGAGAGTCTATCCCCTCCCCACGCGGGAGTCTGTGCTGTGAGAGTCTATCCCCTCCCCACGCGGGAGTCTGTGCTGTGAGAGTCTATCCCCTCCCCACGCGGGAGTCTGTGCTGTGAGAGTCTATCCCCCTCCCCATGCGGGAGTCTGTGCTGTGAGAGTTTTTCCCCTCCCCACGTGGGAGTCTGTGCTGTGCAAGTCTTCTCCTCCCCACATGGGAGTCTGTGCTGTGAGAGTCTTCCCCTCCCCACGTGGGAGTCTGTGCTGTGAGAGTCTTCCCCCTCCCTCCTGGGAGTCTGTGCTGTGAGAGTCTTCCCCTCCCCACGTGGGAATCTGTGCTGTGAGAGTCTTCCCCTCCCCACGCGGGAGTCTGTGCTGTGAGAGTCTTCCCCTCCCCACGTGGGAGTCTGTGCTCTGAGAGTCTTCCCCCTCCCTCCTGGGAGTCTGTGCTGTGAGAGTCTTCCCCTCCCCACGTGGGAATCTGTGCTGTGAGAGTCTTCCCCTCCCCACGCAGGAGTCTGTGCTGTGAGAGTCTTCCCCTCCCCACAGGAGAGTCTGTGCTGTGAGAATCTATCCCTCCCCCCGAGGGAGTCTGTGCTGTGAGAGTCTATCCCCTCCCCCCGAGGGAGTCTGTGCTGTGAGAGTCTATCCCCTCCCCACGCGGGAGTCTGTGCTGTGAGAGTCTTCCCCTCCCCACGCAGGAGTCTGTGCTGTGAGAGTCTATCCCCCTACCCACGTGGGAGTCTGTGCTGTGAGAGTCTTTCCCCTCCCCACGTGGGAGTCTGTGCTGTGCAAGTCTTCTCCTCCCCACATGGGAGTCTGTGCTGTGAGAGTCTTCCCCTCCCCACGTGGGAGTCTGTCCTGTGAGAGTCTTCCCCCTCCCTCCTGGGAGTCTGTGCTGTGAGAGTCTTCCCCTCCCCACGTGGGAATCTGTGCTGTGAGAGTCTTCCCCTCCCCACGCGGGAGTCTGTGCTGTGAGAGTCTTCCCCTCCACACGTGGGAGTCTGTGCTGTGAGAGTCTTTCCCCTCCCCACGTGGGAGTCTGTGCTGTGCAAGTCTTCTCCTCCACACGTGGGAGTCAGTACTGTGAGAGTCTTCCCCTCCCCACAAGGGAGTCTGTGCTGTGAGAGTCAATCTTTCCCCACCTGGTAGTCTGTGCAGTGAGAGTCTATCCCTCCCCATGTGGTAGTCTGTGCTGTGAGAGTCTTCCCCTCCCCACAGGGGAGTCTGTGCTGTGAGAGTCTTCCCCTCCCCACACGGGAGTCTGTGCTGTGAGAGTCTATCCCCTCCCCACGCGGGAGTCTGTGCTGTGAGAGTCTATCCCCTCCCCACGCGGGAGTCTGTGCTGTGAGAGTCTATCCCCTCCCCACGCGGGAGTCTGTGCTGTGAGAGTCTATCCCCCTCCCCATGCGGGAGTCTGTGCTGTGAGAGTTTTTCCCCTCCCCACGTGGGAGTCTGTGCTGTGCAAGTCTTCTCCTCCCCACATGGGAGTCTGTGCTGTGAGAGTCTTCCCCTCCCCACGTGGGAGTCTGTGCTGTGAGAGTCTTCCCCCTCCCTCCTGGGAGTCTGTGCTGTGAGAGTCTTCCCCTCCCCACGTGGGAATCTGTGCTGTGAGAGTCTTCCCCTCCCCACGCGGGAGTCTGTGCTGTGAGAGTCTTCCCCTCCACACGTGGGAGTCTGTGCTGTGAGAGTCTTCCCCTCCCTCATGGGAGTCTGTGCTGTGAGACTCTTCTCCACCCCATGTGGGAGTCTGTGCTGTGAGAGT
This sequence comes from Myotis yumanensis, assembly GCF_028538775.1. Lineage (NCBI taxonomy): Eukaryota > Metazoa > Chordata > Mammalia > Chiroptera > Vespertilionidae > Myotis > Myotis yumanensis. Next base: position 171,185 of record NW_027223799.1, read on the forward strand.
CTATCCCTCCCCCGCAGGAGTCTGTGCTGTGAGAGTCTATCCCCCTACCCACGTGGGAGTCTGTGCTGTGAGAGTCTTTCCCCTCCCCACGGGGGAGTCTGTGCTGTGCAAGTCTTCTCCTCCCCACATGGGAGTCTGTGCTGTGAGAGTCTTCCCCTCCCCACGTGGGAGTCTGTGCTGTGAGAGTCTTCCCCCTCCCTCCTGGGAGTCTGTGCTGTGAGAGTCTTCCCCTCCCCACGTGGGAATCTGTGCTGTGAGAGTCTTCCCCTCCCCACGCGGGAGTCTGTGCTGTGAGAGTCTTCCCCTCCACACGTGGGAGTCTGTGCTGTGAGAGTCTTCCCCTCCCCACAGGGGAGTCTGTGCTGTGAGAGTCTTCCCCTCCCCACGTGGGAGTCTGTGCTGTGAGAGTCTTCCCCCTCCCTCATGGGAGTCTGCATTTGTTCTTCAATACATTTCCACCTTTGCTATACCACCTTCCTTTCATGGATTCATTGATGGACTCCAAAGGACAAAGAACCCAGGAACCATCCTGCCCAGAGGGACACTGCATGTTCCAGTCAAAAACTCCCGCGTCTCTTTGACCCAGTGCAGCTCTTAGCCCATGAAGTGAGCACCAGAGTGAAAGGAGTTAGAGCAGAATTGGGTGGAAAGGGGAGGTGGGAGAGGAGGAATGGGCTGAAACAAACCGAAAATGTGTTTTGCAGGCAACAGGAAGGCAGGAACACATGATGGGTAGCAGAAACACAGGGTGTTTTGAAACAAGGATGTTTTTCTTACAAGTGACAAACATTTTCTTGCAAGTGATAAAATGTTTCTAAAAGGCCAGTAACCAATCAGTGAGAGGCACCACAGGGAGCAGCGTTAGCTGACATAAGGGGAGAGCAGAAGGCTTGGGGGCAACCCATGTGAATCTCCCTCCTGGGAGATGAGACCCCAGGAACAATTCTTGCTCTCAGTTCCGGTATCACCAGTTTGTTTGAAATAGAGTTCACTTGGGCCCATGCTAAAGTTCTAGCCGTTAGGGGAAGGGCAGCTATAAGAATAGAATCTCAGTTGTTTAATAAGCTACTTATGTATATAAAAGGCTAAGCAACCATCTGACCAGCAGTAGCCATGATGCGCACTGACTGTTAGGTTAGGTGGCTCAGGAGGCGGCGCAAGAAATAGAGTCCAGTGAATGAGAAAAGAAAGGAAAGGAAAGTTTATTCTGCGTCCCCGGGAGACCCACGTACCCCCAAAGACAGGGCACGTGGATTCACGCCAACATGGAGGGGGGCGCTTTTTTTATACTGCGGTTGGGTGAGGGCGGGGGCCTGAACTGAGGAAGTGTCCGCAGCAGGGATCATCACACATTCAACTGAGGGAGTCTCAGCCGCAGGGGGTGGGCGGCACATTCAGGAATGGGTCAGTATCTGTGTGGGGATCGCTGTGAATTCAGGGAGAAGCAGGTATCTGTGTCTGGCACGTTGACCTGTGAGAAATCCCAGAGGAAGTCCATTGTCTCATCCCATGCCTGCATGTATCCGATCCTGGGCTCTCTCCGACCTAACATCCCAGCCTTTTGGTGATAAGGGAAGAAGACTCTCTGACTGCTTCCAGCTGAACAGGGAAGACGAAGGGGGCGGTGGTTAAAGGCCGGGGTTAGGCAGAGTCGGGTCGGAGGGGAGCCGAGTGTAGGGATGGAGCAGGAGCTGATTCACAGTCACCCGTGACATCTCCGCGATCCGGGAGCGGATGAACTTGAGGAGGCAGGGGGCTAGGAGAAAAAAGACACAGATGAGAATCAGGGGCCCTATCATGGGTAGGACCCAGGTAGCTAAGGGGCTTTGGAGCCAGCCGGAAGGAGAGTTGTCCTGGAAGTGTCCTGCATGTAGTTCTTCACTCAGCTTAGTCAGGGTCTGTACATTTTGCTCCACTACTCCAGACTCATTGATGTAATAACAGCATTCCTCCTGAAGGAATATGCAGGTTCCTCCTCTTTCTGCAGTCAGAAGGTCTAAGGCGCGCCGGTTCTGCAGGGCTACTTGGGCTATTGATGTTATCTGTCGCTGTAAGGAAGCTAAAGAAGCAGTAGTGGACTCCAGGGCTAACTGGAGCTTGTCATTAAAGTCCTGAGCAGTGACCAGACTGTTCCCGAGGGCCCCCCCAGCAAGGCCTATCGAGGTAGCGATACTCACCCCTAACATGACAGGGAGGAAGGCTGCCCGGGGAGTCTGGCGGCGGGACAGAGGGAGCAGCCAGGCGAGCTCTGACTCTCCATATAAGGTTAGTTGGGGAACTACCATGACGATGAAGCAGGGCCCGGGGTCAGAGGAGTTTATGCAGTTACTTAAGGTGCCATTGCACCAAAAGAAGGTACCCGGACTGGCCTTGGTGAGACTGGATGCGGTGTGGTTTCAGGTACAGCTCTAAATGACTTGTCCCCCAGTTACCGGGTTACTGGTCTGGTAGCATATCCATGGGGGCAGGGTGGGCTCTGGAGTTTCAGGTTCCCAAAGGGGAATGCCAGCCATGGGAGGCTGACATTCACCTTTCCCTTGGGTTCTTGGAGAAGTCATGAGTGGGACGGCAGCCAGCAAAGACCTGTCTGGGTTTCGCTGCCGGGTGACTTGTTTGCCGTTCTGATAGTAGGTTTCACGGACCTTGAACCTCCACACATAAGCGGGTGGGGGTTGGTGTAGGTTGCTCAGGGCCGGGAGGAGAAGGAGGGGGAGGACGGCTAAGGCGGACCTTAGTGGGACCCAATACATCACATTTATAGAAGTCATGCTGCTCCGGGGTCCTCTTGGTTCTGGAGAGGCAGTGCCAGGACAGGTCGCCAAGCAGCTTGGCCGCAGTGGGGGCTGTGAGGATTACAGTGTGAAGTCCCGTCCACCTAGGCTCCAAGGCTTGTGGATGTAGGTTCTTAAGGAGGACCGAGTCACCAGGGTGAAGGGCTGGTCCTGGGAGTCCTGGTCGGTTGGCTCTGGCTTGGGCAGAAACCTGTTCTCATGTTCTCGGAGCATTTGCCTGGGTAAAGACAGATATGGGAGATACGTACCCAGGGGAGGGGGATCAGTAAGGAGGCAGTGGTTGAGCAAGAAGGGTCAAAAGGGCTCAGGAAAGTGGGGCTCCTTGGTGTAGCCTGGACTTCTGGTTGGGGCCATGGGCAGGAGGTCCGGTCCAGGAGCTGCAAATTTCTAGAGAGAGTTTAGTTAGATGGTCCAATAGGTTGGAATAGAGTGGCTATGATGAGAGTTCGAGTCAGTGACAGACAAATCCAGCAGGATGTAGAGAAGGGATTGATGTTAGAGAGTAGATGGAAAGTTGTGTTGGTGAGTGTGGGCATAGGAGCAGGTCCAGGGTTTGTAAATAGAGAGCGACACTAGAGGATTTCCCATCCCAGACAGTAGAATTGATGACTCCCTCATCATTCCGTATCTGTTTCCCCTGAAAATATGAAAAACCTGAGAAAAATTGGAGGGTTGCTTGCCAGGTAAGAGCCTGTGAGGAATGATGAGTCATCTGGTCCTGGATGGTGTCGCCGAATCTTCTTCGGGGATGGTGGGAGGCACTCGGTGAGCCTGAGAGAGGTAGGCATTGCAGTGAAAGTGGGAGGAAATGTTAGAATGCGCTGCTATCCAAGGGAAAATGGAAGGAGCAGTGGAAGCCAGGGACCTGGAGGCTGGAAAAAAGGCTGGGAGGGAGGGAGCAGATCGCGCAGCCTGTTCCCAGGCCTCTAGCCGCTTGGATTTTAAAACTGCCACATTTTTCCTTTGGGAAGGGTGGCGGGGGGATGGGTGGAGATTAGAGCAGTTTTCAGTTCAAAGGAGGAGACAGTGTGGAGGAGATAAAGAGATAAGGCATTCACGGCGGAGACAGAGACTGAGCTAGGCGGAGACTGAGAGACTGAGCTAGGCGACTGTGGTCTGGGACAACTGGGCCCCATAACAGGACGCATGGCAGTGGAGAATCGGCGTCCCTGCAAAGGGAGGGGGGCCAGGAGTGGAAGGAGCAGGGAGGCTGAAGGGCAGAGTGGCCGCTAGGATGGTGAGGATATCTCGTCCTAACAGGGGCACGGGGCATGAAGGCATGACTAAGAACGAGTGGGTTATAGGGCTATGATGGAGGCCAGGAAGGGGTCCGGTGGCCAGAGGGCAGGTGGATTTGCCGTCAATACCCATGTCCGAGATCTTGGAAGGATAAAGGGGCCCTAAAAAGGAGGGCAGGACAGAAAAGGCAGCCCCCGTATCGACCGGGAAGGTGACCCATTACCTTCATTGTGACCCGAGGCTCAGCGAGGGTGAGAGGGTGATTGGAGTCATCGAGGCTGGGCTTCTTCAGTCTTCAGCCAGTTTCAACATGGCCAGCGGTCACGGCCTGGAAGGGCGGCCCCCCCCACGCTGAGGCGTAGAAGGCCCGCCACTTTTCCAGGGCAGTCACTCTTCCAGTGACCATTTTGACCGCACGCTGGGCAGGGCTTGCCTGGAGCCCGGGACCGGGGACACTGCTTTGCCCAGTGGCCTTCATCTCCGCATTTGAAGCATTCTCCGGTGGCGGCTTTCCTTTCGTTGCACCCACACCGCTCACAGCCCCCTCGGGGCCATGGCGGCTGCCGTCAACCTCAGGGCCACTAAGGCGTGTCTGCAGGTCCACCTTCTATGGAAGGCAGGCTTGGCATTCTGACTGTGCCAGCTCCTCACGGGCATTAAGAACTTTCAAGGCCATTTTTCACTTGATCTCGGACCTGGGTTTGAGGACCAATAAAGACCTTAAAGGTCGGGTTTAGAGAGTGGGGGCATAGATTCAGCTATGCCCTCAGTCCGCTGCTTCCCTCAGGGGTAGAATGGGCACAGAAACAGAAGAGGCTGTTCTGGAGCTAACGTTCTCAGGATTTGGGCTCTAGGGGAGAAGGAAGCTGCTTGTTAAAAGGGTCTGAAGAGAGCCCAGCTGCAACCTCTTGCAAAGGGAACTGGCCGGGCACCTGTGAATGTAAAGTGCTGGCAGTCATGGGGGAGGAGATTCGGCAGAGCGCAGTGGAAGGTGGGCGGTTAGAACTTAGAGAGGGTACTGCCTGGGGTACAGGTTACTAAGGCAGGCCTGTAAGGGGAGGGGAGAGCGCAGGAGAGGTGGCCTGGGTGGGCGTGGGAGAGGCACTGGGATTCTTTGATGCACACAGTGGGGTTGGCGGAGAAAGACACCAGGTGCTTCTCAATTGCGGTTTAAAGTCGCAACCTCCCAGGGGCGGGGCAGAACGAAGGCTCAGGGACAGAAGGAAGGTGGAGCCTGTGGACGCCTGTGTGCCTACTGGGGAGGCAGGCAGGGGCAGGGACGGCAGGGGACTTGAGTTTCCGGCTACCGCAACGGCTACGGCGTTAGCAGCGGCGGTGGGGGCAGAGCAGGCAGACGGACAGACCGCGCGGCGGTGGAACCGGGAATGGGGCACAGTGCTCGTGGCGGCGGTAGCGGCGTGCAGGGGCATGGGGCTGTAAAAGGCGGTTTGAGTTTCCGGCCGCCGCGGGGCGGGCGGAAGAGGGGAGGCAGGATCAGGAGGCGGTGGAGAAGGCGTGGCTGGAGGAGAGTCCAGCAGGGAGGGAGGAGGGGAGAGTGCGGACGGACGGGGGCACAAGGCCGGCAGGAGAATGGGCGGCTTTTGCCGGGGGAAGTTCGCGGTGGTCTGGTGAAGGGGAATGGGAGAACACGGAGACAACGATGATGATGGTGACGGCGCCGGCGCCGCCACCCACACACAGCACATGAACCCACCCCCACACACATACACCACACACACCGCGGGCTCGGTGGTGCACGGTGGGGGAAGCGCAGGGACAGCCCGGAGGGAGGATGGACAGAGCGAGGAGAGATGGCGGAAGGAACTTTGGGGGAGGGACGGGGAACGCAGAGAGATGGAGAGAGGCTGAGAGAGAGAGACTGAGAGAGAGAGATGTGGTCACATTTCCCAGTTTGCTGGCAGAAATTACTGAGATCGGTGTGACAGTAAAGTCAGGGTCCCGTTTTCAGACTGAGGCCATGCTACGTTACAGGAAAAGGACGCAGGTCCGGGACAGGCCCTGTGTTTAGCCAGATTGGCGAGCAGACACCCTAGAGGTGTGCTCAGGTCAGGTTTGGAATTTGGATTCCCCGTGCTCGATACCCGTGGCCTGTAGCGGGGCTAAAGGCTGGCGTCCCAGCGGTTTAACCCACGCTACGGACGGACGGATGGACCGTGGGTGGGGTAGAGGCGTCCCTCTACCTTCCCAGGTCTGAAGGACCCTTCCTGGAAGGTTCCGGAGAGGCGATCCCTGACTCGGCCGAGTTTTACGAACAGAGATGCCGGCGGGCGGGCGGCCACGAGGAAGGGGCACTGGGGCGGGGCGGGACTCACCGCTGACGCTGCCAAATTGGGAAAAGTTGCCGAGCTGAAGAAATGAGGTCCTGATGGGTCCAGAGCCACGAGGAGGGAGAGGTGGGCATCCCGAGCCGCAGAGGGACGGCCAAATAGAGTGCTCGCGCCACCCGGGTTTCAAGGCACCAAATGTTAGGTTAGGTGGCTCAGGAGGCGGCGCAAGAAATAGAGTCCAGTGAATGAGAAAAGAAAGGAAAGGGAAGTTTATTCTGCGTCCCCGGGAGACCCACGTACCCCCAAAGACAGGGCACGTGGATTCACGCCAACATGGAGGGGGGCGCTTTTTTTATACTGCGGTTGGGTGAGGGCGGGGGCCTGAACTGAGGAAGTGTCCGCAGCAGGGATCATCACACATTCAACTGAGGGAGTCTCAGCCGCAGGGGGTGGGCGGCACATTCAGGAATGGGTCAGTATCTGTGTGGGGATCGCTGTGAATTCAGGGAGAAGCAGGTATCTGTGTCTGGCACGTTGACCTGTGAGAAATCCCAGAGGAAGTCCATTGTCTCATCCCATGCCTGCATGTATCCGATCCTGGGCTCTCTCCGACCTAACACTGACCACCTGGGGGAAGACACTCAATGCAGGAGTTGCTGAATTGCAGTGACTTGACAGCAGTGGTTCTCAGGTGACGCACCCGGAACCAGAGAGGAGGGTGCCCGATTCCTCGCAGGGCCATGCAATTCCACCTTTGGCCATGGGTTATGTTGTTGCTGGGGCACTGTCAGCCCCGAATCTGGTTTACGACTGAGCTGCGGTGATCATAGACACCCTTTGAGCTGCGGTGCCACCCCAGGTGTGCCAGCCAGGGAGGGACCACGGGAGGTTGGCTCCAGGGTGTGTCCATCCCTTCTCACCCAGTCCCGCCCTGCCAGCCACCTTCTAACTAATTTCCTTTCAATGTACAGGAATCTGTGCACCGGGCCACTAGTTCACTATATTAGCTGTAGAAAGGGGTTGTTCTTGCAGACCCTGGGGCACTGGAGGACGTGCTGCAAAAAGACAAGCAGGGCTAAAAAGATAATGCGGCCATGAGCCCAGGTGGGGCCATTACTCAGAGAAGAAGATACATTTTAAATGCAGGTCAAAGGCAGGGCCTATCTCAAGGGAGACCACATTCTGGGCTGATCTTTGCAGGTTCCCAGGCCCATCTTTGCAAGGAGGATGGTAGAAAACAGACCCTGGGAATCACTAGTGTTAGACTTTTCCCACCCTCTAACCCTATGGTAAGGGCTGGTTTGAAATGAAATGTCAGAGCATTTTCTTTCAGGGTATTATGCCTGCTCCTCTCGGATCACGGGCCATGTGAGTAAACCACCACAAAGATTCAGCCTGTCTCTTCACATTGACTCACTTGGGGCAGCAGGACCTTCCTGTCTGGTTCACTCCTAGCTGCACCCTTCCTGGGGGACGGAGCCTTGTTTGTCACCTTTTGATGCTTTCCATTTCTCAGCATGAGTAAGGCACTCAGTATGTGTCTGTCATCAAGTGAATGGAGTTGGCCTTTTTTCTAGGTAGGATTGTATTGTACAGAACTTTTGAAAGAAACTTTCCAATTCTAATTATAACAGAAGATGGGAAGAGGATATGTAGATGGAACAAATTATTAAATGTATATTGTATGTTACATGCTGTGTACTGAAGTTAATCTGAAGACTCACAACCTGCAGAGAGAGAAGGGACATGTTGGATATTTGTGCTGGGTAAATGCAGTCACATTGGGCTCATCCAAATGAGCAAATCATACATTCAAGAGTAAGAATGTCCAGGGCACTGTTCACAGACCTCCAGGAGGTCGAGGAAGCCGCCAGTGGCCTGTGGAAGCAGCACGCTTCTCTACCTCACAGAGCCCAGTGAGAGCAGGTCACGTTCCCAAGCTCTGGTTTCTAGAGCTCCATGCAGAACAACAGCGAGGTGCTGGCCATGTTCTTCTCAAAGTGCTCCTTACATTGCTTGTTCTGAGCTTCAGTGAACTGACTTTTCCAACCTCCCAGGACTCCTGAGAAGAGCAGTGTAAGTAATATTTTTATGAACTTTGACCATTTTTTGTTTGGGTAATCCCTTTCCTCTCAATACTTACATTCCTTTCATAGACATCAGCTCATCGTCCTGCTGCCATTGAATGATAAGTGAAGTTACAGGTCATACTCCCCAGGGCACAGTGAGGCCCTTGTAAGCAGGGAGCTGTATTCTGAGCACTGGGGAGGGCCTGGAATCCAGGTCCTCGTTCTCTGACTCTTGGCTTTGCACCCTGAACTTTCTCACCCACCAGTCCGTTGTGGCCCCTCAGGACACCTCACAGTCTATGTAAGTTCACTGGAGCTCGTTTTCTTATCTTCTCTTTCCAGGTCATGTGAGTGATGTGAGTGGCTGCCTCCTCAGAGTGTTGTCTGCTCCTCCTATTTGTAGCTTTATTCAGTCAGAATTCATAGTTAAATACAAGTGAGAATTCTCCTTTCCAGTCTGAATTATCATTGCTGTTAACATATGAATAAATTCAAGCAATCTATACTAATAAAAGGGTAATATGCTAATTAGATTGGACATCTTCCGGACGTCCTTTGGGACATTCTTCTAGACAAAACCACTGCGGCTGTGAGGGCCGGTCCAGCGCCGAGGTCCCTTTTGCAGAGGCCTTGAGGGAAGATACCACAGGAGAAGGCAGAAGGGAGAAGGCAGCAGTTAGGCAGTCAGGGGGATCAGGCCAGGAGGGGAGAGCAATTAGGGCAATCAGGCCGGCAGGGGAGCAGTTAGGGGCATCAGGCATGAAGGCAGGTGAGCGGTTAGGAGCCAGTGGTTCCGGATTGTGAGAGGGTTCCTGGATTGGAGAGAGTGCAGGCCTGGCTGAGGGACCCCCCTGCCCTGCATGAATTTCATGCACCAGGCCTCTAGTCTATATATATAAAAGGCTAATATGCTAAGTGACCACTGGTCCAGTCACTATGACAACTTGCTTCATAGCCAAGTAGAAACATTTCACACTTTAACCAAATGTCTGTGGAGCATTTGCTCATGCCTCATCTCATTTCATCTGCACAGAAGTCCTGGAGTAGGTAGATAGGAGACTTGGTGGAATCCTATTTTCTTTTCATTAGCCGGAAAATGGAGATTTAGAAAGCTTAGAAACTTGACCCGACTGAAGAGAAGAAATGGTGGACCTTGAAAATGACTTCAGTTTTTCTCACTGCGCAGAATAGAGTCAGACTCTGCTGCAGTTAAATATTTCACCCTTTGTTCTCCCTGCGTGATCCAAAATATAACCTGCTTTGTGTTGATATTTATTGCTGTGTTGCTGACAATTACCTGAAAGAGAAGTTGGGGTGCTTCACTGACTGGAAAAAAGTTTAGCTACATCAGAAAGTAGGTCTAATTAAGCAAGTTTATTCTATATCTATAAAAGGTTGACTCGCGCATGCATGGTACATACAAAGCTCTCGCTGGTGCCAGTCGCATGCGTATGTTTCCATCTGTCATTGTCAATTGTGAATTTGGTTGATACTTCTATTATAGAGAATGGGCGAATAGCAATATTAAAATAACTCTTCTAATTAACTAGTAGCCCAGTGCACGAAATTTGTGCACATTAAAGGGGAATTAATTGCCCTAACTGGTTTGGCTCAGTGGATAGAGCATTGGCCTTCGGACTCAAGGGTCTCAGGTTCGATTCTGGTCAAGGGCATGTACCTTGGTTGTGGGCACATCCCCAGTGGGGGGTTTGCAGGAGGCAGCTGATTGATGTTTGTCTCTCATCAATGTTTCTAACTCTCTATCCCTCTCCCTTCCTCTCTGTAAAAATCAATAAAATATATTTTTTAAAAAGGAATTAATTAGCAGATATATTTTAACATTGCTATTTGCCCTTTCTCTATAAAAGAAGTGTGAGAGATGAAAGGAAATTAGTAAAATGTATATGAAAATAATATATAAATTTATTAATAAATAAGCAGTAACAAAAGGATATAACAACAACAGAGGCATGACATAAAAATGACAAAAACATGATATGAAAACAACAAAAACATGACATAAAAACAACAGTGATGCAAACAATGACTGATAAAGTGATTAAACTTATTCTAATATCTCCCTGTACACCACATGAAGAGTGAAAACACTTTCAGAGTGCTTGACTAATTTCCCTTGTGATGAAGTACTTAGAACTTTAACTGTAACATCACAAACTCGAGAGAAAGCAACATATAACTGACCATGTGCAAAAACGGGTTCAGGTAGGAACATGCATACTCTGTCTAGAGTTTGTCCTTGTTATTTATTAATAGTCATCGCAAATGCTGGCATCACGGGAAATTGTCATCTAATCAATTTAAATGGGAGGCCAGTGTCAGATGGGGACAAATCAATTCTTGGAATCAGAACAGCCTCTCCCTCTGCAGATCCTATTAATACTTCAGCTTCGATAATGTTAGGTTGTAATCTTTTGATAATAAATCTGGTACCATTACAAAGACCCCATTTACTATTAAGATTTCTCAATAGCATAATGATTGCACCCACTTTCAATTTTAATTTATGACATGGCATTCCTGAAGGAGTAATACTATTCAGAAATTCGATGGGGAAATTTTCCTTTGTTTCTTTGTTATGGGGTGGGGCCACAACATTGGTAACAAAGAAACAGAATTAAAACTTTATTGTGGGGAGCCACTTGTATGGACAGGTTCAAGCCTTGGACTGATGAGAGGGCACAGTCCTCTCATTGCCACGTGCAAGTCCCAGCTTGGAGGGCAGGGCCCTCCCAGCACAATTATAGCCAACAGCTGTAGTTGTAAGATTGAACCTATGGTCCGAACACATGGCCCCACGTGCCTGAGTGATGTGGGCTTGATAGAGTTCAGGTACATGTAGTTGAGTAGGATTAAAACCCAGGAGAATGTTTGTAAACATCTTGGTCACGCCCTTACTTTGCCTGGTAGCATCTGCTATAAAATAAAGGCATGGCTGTGGGCGTGGTCGCTGTCTCTCAGAGAAGCAGCGTCCCACCGAGACCCAGCTTTCATTCTCTTGTCTGTCTTTTCTAAGCCTTTCAGCCGCCCCACTCAGGTTCACCCCGTGCTGGCGCGGCACACTTTAGAAAGATCTGCCTCCACACTCCCTGGGCAGGTTCCTGCCTCAAACTCTGCCCTTACAGAAAACAGCTCCAGGAAACAGCCTGGGGGAGGGTGAAGCCATTGCCAGGACAACTCCTGTAGGACTGACTTCCTTCTGCTCGGTCGCTGTTCGTCTGTATGTGATGAACACCACTTATGGTTTTTGTATAAGTAGATTTTTTTTCAATGTGTAGGAATTTGTGCACTGGGTCACTAGTATAATATAAAGGAGTGGTAGGGTTGGTTAACTTTGGTTCATGCTTATGCAATAGAGCAGTGGTTCTCAATCTTCCTAATGCCGCAAACCTTTCATACAGTTCCTCATGTTGTGGTGACCCCCAACCATAAAATTATTTTTGTTTCTACTTCATAACTGTAATTTTGCTACTGTTATGAATCGTAATGTAAATATCTGATATGCAGGATATATTTTCATTGTTACAAATTGAACATAATTAAAGCATTGTGATTAATCACAAAAACAATATGTAATTATATATTCAATATGTGTTTTCCGATGGTCTTAGGCAACCCCTGTGAAAGGGTCATTCAACCCCCAAAGGGGTCTCTACCCACAGGTTGAGAACCGCTGCAATAGAGTATTCATTCATATTTTTAGCTTCAATAATTAAAAATGGTCAGAGAGATCATAGAAGACGATTTCTCTCCTGATTGCTCCATGCTGTCTGATTCATTTAAGCCAAGCATGTCAAACTCGCAACCTGTGGACCGCATGTGGCCCACAATGAATATTTTTGTAGCCCAGCCAATATAATGGTATGTAGAAAGGTTTTAATAAAAACTTAGTAACTTAATTTTTACAATATCCTGTTATACATAACGAATCCGTGCACCTTGAAAGGAACTGTGGGCCATGAGGCTGCGGTGGGCAGAGGGACGGGTCTCGGCCCATCCTCCTTAACCCCGCCCAGCCCCTCCTGCTGCAGCCCAGGTCCCCTATCTGCTGCAGTCTGCTCCGGCAGCCACCTCTCACACCCACTGATGGTGCTGGCCCTGCTCGCACCAGCAGCCAGCACTGCGGGTGCGACCAGCGGCTGCCAGGCCTGATCACCTTTCAGTGGGGGAGGTGAAGAAGCCCTCAGGGGCAATCGGGGCCGGCAGTCGCTGCCTGCTCGCACCCCATGACGGCACCGAGCAATCGGGGCTGGCGCTGGAGGCCAGCAGCAGGTGCACACGCATGCTGGGAGGGACTGTGGCGCACAGGAGCAAAGAATTTTCAGTAACCACCAGAGGCTCGCCCAGATGACTGCGACCAGCGGCCTGTCTTGGTCTGGCGCCCCCACTCACCAGCTCCACCATCCTGATGCAGCCAGTGCCTGCCATGTTCGGCGCATGCCCCCTGGTGGTCAGTACACATCATAGCAACCAGCTGTTCCGTTGTTCTGCCATTTAGTCTATTTGCATATTAGCCTTTTATTATATAGGACTAGAGGCCCGGTGCATGAAATTCAGGCATGAGATGGAGTCCCTCAGCTGGGCCTGCACCCTCTCCAACCCGGGACCCCTCAGGGGATGTCTGAGTGCCAGTTTAGGCCCTGGGGGATCTGTCCTAAACTGGCAGTTGGACATCCCTCTCACAATCTGGGACCGCTGGCTCCTAACCGCTCGCCTGCCTGCCTGCCTGCCTGATCGCTCCCTAACTTCCCCCCTGACGGCCTGATAGCCCCTAACCGCTTCTGCCTTGGCCCCTGCCACTGTGGCTTTGTCCAGAAGGATGTGCAGAAGATATCTGGTCTACTTAGCATATTACCCTTTTATTAGTATAGATTATTAATAATGAACTACAGCGTTCACTAATGACTGGTTACTATAATCATGCTGCATTCATTTCCCGTATGCGCCTTACGCGCAGGAGCACCATTTCTCTCCACTAATATTTGCAGCAAATATTTTAGCAGCTGATTGCGATGTCATTAGTCTGTTTTTAAAAATATATATTTTATTGATTTTTTACAGAGAGGAAGGGAGAGGGATAGAGAGTTAGAAACATCGATGAGAGAGAAACATCGATCAGCTGCCTCCTGCACACTCCCTGCTGGGGATGTGCCCGCAACTAAGGTACATGCCCTTGACTGGAATCGAACCTGGGACCCTTGAGTCCGCAGGCCAATGCTCTATCCATCGAGCCAAACCGGTTAGGGCTCATTAGTCTTGTACTGACTTGTTTGGTGTGCGCAACAGGAAACATTTCGCTTTCGGAGAACCAGAAAAATGGGTTTATTTGCGTTACACTTATTAATCTGTGCAGTTATTCAGTGTCTAGTAAGTTAATGTTCAAGATAAAATATTAATTTTTATTAAAATGTTCTATTATTTTATGTTAACGATGATTCATTTATTTCAGCCCTTTATATTTAGCATGTCTCTATCGAAATAAACCTGCCTTTCTATGAAGATGGAAGCTTTGGGTTTTTGCAACCACGTAAACGTACACCTTGTGTATCTGGCCTGTGTGATGTGCTCCTGCGCTTCTCGGGGGCAGTGTACGCTGTCCTTTGCCGTTTCCCGCTTTTCTCTGGGAAACAAGCCACTTGGCCAGCTCTCCCGCCCGCTCCGGCCTTAAGGAACCCCCCTCAGAAAACGCTGGGCCTAGGGATTCACTGGAATGTCAGGGAACCTTTTTATGAATGGATCACGGTTTTCCTCCTCTCAGAGGAAATACAAAGAGCACGGATACATCACCTTTTCTCATGAGGGAGAAAGACAGTGATTCCTTTTAGCATCATTGATGTAGTTGGTCCTGGGGTTCCTTTTCATCAGATCAAATGAAGTGTTATAGACAATGTCGTCTAAAACCTCACTCCCTGTTCATGGCCCTTAGGACCAAGCAAAGTTCTCAGCCGGAGGCACATGGCCCTGCCTGGTCTGGGCTCAGCTGGCTGCAACATCCTCTTACGCCCTCCTCCGCAGCAGCGCTATTTGGCGGTTCTCTCATCTCCGTGGCCATTGCTTTCAGGGTGTCCTGCTCTGCCCTCCTCTCTTAACCCAGGAGGCCTTACACCGATGGGCATCATGAGGCCTGTGACTCTCCTCTAAACTGCGTGCAAACGTGCAGGTGTGGCTTTAACAGAGGTGAAGACGTGGCTGCCTGCAGAGTCTCAGTGGGCTTTGTGAGCATTGAAACGAAAAAACCTTTAATTTAGATGTTGGAAGGTTTTTAGAGGCCTACGTTCATTCTCACTTCATTTACTTTTTCTTGCCGTCTTCTTTCATTGCTCTAAATTTCATATATTTATGACAAATTTGTTCTCAACACATACCAGTCTTCCAAGCTACATGCTTATCTGGCATTTCAGATTGAATGGGTGAAAAATTAAATCCATATTCAGGGAAACTTACTCTTCCTCCTTCATTCACTGTTTTCATTAATGGTACTACTGAAACAGGAACTTTGGGGGGTGAAAAAGACAGGTTTAGGAAAGTTTAGAAATTAAGGGGACCATGGAAGAAGCACAGGGCTGCAGAGCAGAAGGTATATTTCCATAGAATGGGGAGCTGAAAAGCTACAACAGGTGCATTTCCATAGAATGAGGAGCTGGGAACAGCTGGAAGGTCTATATTTACAAAATAAAGAGAAGGAAGCCCCTCATCCAGAAGGAGGAGAAGGAAGCCCAGAGGGAATAGGAAAACAATGGGGAAGGAGGGGGAGGACCTCACGTGTATGTTCAGGCAAAGGAAGGGGCCTCCTGTGCCGGCTCCTATGTCCCGAGGGGACTGGGCGGAGAGGCCAGCTTTGGGCCAGGACATGCCTTCCTGATGCTGCCAGAAGGAAGAGCAGTGGGAAGGCAGCTCAGCCAGGGGCCATCCCAGGTCCCGGAGGGCACTTTCTGGTCCCGAGGTGCCCACAAAGGTGGGGAGTTGAGAGGTGCCACCGAAGGAACCTGGGGCAAGTGTCCAGGAACGACCCTTCCTTTCTCTCTTCCTTCAGAGCTAGCGTTCGGTGCTCTGAGCTCGCCGCTGTGACATTGGGAAGAAGGCCTTCCCCACCACGGGCAGAACTGAGCTTCGTTAACCTGCACCTGCTGGAGGCTGCTCGTGCCTCCAGCCAGACAGGCCAGCTTGCAATTCCACCCAACTTCCAAGTCCGAATCGAGTTACTCAGTTCTCGGGGCTCGGTTCTTTCCTGTAAGTGTGAGGTTAGGCTGATATTTAATGGGTCTCACCAGATAATTTTTTCTTAAATTAAGGCACAATGAACATGCAGTAAAATGCAGAATCTTAAGCTTACATCTTGGTGGACGCCATGTAACTCCTCTTAGGTCGGAGAGAGCCCAGGATCGGATACATGCAGACATGTGACGAGATAGTGGACTCCCCCTGGCATGTCTGGCAGATCAGCATGCCAGACACAGATACTGGCTTCTCCCTGAATCAACACCAACCCCCATTCGGATGCTGACTCATTCCTGAATACCTGGCTGGCCCCCCTGCAGCTGAGATTTCCTCGCTGAATGCCTCAGCTCATGTCCCCGCCCCTCACCCAACCGCAGTAGAAAAGGCGCCCCCTCCTTGTGTAAAGTCCAGGACGCAAGCCGCTGTTACAAAGAACCAAGAGATGCTTCTCATGCAAAAGGCAAAGGGTTTATTTAGTTTCCAACATGTTGGGGCTTACAGCTTACTTTGAACGCAGCAGAGCAGCGGCTGTCAGCCCCGACCAAGAGTTTAAACACAGGTTATATACCTTTCAGCAAACAGGGGAAGTAACCTGGGGTCATTCCATTGGAGATCTAGTGTCATATAATGCACATCTATCAGCTTTCTGTGGGGAGGGAATGTAGTTTGGAATTTTTACTAATTATCTGGCTTTCTAAGTGAGTTAATGTCTGTCTGGTTTCTTATCAGGTTGTCCGTTCTGCAGCAATCTCCCGTAACCTCCCTGGCTGCAGCTGTCTCCCATAAAAGTGGTTTATTACATCTGCCCCCTTCTGACCTTCCTGATTACCCTGGTGCCATTTGTTCTATCTGCCTTTTCTGACCCTCCTGCGCCCTGGTTATATTGGCGCCTCTCATTCCCCCCTTTTTCTGTGGACGGTCTCTTATCTTAGAGACCCTCAGACTCAGCCAAGGCTGAGTATTGTTGCCTGATAATCAGGAGCTTAATGTCCCCTACCCTCTGTTGTATGAATTCCATAATTTTATTTATGATGCAGGGTTCTATAGAGAGGATTAACAGTAGGATTATGAGCGGTCCTGCGATTGCTGACAACAGGGTTGTTAACCATGGCGACTGTGTAAACCAAGATTCAAACCAACTTTTCTGCGCCTCCCTTTCCTTCTGTCGCTCGGCTAGCCGCTGCCGGAGTTTGGTCATGGACTCCTCCACTACCCCTGTATGATCGGCATAAAAACAACACTCTTCCCTGAGAGCTGCACAGAGCCCTCCTTCCTGCATAAACAGGAGGTCGAGACTACGTCTGTTTTGCAGAACTACCTCTGAGAGCGATGTGAGGGAGTCCTTAAGGGCAGTTATAGAGGTTTCTAATTCCTTTAAATCCTGATCTATAGCAGCCTGGAGCTGGTGCATATGGCTCGACCCCTGGATAAGGGCAGTAGTCCCAGTTCCTATCCCCACTGCTGTTCCAACTCCTAGGAGGACTGCTATAGTGAGAGACACTGGTTCCCTCTTAAAGCGGGTGACACGCTCCCCCACCATCTCCTCGAATGAACTTGCATCATGATATAATATTCGAGGAAACAAATGGACCATAACACAGAAGTGATGGGAACTATTGAATACAGCAGTGGAAATACAAGGGGTCAGACCGGTACTGCAGGCCCACCAAGTTCCTGCCTCTGGAGCCAGATACCCAGCTGTGGAGTTTATAAAGACAGTTTTGGCACAGAGTTGCTGGTGGCTCAGCGGGGGGGTACCTATGCAGAGTCCTTTGCCAGAAACCTCAGGGAGGGTTAGCTTGTGATCTCCTCCCCAACTGCAGGTAGAGCTTGTGGTCAGGGTATAAGTTCCGTTTACTGCAGTCCCCTCGTAATAAGGGGGTGTTGCCGAGAGGCAGAGCCAGCAGGATCGAGTCAAATTACTTTGGGTTGCATTAAGAGCAGTGTAGGCTCCATTTACGAGGTTAAACAGGGGGAGCCTACCACTTGGGCTTCTCAGGGTAGGAGCCCCACTACTCGGAGTCCGAACAGGGTTGGTAACCTGGGGAGATTCTGTTACTGGCCCCGCCAAGCCACCCAGGGATGCCAGGGGACGGAGTGGGGAGACCGGACGGACAGCTGGATTGGGCCCCACCGGGACTGGTGTGGTCTCTTGTCGTAGTTTGATAGTAAACCAGAGACCAAAGTCATATCCGGAGGCATAAAACCTAAGCCCCCATGTTCTTCCCTTATACCAGTGGGAAAGCTTGTCCGCCCCTCTGCCTCGTTTTGTTAAGGAGATATTTAATCCATTACACAAAGCTTCTGTTTCACATTCCCCCCTTTTGCTGCTCTAGTGGACAGTTATCCAGTCTGAACTGGATCGGGTGGTCCAATAAGCTGACCCCGTGGTTTCACACCCCCATGCTGCGCAATAAAGGGATTCAGGCCCACCACAGCTCCGTATTTTACTCCGACTACGATCATCTCTTGGGCAAACATAAAAGGTGAGGCGGCCCAGGGAGGTACGCTTGCCACTATTTAGACACCCCGGTGTGTGATCGTTACTGGGACTATTTCCATAGTAGAGTAAGTGACGCCCCCCGGTTGCTGATGGAATTTTGTTGGGGTCCTCAATCTCCGGTATGTCCCATGTGTCTAGGCCGACAGCTAGCTGGCATACGTCTGGAGATAAGGTGGGCCACCAGCTACCCGGAGTGTGGACACCTCTGGTTGACCAGACTACTTGCCCTGTTGGGTTGATGACTTCCCAGGTTAAGGTTACAGGGGCATGGGGGTTACTTGCCATCGGTTTGGCCAGGCAGGGGCTTACGACAAAAGCGAAGCTTAAGAGGGTTATCAGTTCTTTCCATTGTCCATTCAGGTCCCGGTGGCGGTGCAGGCTTGAGATGAGAGGCATGGATCCAAGGAGTGATGCTATCTACTTTAACCGCAGTCGGAGTGGTCAGCAGCACCACGTAAGGTCCTTTCCAACGGGGCTCCAAGCTGTGGGTCTGGTGCCTCCTCACGAACACCGAGTCTCCAATGTGGAAGGAGTGGGGCACTTTAAGGTCTCCTGGCTGATAAGCAGAGGCCAAGGGCTTCCAGACAAATTGCTGGATTCCCTCTAAAGCCTTTAACCTGGCAAGTAAAGGAGTATGGGGTAATGAGTCTTTGTCTATGGTGGGTAACATTTTTGAGACCGGAGGTGGGGTTCCATACAGAATTTCAATAGGGGTGAGATTATACATAGAGGGTGAGGGAGTGTTCCGAGCACGGAACAGGGCATAAGGTAGGAGCAAGGTCCAATCCTGAACGCCAGTCTCTAAGGTCAATTTAGTTAAGGTCTCCTTAATGGTTCTATTCATTCTTTTTTTTTTTATATATTTTATTGATTTTTTACAGAGAGGAAGGGAGAGAGACAGATAGTTAGAAACATCGATGGGAGAGAAACATCGACCAGCTGCCTCCTGCACATCTCCCACGGGGGATGTGCCCGCAACCCAGGCACATGCCCTTGACCGGAATCGAACCCGGGACCTTTCAGTCCATAGGCCGACGCTCTATCCACTGAGCCAAACCGGTCCTGGCGATTCTTTCTACCTGCTCTGAACTTTGGGGACGATAAGCACAATGTAATTTCCAATTAATCCCCAATATCTTGGCCACTCCCTGACTTACCTGGGCCACGAAAGCAGGTCCGTTATCTGACCCAATTACCTGGGGCAGTCCGAATCGAGGAAAAAGTTCTTCCATAATCTTCTTAACCACCACTTGCGCCGTTTCCCTTCGGGTGGGGTAGGCCTCTACCCATCCTGAGAAAGTATTTACAAAAACTAAGAGAAATCTTAACCCATACTTAGCTGGTTTGATTTCAGTAAAGTCCACTTCCCAGAATTGGACGGGCCGGCTTCCCCTGAGCCTTTTTTCTTCTGGTATTTGCGACGGGTGTGCATTTACAGCCTGACATGCTCGGCAGTTTCTTGCCACCTGTTCAGCTAGCTTTCTGTTTTCCTTGGCTGCTAGAGTGAAGGGCTGCTCTTTTAATAGCTCTTGCATCTTCCTGGCCCCCAAATGAGTGAGCTGATGTACATGCTGTAAGTAGGAGGCCGCCTGTTGTTTTTTATACCCTGTAGCTTCGGGTGTCGTGTCCTCCTTAGGAGCCTTGTTCACTAGTGCTGGGACCTCTGCCCCTTTAAGAGCTGCTGCCTTTGCTTCTTTGTCTGCCCGCCGATTTCCTGCGGCTACAGGGTCCGACCCCTTTTGATGGCCGGGGCAATAAACAATGGCTAATTTGCTAGGCAGTAGGACAGCTGCTAGTAGTCTAAGGATTTCGGCCTTGTGTTTGATGTCCTTTCCAGCTGAGGTTAATAGTCCCCTTTGCTGGTATATGGCCCCATGTACATGAGCCGTGGCGAAGGCATAACGGCTATCCGTATAAATGGTAGCCTTCTTCCCCTTAGCCAGTTCTAAGGCTTTTGTGAGAGCAATTAGTTCCGCTTTCTGGGCGGAGGTCCCTTCTGGCAGCCCTGCAGACCATACAACCTTGTCCTTGCTAACTACTGCCGCCCCTGCGCATCTCTTACCATCCTGCAGGAAGCTGCTGCCGTCCGTGAACTAGGTCACCTCTGAGTCTGGCAGTGGGAAGTCCTTTAGGTCACGACAGATTCCTGCTTCTTCTGCCAGGATATCCTGGCAGGAGTGTAGGACCGGGTCTGCAGCCTCATCCGGAAGTAGAGTGGCAGGGTTTAAAGTAACTGGAGGTCCGAAGGTCACTCGGTCCTTGTCTAACAGAATGCTCTGATAGTGCGTGATGCGAGCATTCGAGAGCCACCGGTCTGGGGGCTGCCTGATGATACTTTCCAGCATATGAGGGGCCACAATAGTTAGTTTTTGTCCCAGAGTCAGTTTGTCCGCATCTTTGGCTAGTAAGGCAGCGGCAGCTATAGCTTTTAGACAGCGGGGCCAGCCCCCAGCTACTGAATCCAAGCGTTTGGACAGGTAGGCTACAGGTCTTTTCCAGGGTCCCAAAGTCTGGGTCAAGACCCCCCGGGCCACTCCCCCCCGCTCCTCTATGTAGAGGGTGAAGGGCTTTTCGACATCAGGAAGCGCCAATGCTGGGGCTGATAGCAGGGCTTTTTTTATATCATCAAAGGCTCGCTGTTGTTCTGACCCCCAAGAGAATTCTGTGTCCCCTTTCAGGAGTGGGTACAGCGGGGTGGCTAGCGAGGCAAATCCCAGAATCCACAGTCTACAGAACCCAGCTGTCCCCAAGAACTCTCGGAGTTGTTTTCTGGAAGTTGGTGTGGGGATCTGCACAACAGTCTTTTTCCGCGCCTCAGTTAACCAGCGTTTTCCTCCCCGGAGAGTATATCCTAGAAAAGTAACCTCCTGTCTGCATAGCTGGGCCTTCTTAGCTGATGCCTTATACCCAAGCCGAGCGAGCTCCTGTAATAAGGAGCGAGTCCCGTACTCACATTCTTCCCGAGACGACGCAGCCAGCAGTAGGTCATCTACATACTGGAGCAGGGTTACCTCCGGGTGCTGGGTTCTGAAGGTGCCCAGGTCCTGATGGAGGGCCTCATCGAAGATCGTGGGGGAGTTCTTAAATCCTTGGGGCAGCCTGGTCTAAGTCAGTTGCCCTGCAAGACCAGCCTCCGGGTCGGCCCATTCAAAGGCGAATAGAGGTTGACTGCTTTCGCAGAGTTGCAGGCAGAAAAAGGCATCCTTTAAATCCAATACAGTGTACCAGCTCCTGTCAGGTGGGAGGGAACTCAGAAGATTGTAAGGGTTAGGGACAGTGGGGTGTATGTCCTATACCCTGCTGTTAACCTCTCGTAGATCTTGCACTGGTCGGTAATCCCCGGTCCCCGGTTTCTTGACGGGAAGGAATGGTGTGTTCCAAGCTGACTGGCAGGGCTTCAGGACGCCTCCCTGCAGTAGCTTTAGAATATGTGGCCTGATTCCTTCCCGAGCCTCCTTACTCATGGGATACTGCCTCACCCGAATTGGAACTGCAGAGGTTTTTAAGGCAACCACTACCGGAGGTTGATTTCTCACCAGCCCTAATCCGGCCTTCTCCGCCCAGGCATCCGGATACTCGTCAAGCCACCTTGTTACATCCTGTTCCTTTACCGGGGAGTCATACAGGCGGTATTTGTCCTCCATAGACATTGTCAGAGCTGTTACTACTGGTTGCTGGACTAGGGGGCTCAAGAACTCTACTCTGGGCCCTTCGGGGTTGAAGGTGATGCGGGCTTTTAGTTTGGTAAGCAGATCTCTCCCCATAAGGGGAGCTGGGCAGTCAGGTATCACCAGGAAGGAATGATGGACCTTTCCCCTTCCTAAGTCTAAAGTTCTTTTGGTGGTCCAGGCTCGGTATCGGCTGCCGTTGGCACCCCTCACCAGGGACCGCTTAGTTGACAGCGGCCCCAGTGGCGCTTGTAATGCCGAGTAAACAGCTCCGGTGTCCACCTCAAAATCAACAGGAGTCCCCTCCACATCAAACTTTACCCTGAGCTCGGGGAGGGGTTCCGAGCCCCGTCGCCCCTAGTCTTCATCCAGGGCCAGCAAGGTGGGCGGTTTAGCCTGTAGGCCCTTCCTGGGTCTCTTTGGGCCGTCTTTCTTCCAATGCCCGTACTCCTTGCAATAGGCACACTGATCCGGGTCCAATTTTGATCGCGGCCGTGGCCCAGCACTGCCTCCCTTCCTGTCTCTCTCTTTACTGTTACCGACTGCCGTGGCCAGGATTTTAGTTAATGCTTTATCTCTCTTTCTATCCCTGGCATCCTCTCTTTCCTCTCTCTCCCTTTCCTTACGTTCCTCTTTCTCCTCCTCCGTTTCTCTCTTATGAAAAACTTTATCCGCTTCTTTAACTAAGTCCCTAAGAGTGAGGTCCTGCAGCCCATCAAGGCGTTGCAGCTTCCGCCTTATATCTGCAGCGGATTGGCCAATGAAAGCCATGGATACTGAAGCCCTCTGGTCCTCCGACTTCGGATCGAAGGGGGTAAACCTCCGATAGGCTTCCATTAACCTCTCTAAAAAGACTGCAGGAGATTCATCAGAACCCTGGACGACCTCCCTTACCTTAGCCAAATTGGTGGGCCGCCTAGAAGCTGCCCGGAGACCCGCCACGAGAGCCTGGCGATAGGAGGACAGATGCTCCCTACCTTCCGGAGTATTAGGGTCCCAGTCGGGGCGAGCCAATGGGAAGGTGTCATCAATAACATTCTGTAGCTGTGTCGGACGCCCGTCTTGCCCCGGAACGTTCTTCCGAGCTTCTAACAGGATCCGGTCTCTTTCCTCTGTAGTGAAGAGGGTCCCCAGAAGTTGTTGACAATCATCCCAGGTTGGCTGGTGAGAAAACATAAGGGACTCCACGAGACCTGTTAACCGAGTGGGGTCTTCAGAGAAAGGAGGGTTATTATTTTTCCAATTATATAAATCAGAGGAAGAAAATGGCCAATACTGGAGGCCCGGCATCTCCCCCCCCGCTCCCATTTTCCACCATAGGCCCGTAAGGGCGTAACGGCAGAGTAGTGGCCACAGGTTCTTCATCCGGTTGGCACCGGCTCCTAGTCCGCTGTGCTGGCCCGCTGCCCGGTGGCAGCAGGGAACCCTCGAGGGTGGAATCTGGGGAGGCCACCGTTGGGGACGCTGGCCGGGGGGCTGGACCGGGTGCCGGAGAAGGCACTTGGTCATGCCGCTGCTGTGCCTCAGCCGCCGGAGGCTGCAAAGGCGAAGCATAAGGTGGTGGGAAATCTAGGAGAATAAGATCAGGCTGTGAGTCCGGGAGGACCGGAGGAACAGAGGGTGGAGGAGAGGGGAGAGCCGGCTTCACAGGGAGGATCGCTGGCTCAGAGGCAGAGACCGAAGACCTAGGGAGAGAACCAGGGGGTAAGAAGGGCTTGACCCACGCTGGGGGGTTCTCACATAAGTCCTGCCAGACCAGGATGTAAGGCTCCTGGTCTGGATGTCCGTGTCGGCCAGGCTGAAATACCAGTCTCCTTACTTCCCTGATGAGAGGCAGATGGAAAGACCCCTCCGGGGGCCATCCGACATTAAAGGCGGGCCACTCAGATGAACAAAAAGTCTGCCATTTACCCTTTTTGAAGACAAGAGAAAGGTTTTTAGCTCGTCCCTTGACTTCTGACCAGCGGTCCAGGGTCAGAGACAAAGGAGTAGAGACAGACTGGCCCATGACTACGAACACACACACACCAATGACAAAAAACAAGGAACAAAAGACAAGGACAGACACAACGCGTTGAGACAAAAATCGAAGGATCCAAAAAGAAGGTTTTACAGAGCCAATTGACCTAGCTGGCAACAGAATTACAGAACCAGAAACAGAACCAGAATCAGAATCCGTATCTAACAGACGGAACAGACAAGAGTCCAGGCGTCCCTGGTCCTCTCCAGACTCCACCAGGGCGTCCCCCGGGGATGTGGCCTGCAACCTCCCGACACGTCTGTCTGCCACAGTCGGGGGAGGCTCACGCCCCTCCCCGACAGCCACCAGACCGAACAGATTTGCCAGCTCTGACTAAATTTGTGTTTCCAATATCTAAGCGATCGCTATTCAGAAAGGCGCCGTCACTTACCCCAAGAAGCGTCTGTTGGAACCCAGAGGCGGCTGCAACAAATATCTCGGTGGAACCTCCAAAATGTAAAGCCCAGGACGCAAGCCGCTGTCACAAAGAACCAAGAGACGCTTCTCATGCAAAAGGCAAAGGGTTTATTTAGTTTCCAACATGTTGGGGCTTACAGCTTACTCTGAACGCAGCAGAGCAGCGGCTGTCAGCCCCGACCAAGAGTTTAAACACAGGTTATATACCTTTCAGCAAACAGGGGAAGTAACCTGGGGTCATTCCATTGGAGATCTAGTGTCATATAATGCACATCTATCAGCTTTCTGTGGGGAGGGAATGTAGTTTGGAATTTTTACTAATTATCTGGATTTCTAAGTGAGTTAATGTCTTTCTGGTTTCTTATCAGGTTGTCCGTTCTGCAGCCATCTCCCGTAACCTCCCTGGCTGCAGCTGTCTCCCATAAAAGTGGTTTATTACATCTGCCCCCTTCTGACCTTCCTGATTACCCTGGTGCCATTTGTTTTATCTGCCTTTTCTGACCCTCCTGCACCCTGGTTATATTGGCGCCTCTCACTTGTTGGTGTGAATCCACGTGCCCTGTCTTTGGGGGTACGTGGGTCTCCCTGGGACGCAGAAATAAACCTTTTCCTTTCCTTTCTTTTCTGATTCACTGGACTCTCTATTTCTTGCGCTGCCTCCTGAGCCACCTAACCTAACACCTCTCAGATCAAGAGAACATCCCGCCACCTCAGCAGGCCCCTCCTGCCTCTTTCCCCAATTCCTCACCACCAGCTCAGGCCCCGGCGGCGAGCAGGGTGCTGACTTGTTGTCACGAACAAGTCTTGCCCGTCCTTGAACTTTATATACTGGCCTCATGCCTCTATGGATCCTTCTTGGCCAGCTTCATCCTTTCAACATGGGTTTTTGACATTTCTTGATAGAGTTGCGGGAGTCGGTAGTTTATGCATTTCAATTGCTGTGCCATTTACCCGAATAAGCCTCCTAGTCTGTGTGATTCCTTCTCTTTGGATGGACAGATAGGTTGGTTCCTGTTTGGGATGGTTATGAATAGTTTCGATGAGATTTAATGCTCCCTTTTTGTGTGTGGACATGTGCGTTGAGTGTGTGCCTGGGCACTGAGCTGCTGGCACAGGTGTGTTTAACTTGAGTAGAAGCTGCCGTTTCTACACAGCCGGGCCATAGCTGACATCAGAAGAGCTTCCTGGAGCTTTCCCTGCGGGCGAGCCTCTCCCTGGGGCAGGAGGGGCCGCAGCGGGTGCTGGCTTCACCTTGTGCTGGCTGCTGGCACCGGGTTTCTCTCGCTGTGCAGAGCCCAGCATTGCCCCTGTGCCGCTCTGTGCCAGGCTGCTGAGGACTCAGACTTCCCAGGTGGTACCTCCGTCAGAAAGTCTCGCAGCCTCCAGACTGACCCCGGCTTAGCGGGCGTCTTCCCTGCCACCATGAAGGGGTGGAGGGGCCGTTCTGCTCACCAACGTCCCAGTGTGTTGCCCTGGGAATGTGGGGTGCAGACATTAAGCGCAGATTTCAAACGGGGTCGCCTGGGAGACAGCATCCCCAGCTTCACGCAGCTCCTGCCACTGCCCCCCGGGCTCATCCTCAGGGGAGCCCTGCCCGGGCCCCTGAGCAGAGGCAGGAGGGAAAGTGCTAACTGCATGGTGCCGAGTGCTTCATCTCTTTTAGGTAAAGTCTAAATATGTTTCCAGTCTTTCACAGCTGTTAACCCTTCCCGAGGATGTTTTTCCATTGATTTTTTTTTTTTTTTTTTTTTTAGAGAGAGTAGGAGAGGGAAGGGGGGAAAGAGAGAGAGAAACATCGGTGAGAGAGACACATTGATTAGTTGCCTCCTGCACGCTCCCTGATCAGGGCCAGGGATCGAGCCCGAAACCGAGGTAGGTGCCCTTGACCCGGAATCAAACCCTTGACCCTTCGGTGCACACGCCGAAGCTCTAACCACTGAGCCTCGGCCAGGACTGCAGTGCCGTTTTTTGAGATTTAAAAAGGTCAAATACACCGAACCGGTTTGGCTCAGTGGATAGAGCGTCGGCCTGCAGACTCAAGGGTCCCGGGTTCGATTCCGGTCAAGGGCATGTAACCTGGTTTCGGGCACATCCCCAGTGGGGGGCGTGCAGGAGGCAGCTGATCCATCTCTCTCATCAATGTTTCTAACTCTCTATCCCTCTCCCTTCTTCTCTGTAAAAAATCAATAAAATATATTTTTAAAAAAATAAAATAAAAAGGTCAAATACTGCCTGACCCAGTCTTCAATTGGTGCCTCCCTGCCCTTTCGCTGCTGCAGGCTCCTCTGCCTAAAGAGCCTGCGGCCACGATGCCTGCAGCCTCAGCTCCCGGGCTCCTCGGTGTCTCTGCGCTGCCCTAGGTGAGCCGCAGGTGTTCCTTCCCTTGGAAGCGGCTCCTTTCTGCCGCGTCAGCGGCTTCAAGGTGGCTGCTGGCCACGCCACCACCAGCCCCCTCCTCCGTGCAGCCCCCCAGGGCTCCCCCCCCCCCCCCCCCCCGCGGAGTCTCCCAGCCCCTGCCTTCCAGCAGTTTCAGTCACTGACATCGTTCCTTTGTGATATGTGAGTGTCTTTCTTTCCTTTTTTGCCAATTTCAAATATTGCACCCTGACAGGTCCTTGCAGGTGGGACTGTGCTGGGGCCTTAAGCACGATGGTCGCTCACAAGGGGGTGGGGAGAAGGAGCCTGGGCAGAGCTTTCCCGGAGGAAGGGGCGGGGAGACACGGGAGGGGCTGTCGGGCCCGGAGACTGGCCGCCTGTGGGGAAAGGGGAGGCTGGGAGAAAGGCTTAGCGTGCGCCCTTCTCAGAAAGTTCCAGCGGAGCTGCGGGATTCTCCCCGGGGAGGGAAGGGCAGGGGGGGCCAGGACAGGGGGGGCCAGGGCAGGGAGGGCAGGGCAGGGAGGGCAGGACAGGGAGGGCCAGGGCAGGGAGGGCAGGGGGGGCCAGGACAGGGGGGGCCAGGGCAGGGAGGGCAGGGCAGGGAGGGCAGGGAGGGCAGGGCAGGGAGGGCAGGGAGGGCAGGGGGGGGCCAGGGCAGGGAGGGCAGGGCAGGGAGGGCAGTGCAGGGAGGGCAGGGAGGGCAGGGCAGGGCAGGGAGGGCCAGGGCAGGGAAGGGCGGAGCGGGGCCATTTGACCACAGGGAGGTGGCAGCTTGTGAGGAGGCAGAACCTCTGCCTCCTGAGTGACAGGTCCCTCCTGTGACTGTGCGGGCAGCTGGGGACCTGCGGGACCAGCCCTTCACTCACCAACGACTTCATTTCCAGGCGCGGGAGGAACCGCCTCGCTTCCAGTTCTTGCCGGAAGCTCTGAGCACGTTTAGTCATTTCTTAAGAAATGAAAAGCCGGAGAAGGTGCGAAATCGCCGAGGGCCTGGGTCCCGGCTCCCCGGGTCCCTTGAAGGTCAGGGAGCAGCGGTCTCCTCTCCTGGGTCACTGACTGGCTCGGCCGTCCCCAAGTCCCTGGGAGGCGGTGAGGTCACCCTGGAGAGACTGGGAAGTCTGTCCTCCACGCTTTCTCCTTGAAGTAAACTTTAAAAATAAATAAAAAGCACTAATTTTTATAACACACACAGCAGTCTATTTTCTTTCAATGGATCCTATTTGAGAAAGCCTGGGAGCTGCTGGCAGCAGCTACAGTGACTGTGACATGAATGTGCGAACGTTCCCTCCTGACGCCCCATCTCTGCAGCGTGTCATCCTCATGCAGCTCCCAGTTGCTGGCCAGGTGCCTCTGTCAGTGAGGAGACAGTGTCCACAGCGCGAGGGCAGCCTGTGGCTGGTCACGGGGTTTTCTGTATCTTCCAGTGAAGTATCCTGACAAGTCTTCCACAGCCTCTTTAAAAAATTATATATATATATATATATATATATCTACACTAATAAAAGAGAAACATGGTAATTGGCGTACGACCGCTACCCTTCCCATTGGCTAATCAGCGTATCCTTATGCAAATTAACTGTCAGCCAAGATGGCGGCCGGCAGCCAGGCAGCTGGAAGCTAACAGGAGGCTTGCTTGCTGTGGACTTCAACGTTCCCCGCCGGCCTCTGAGCTTCAGTTGGAAACATAGTAACATTTACAGAAGATAAACAAAACTCCAGAAAGCTCCTGTCAGTCAGCCGGGATCTCAGAGCTGGATTGTTTCGAATACAGAAAACAAAGGCCAGAAACCTGCTTTCAGCCGAGCCTCAGAGAGAAAGCCGGCTCTCAGCTCCAGTGACAGCCATAGAAGGTAAATAAATGCCAGAATAAAAAAAAAAAAAAAGAAAAAAAGGAGAGGTTTGGAGCTTCAGTTGCCCGCCAGCCTGAAAACGGCCCTCAGCCCCTCACCCAGACTGGCCAGGCACCCCAGTGGGGACCCCCACCCTGAAGCAACAAGATGGCAGCTAATTTGCATACTGAAGGCGGACAGCGGCAGGCAAGGCTGTCTGCGGTCTGGGACCCGGATCTGTGACCCTTCCAGGCGGGATCAGCGGAGCCTCGAGGCTTCCCGGCACTGGGATCAGCGTGACAAGGGGCAACGCCCAAACGCCCTGATTGCCCTGCGGCTCTGTGGGTGATAGAGGGCGGCGCCCCAACCCCGATTGCCCTGCGGCTCTGTGTGTGACAGTGGCGGCGCCCCAACCCCCCCACGGGCCCTGCTCTATGTGAGACAGGGTAGAGCCATACCTCCCCATCGGCCCTGCCCTGAGTGTGACAGGGTGTGGCGCCTCAACTCCCCCCCTCCCCCCCGCCACGGGCCCTGCTCTGTATGTGACAGGGGGCGGTGCCCAAGCTCCCCTATTGGCCCTGCTCTGTGTGTGACAGAGGGCAGCTCCCCAAACCCCTGATGGTCCCTACTCTGTGTGTGACAGGGGGCAGCGCCCCAACCCCCTGATCGGCCCTGCTCTGTGCATGGCAGGGGGCAGCGCCCCAACCCCCTGATCGGCCCTGCTCTGTGCGTGGCAGGGGGTGGCGCCGCAACTTCCCTATCGACCCTGCCTTGAGTGTGACAGAGGGCGGTGCCCCAACCCCCCAATCGGCCCTACCCTGAGCGTGACTAGGGGTGGCATCACAACCTCCCCATCTGCCCTGCTCTGTGCATGACAGGGGGCGGCGCCCCAACTCCCCAATCGGCCCTGCTCTGAGCCCGACCAGGGGCTGCACCTAGGGATTGGGCCTGCCCTCTGCCACCCAGGAACAGGCCTAAGCCAGCAGGTCATTATCTCCTGAGGGGTCCCAGACTGCAAGAGGGCACAGAATGGGCTGAGGGACCCCCTCTCCCCCTCCCCCGAGTGCATAAATTTTTGTGCACCGGGCCTCTAGTATATATATATATATATATATATATATATTTGATTTCAGGGAGGAAGGGAGAGGGAGAGAGAGATAGAAACATCAATGATGAGAGAGAATCATGGATCAGCTGCCTCCTGGATGCCCCCCACTAGGCATTGAACCCGCAACCCAGGCCTGTGCCCTTGACCGGAATCAAACTCAGGACCACAGGCTCTATCCACTGAGCCACACCAGCGAGGGCCTTTCACAGTCTCTTCACCAGCTTCTTACCCACAATTCTCTTACCTTCTGAACATCAGTATTCCGGGTTCTGTGTGGGTGGGGGGAGCATCAGGTCATCATTAGGGATTTGGGTGAGCGAGTGCATGACAGCAAGGAAATACCATCTGGGAGAAGTTCTTTCAACTCGTGCCACCTCAGCTGTATTTCATTTAGTTCAATATATTATTCCCCTTGGCTCCCTCTGACCCTGGGCTACCGAGAGGCGCTGCCGTGACCGGGTGAGCTCAGTGTGCGGTGGCCCTTCTGCTGCTTCCTGTGCTCGCTGCTCTGTTTCCAGGCAGTTTGGCAGCACACTGGCGGCCTTGGTCCTTTCAGGTGGGCGCAGGCTCATTCACGGCACAGACACATGTTCTGTGGCCTGGAAACATGCGTGTCCTGTGTTGTGTACAGTGCTCTGTAAATGCGGGTCGGGTGGGCTTGGCTGGTGGTATTTTTGAGTTGTGTATTTTGTTGGTTTTTGTCTAGTGGTGTGAACTGAGTGATGTGGAAGTCTCCACATGTCATTGTAAATTTGTTCATTTCTTTCAGTTCTTTTAGGTTTCACCTCAGGAATATAGGTCTGTTTCTTGGTGCATGCACATTTCAGATTGCTATGTTGTTTTATTGAAAAATTGATTCATTATACAATATCTTTTTCATTTGCTGGTAATTTTCTCTGGTCAACTTGATCTGATATTAATATATTTATGTCTGCTTTCCTTTTGAAGCATCCATCCTATCTAATAATAGACAAACATGGTAATTGACTGTACCTTCACTACACCTCTCATTGGCTAATCAGCACAATATGCAAATTAACCGCCAACAAAGATGGCAGTTAATTTGCATAAGTAGGCTCCAAGTGGTGGAGCGAAACCTGACGGCCCGGGGCCTGCAGAGCAGCGAGGCCTGACGTTTCCTAGGCCGGCGGAGCAGCGAGGCCTGACGTTTCCTGGGCCGGCGGAGCAGCGAGGCCTGATGGCCCCGGGGCTGGTGGAGCAGCGAAGCCTAACGTTTCCGGGGCCAGCTCCACCCAGAATTCAAACAGAGCGAAGGTCTGGGCCCCGGGTGCTGGAGGCAAACTGGTGCCAGCAGCCAGGGGAAAGGAAGGCCTATTGCACGAATCTCTTCATGCAGCAGGCCTCGAGTCTTATATAAAAACTGCTATTTAAAATTTTAACTGTGCTGTTTTGGCTCCTGTAAATACTTGCTTGCTTAAATAATAAAGAAAATAAGACTACTCTCATTTCATAGAAGCCATAAACCTTCCCCAGACAAAGTTACCAGTGCTGGCACCAGGCCAAGCCTTTGGTTGAGGTCTCAAAGCCCCAGCACATAGGGCTCTTTAAGAACTTGCAAAGGGGCCGAAACCGGTTTGGCTCAGTGGATAGATCATCGGCCTGCGGACTGAAAGGTCCCAGGTTCGATTCCGGTCAAGGGCATGTACCGGGGTTGCAGGCACAATCCCCAGTGGGGGATGTGCAGGAGGCAGCTGATTGATGTTTCTCTCTCATCAATGTTTCTGACTCTCTATCTCTCTCCCTTCCTCTCTGTAAAAAACCAATAAAATATATTAAAAAAAAAAAAAAAGAACTTGCAAAGGGGACCGGAAAAACCCCATATTTGGGAGACAAAGAAGGTGAAATGGTATAAATAGGGAAAGTTCCTCCATGTTGGGGCCCAGAATTTGAAATACAGTTTTCTCTCAGCCTGCACCTGATAATAATAATCTACACTAATAAAAGAGAAACATGGTAATTAGCGTACGACCGCTACCCTTCCCATTGGCTAATCAGCATATCCTTATGCAAATTAACTGTCAGCCAAGATGGTGGCCAGCAGCCATGCACTGAAGCTAGCAGGGAGGCTTGCTTGCTCCAGTGACTGCAGACTCCAACGTTCCCCGCCTGACTTGCCGGCCTCTGAGTTGCAACTCTAAGCAACTATGTACTATGTTGCAAATAAGAAGCTAAACAAAACCCCAGAAACCAGCTTTCAGCCTGCCGGGATCTCAGAGCTGAAGTTATACATTGTCTCGATTATAGAACGGCAAACAAACCAGATAGGGAGCCTCAGAGCTAGAGCCAGAGCTAAAGCTGGACCAGAATAAAATAAAAAAAGAGAAAAATAGGAGCGGTTGGGAGCTTCAGTCAACAACCGCCAGCCTGAAAGCAGCCCTCAGCCCCTCACCCAGACTGGCCAGGCACCCCAGTGGGGACCCCCACCCTGAAGGGTGTGTGACCAGCTGCAAACAGCCATCATCCCCTCATCCAGGCTGGCCAGGCACCCCAGTGGGGACCCCCACCCTGATCCAGGACACCCTTCAGGGCAAACCAGCTGGCCCTCAGGCCTCTATCCTATATAGAAAAAGGGTAATATGCCTCCCAGCACTGGGATCAGCAGAGCCTTGAGGCCTCCTGGCACTGGATCAGCGTGACAGGGGGCAGCACCCAAACCCCCTGATCACCCTGGGGCTCTGTGTGTGACAGGGGGCGGGGCCACAACCTCCCTATCCGCCCTGCACTCTTCGTGACAGGGGAAGGTGCCCCAACCCCCTGATCAGCCCTGCTCTGTGCCTGATAGGGGGGAGCTCCCCAATCCCCTGATTGCCCTGTGGCTCTGTGGTTGACAGGGTGCGGCGCACCAACCCCCTGATCGGCCCTGCTCTGTGTGTGACAGGGTGTGGCTCCCCAACCCCCCCCCCCCACCCCCCCGCATGGGCCCTGGTCTGTGTGTGACAGGGTAGAGCCATAACCTCCCCATCAGCCCTGCCCTGAGTGTGACAGTGGCGGCGCCCCAACCCCCTGATCCGCCCTGCTCTGTGTGTGACAGGGGACGGTGCCCTAACTCCCCTATCGGCCCTACTCTGTGCGTGACAGGGGGGAGCTCCCCAACCCCCTGATGGGCCCTGCTCTGTGCGTGACAGGGGGTGACGCCGCAACCTCCCCATCGACCCTGCCTTGAGTGTGACAGGGGGTGGTGCCCCAACCCCCCAATCGGCCCCACCCTGAGCATGACTGAGGGTGGCATCGAAACCTCCCAATCCACCCTGCTCTGTGCATGACAGGGGGCGGCTCCCCAACTCCCCAATCAGCCCTGCCCTGAGCCCAACCGGGGGCTGCACCTAGGGATTGGGCGTGCCCTCTGCCACCCAGGAGCAGGCCTAAGCCAGCAGGTCGTTATCTCCTGAGGGGTCCCGGACTGCAAGAGGGCATAGGCCGGGCTGAGGGACCCCCCTCCCCGCCCCCCCGGAGTGCACAAATTTTTGTGCACCGGGCCTCTAGTAACAATAATAATAATAATAATAATAATAATAATAATAATAAAGTGCAACTCCATCTCTCTAAGCATTGCTTGGTTCGTTTACATCAGATATTGTCTTAGTTCCAATCTGTCTTAGTTCCAACACCCCAGACAGAGTTATATAATTTTAAAATTGTATTATATGTAGTTCTAAAATTTCTATTAGTTCTTATATATTCTGGTGTTTTTTACAGAAATTTGAATGCTTTATACTTTTTAGTAGCTTCAAACATGTTTATAATTTCTTATTTAAGTACTTTCATAATGGAAGCCTTAAAATCTTTGTCAGATAATCCTGATATCACTGGCATTTCTTTATTGACTTTTCTTTTTTTTTAGTTTAGATTGAGGGCTTTCTGTTTCTTGGCACAATGAGCAATATTTATTTGAAACTTGGACATGCAGTTGTTGTGCTATGAGACTCGGGCTTATTTAACTCCTCCCGCTGCAGCTGGCAGACTGACACCCTCCAGGGAATTTCAAGTCTCCTCCCAGCTTTCCTTGGCGCTGGAGGGAGCAGGTTCCTTCCCATGGACGAGCGCCCCCCTCGCCCTACACCACTGGGGTTAGAAACCCAGCTCAGCTCTCTGGCCCGGCCCGCAGAAGGGTCAGAGGATTCGTTATTCCTGTTGCGGTGGAGCTACAATCTCCCACGCCCGGTGCGTCATGGCGGCCCAGGCCAGGGTGTTTGGATGAAGCAGGGTAGTTATTACCTAAAAGATTTCTGTCTTTGTGAGATACCACTTTCCTAGCTTTTTGGATAGAGAAAGCAGCTTCTTTGAAGGGCATTTTTGTCTGTACTTGTTTGTGTTTCTGGGTTACAAGCTTCTTCGGGACCAAGTCTGTGTCAGACAACACGCAGACAGAAACCCCAGGCAGAGGCTCATAAGCACATTCTGACAGGCACTGGCGCATGAGGACACACTCCCACATACCCACACTCGCAAGTAACTGTGAGAGGAAACCCCAGCCACTCCTCACCTTCTCATGTTTTGGGTTGGAGATCTCTCATTAATTACTGATTCTCTCCACCTTTCAGAGCCTCTCTATGTTTGTTTTAGACATACAATATCTAATGATTTTAGTAATGTGACAGGGAATAATAACTTTATACTCTGACTAACCATGAAATTGAACTAGAATAAAATGTACTAACAAACTTACACAAAGGACCTCTGCACTAATGTTTCCTTATGAGCATCCCGCAGGCACCAGCAGCTTCAGGCTGTACAAGGAATGGCGTTGGCCACATGATGCTGGCTTACACAGGCTCTCAACCACAGGAATGTGGCTCGCAGGACCTGTTCCAGGTGCTGACATTGAAGATTGTATCAGGACCAGCAAGGACACTCCGCGTGTTCACAGCCCCTCCGCCAGGTCTCTCTGTTTCTCTTGCCTTCTCCCTCCCTATAAAAACCCTGCACGAACGGGACAGTAGAGTGGTCTTTGGGATGGGAGTCTACCATCTTCTCAGGCAGCTGGCACTTGAATAAACCATTTTCCTCACACCAGCCCCTGCCTCTTGGGACTGGCTTTCAAATTGGCCAGCAGCTGAACCTGGTTTGCAATCAGGATTTGGCGAGCAACCCCAGAGGCTCGCTCAGCTGCTTGTGGCCCTCTGACTCTGTGCCAGGAACTCACAGGGACTTCCCAGAGCTGTGGAGGGGTCTTTTAAATCTCAGGGACTCTCCCTGTCCCTCTCACCACATCAGCGCCCTATAAATGATTTGCTGGTGAAAGTAAATGGTCTTTGGGGGGTCAGCTGGCTCCAAGACTGAGCAAGTCCAGCTGGCATACACCAAAAGCCCTCTCACTGCCGCCTGGGCTGGCTGCTGTCTGGACTCAACAACGAGGCATTTCCGGGTTGGTTAGCAAGGAACAGAGCTCAGTGGCTTTAATCGGGTTTTCCCACGGGAGGATTTTGGGTTTGATTTGAGAGCCCCATCTGTCTGGAATGTCTCTTTGGTTACAGTTGCTCTTTGCTTGCTTTCTCATACTTGGCAGACTTGGTTCGGGGGCTGCTGTCTGTGCACCCGGGAGTCCTGTGCTGCTGCCGTTTGGCTTTGTGGCATTTGGGCCTCGTGAAGGTCACTCATGGCATCGATGGGTGTGAGGTGCGCCTAAGGCGGGTGTCTCGGGCCCTCCTCCCAACAGGATTGAGTTGGGATCATTTGTTTCTTTGAACTTAGTTTTTGTCTTTTGAACTTTGTTTCTGTTTTAAATTGGGTGATTCAGTCGCAATTACACCAGAGTGTCCATTAGGTCGCATTCTAGCTGCCTGTTCGACTTACAGCTATAAGCCGATAACGAACTGGACTTGTTTGGCTAAAGGTCTAGTAGACGGAATAAGATCTCTTATGTGCAAACTTCCATGTTGTTAGATTATAAGTTTTCTACTCAGAAAGGATCTAAATTGACGGTTCAAAAAGGTGGGAAAAATCTCCCTCCCTCCCAGAAAGTAAAATTCAGAAACAAGAAAAGAGATGAGCCCTGACCGGTTTGGCTCAGTGGCTAGAAGGTTGGCCTGTGGACTGAAGAGTCCCAGGTTCGATTCCGGTCAATGCATGTTCCTGGGTTTCAGGCACATCCCCAGTGGGGGGTTCGCAGAAGGCAGCTGATCGATGTTTCTAACTCTCTATCCCTCTCCCTTCCTCTCTGTAAAAAATCAATTAAATATATTTTTTTAAAGAAAAAAGATGAGAAAGCAAGTCTTGAAACTCTACATCCCCCTTTTGGAGGTCCAGGAGCTGCTGCAGGCCTGGGAACAAGGGGCGGGGGGGGGGGGGGGGGGGGAGATTAACGCCATCGCCAGCCCCACACAGGCTGTGGGACTAACAGAGGCTCCTGCCCATGCCCTCAATGGGAAGAAAGGAGGTAGCATTCTGAGAAACTGAAGGGGCAGCCCTGGCCCGTGTTCAGCTCATTGGAACATTGTCCTGGGCACCAGAAACCTGCAGGTTTGATTCCCGGTCAGGGCACATACCCGCATTGCTGATTCAGTCCTCCAGGAGGTAGTCAATTGCTGTTTCTCTTACGTTGATGTCTCTCTTTCTCTCACCCTTCCTCCCTCTAAAGCCAATTAACATATTTTGGGGTGAATATAAGATGAAAAAAACAAAACACAAAAGCGACTGAAGTTGCTCAAGCCTGATATCTCCCGTAGTTTCCCCACCTTCTTCAACATTGACAAGGACAGTGGGTAATTAAACTGCTCGGTTCTGAGCGCACTAAAGCCATGCACTAATCACCAAGACTCCAAATGGGCGACCTAAGTTAATTGATGTCTTTTATTTTTTAATCTTTATTGTTGAGAGTATTACAAATCTCTCCCACATTTTCCCCCATTGCCCCATGCACCTGGTTCCCACCCTGTGCCAGGCCTTCACCACCCTACGGTCTATGTCCATGGACAATGCATATACATATAATTCGTTGGTAAATCTCTTCCCACCGCCCCCCTGGGCCCCGTCCCCCTTCCCTCTGAGATTCCTCAGTCTGTTCCATGTCTCCATGCCTCCGGTTCTATTTTATTCATCATTTATTGTGTTCATTAGATTCCACATATAAGTGAGATCATGTGATATTTGTCTTTTTCTGACTGGCTTATTTCACTTAGCATAAACATCTCAGGACCCTCCATGCTGTCTCAAAGGGTAAGAGATTCTTCTCTTTTATATCTGCATAGTGTTATGCCTAGATTTCAGGATCCCCAAGAGACCACCAGGGAGCCAGCCGAGTCCGATGCAAAAGCATAAGAGTCTTTATTCGAGCTAGCTCGTGCTCTCCGTCCACCACACTCGCCGACGCAGCAGCAGGGGGCAGAGAGAGAGAGAGCTTTGTGGGTAGAGGGGTTTTATAGGGGGTTGGAGTAAGGGGAGGAGAGAGGACTGTGGGCCCTGCCGATTGGCCAGGCGCAAGTCGGTGTCTTGTTACACAGGATGTGGTCATATCTATGGTGCGCACATCCCTTGATTATCATTGGTTAGTTTAAAGAAATCCTAGGTGTGGCTAGCAGAGGCTTGGGCTTCCAGGAAGAGGATCCTTGCTGAGCACATGGCTGCTGCCCAAAAATGGAGGATTTGGGGCAAGATGGAGGGCATAGCCCTCGCCCTTTCACATAGTATTCCATGGTGTAAATGTACTTCAGTTTTTCTTATCCACTCATCTGCTGATGGGCACTTGGGCTGTTTCCAGATGTTATCTACTGTAAATAGTGTCCCTATGAACATAGGGGTGCACACATTCTTTCTGATTGGTGTTTCGGGTTTCTTGGGATATATTCCTAGAAGTGGGGTCACTGGGTCACATGGAAGTTCCATATTTAACTTTTTGAGGAAACTCTGCACTGTTTTCCACAGTGGCTGCCCCAGTCTGCATTCCCACCAGCAGTGCATGAGGGTTCCCTTTTCTCCACATCCTCTCCAGCACTTGTTATTTGTTGATGATAGCCAGCCTGACAGGTGTGAGATGGTACCTCATTGTCGTTTTAATTTGTATCTCTCAGATGAGTAGTGACATTGAGAGTGTTTTCATAGGTCTCTTGGCCATCTGTATGTCCTCTTTAGGAAAATGTCTATTCAGGTTCTCTGCTCATGTTTTTTTAAAAAAATATATTTTTATTGATTTCAGAGAGAAAGGGAGAGGAGAGAGATACAAACATCAATGATGAGAGAGAATTATTGATCGGCTGCCGCCTGCACACCCAATACTGGGGATTGAGCCCGCAAGCTGGCCATGTGCCCTTGACCAGAATCGAATCCAGGACCCTTCAGTCCACAGGCTGACACTCTATCCATTTAGCCACACCGGCCAGGGCTCCTGTTTTAATTGGATTGTTTGTTTTCCTTTTGTTGACTTGTATGAGCACTTTAGTTTTTTTGGAAATTAACCCCTTATAGATGTATCATTGGCAAATAAATTCTCCCACACAGTGGGCTCCCTTTTCATTTTGATGCTGGTTTATTTTGCTGTGCAGAAGTTTTGAGTTTGATGTGGTCCCACTTGTTTATTTTTTCCTTAGTTTCTCTAACCCTAGGCAATGTATTAGCAAACACTCTGCTCCGTGAGATGTCTGAGATTTCGTTGCCTACATTTTCTTCTAGTATTTTTATGTTTCATGACTTACGTCTTTTATCCATTTTGAGTTTATTCTTGTGTGTGGTGTGAGTTGCTGGTCTGGTTTCACTCTTTTGCATGTACTGTGCAATGTTCCCAGGACTATGTGTTGGAGAGACTGTCTTTACACAGTGCTCCGTGCCAGGAGGCAGGCCAGCACACTCACCACCAGGCTCTGCTGAGCTCAAGGCAAGCCAGGCTTCCTGGGAAACCTGGGCTGTTTGGAGCCGGTTGGAGTTTCATGAGGGCCGTGGAGACGCGGGGCTGAAAGACTGCACCTTCACGTTCTCAGCTCAGGGCCAGTGAGGCTCTCAGCCCTCCTCTTGCCTCACCTCCTTCCAATGCGGACCAGCCCGGACCAGATTGCCATCCAGCCAAGTGATCGTGATCGCACATCAGCTGGTGGCTGCCCTAGCCCGCTATTTCCTGCCCGCTGGCCACCAGGCTCAGGTGCGCCTCCGGCCAAGCCCAGCCCTGCCCCCAGCCCAGCTCCCAGCCCAGCACCCTCACAGGCTCCCCCAGGCCTGGCCGGTTCCCCTGTCAGGTCCCCGTATACAGACTCCTAACCGACAGTCACTCCCTCTTACTTTGTTGGCCTCTTTCTCCAAATGCCTCAGCCTCTCTGATTCTCTCAGCATTTACTGCAGCCTCAGTCGGCTCGGGTGGGGAACTCCTGCTCGCTGAGCTCCTGGTGGGGAACCCGAGCGCAGGCCCTGCTCTCTGAGCTCCTGGTGGGGCCGCCGGTGCTGAGTGCCTCCTTCCTCTGCTGCCTGCAAACACTCCAGTCCCTGTCTGTTCACTGCGGACAAGCCCTGAGGCCAAAATTGCTAAAACAGCCCTGGCCGGTTCGCTCAGTGGATAGCACCTCGGCCTGCAGACTGGATTCTGGGTCAGGGCAGAGGCTCGATCCCCAGTGGGGGGTGGGCAGGAGGCAGCCGATCCTTGATTCTCTTCATCACTGATGTTTCTCCCTCTCTCTGCCCCTTCCTCTCTGAAATCAATAATACATATATTTATAATGCCAAAACAAACCCAAAAAGAAAAAGAGGGGGAAAAATTCTTTGGGGCTGCTGGATCCTCGGAGCTGCCGATAGCAAACCGCGCACAGTGTTTCCGAGGGCAGAAGAATCATTAGGGTGCGAACAGGGGACAATCCGGGTCCTGGCCACGCGCCCCCACAGACAAGGCTTCCTCTGGGGGGCGCCCTGCAGCTGCGCCCTCCCACCCTCCCTGCGGCTGCTTTCTGGGGGAGGGCCTGGCTTCAGGCCGTGTGGGGTGGGGGCGGGGTGGGGGGAGAAAGCCACGGCCACAAGGGGAACCAGGCCTTCGGGTGCAGCACCTGCCCCACAGCCTGGGGGACAGGACGCCACCCTGTGCCCGTGGGGCATCTCCATGCCCCGAGTGTGGCCAGGAAGCCCGGCTGCGGAAGCCCCTCCGGCCCTGACGACCCGCCCTCCCCCACTCCTCCCCACGCTGCCCTGAGCAGGTCCCGCAGCCAGTGCCGCCCCCGCTGCGGTGATGGCTCAGAGGAGGCCCCGCTCACTGGGTAAGTTTCCCCGCAGCCAAGCTGGGGAGGGCCCGTCCTCCATGAAGAAACTTCCCTGATGCGGGGCGGGGCCCTCCGCCAGCGGGAGCGAACCCCTCTGCTCAGCGTGGAACAGCCGTCGCTGTGCAGGGTCCCCGAGACCTTCCGGGGAGCCCAGCCCCAGGAGCGCCCACCACACCGGCTCAGTGAGCACCTGGGGCTCCCGAAGACAAGCTGCCAACCTGGGGGTCGCAGCCCCGCCGCAGTCTGGGGGGCTTTACGGGGCCCCAGGGACACGGTGCTCGGGACTGAGGACCCAGTGAGCTGCCCTGGGGGTGAACTCCGCGGTGCCCGGACCCCTGAGCCCCTGAGCCCCCACCCTCACCCCACCCCCCACCCCCCACCCCCGCCCTGCCAGCGAGGCGGCCAGGCCACTTGGGAGCCGGGTCATTGGCAGCCACCTGCCCCCCACTGGGCTGGAGCCCTCCCTTGTGGCCTCAGCAGACCCCCAGGCGCCCAGGGCCCGGCCCTCCTCCGGACAGCGGGGCTGGGGGCAGAGGCAGCGGAGGCAGGGGCAGTGGAGCTGGGGGCAGGGGCTGGGGGCGGGGGCAGTGGGGTCGGGGCCAGCGGGGGCAGGGGCAGCGAGGGCAGGGGCAGCGGAGCTGAGACAGCGGGGGCGGGGCCAGCGGAGGCGGGGACAGCGGGGGCAGGGCCAGCGGAGGCGGGGCCAGCGGGGGCGGGGGCAGCGGGGGCGGGGCCAGCGGAGGCGGGGCCAGCGGGGGCAGGGGCAGCGGGGCTGGAAGCAGGGACAACCCGGGCAGCCTTGTGAGCGGAGACCCACACACTGGATGCCACTAGCTCCTCGAGCTGAAGGCGGGTCTGGGTTCTGGGGGCGCCTGGGGTGCGATCAGAGCTGCAGAGTCGGGGGTCAGTGGTAGGATGGAGCCGCGGAGAGGCAGGCGCTGAGGTTTGCCTCCTCTTCCCCGCAGTCAGCCGCTCGCCAAGCCCCTCCTCCCTCCGCCCCCCACTGTGCGCTGGCCCCGCGGGGACAGAGCCCGTCTCACACACCCGGAAAGAGAGGACACGCGGGGCTTGGCCACGGCTGCCCCAGCCACTCTGTCCCGCGGGGAGCCCCAAGCCTGGAGAGCGGGACTCGGGGTGCTGCCTGCCGGGCGGGGGCACAGGCTGCCGCAGCCGGCTCTGCCTCCAGCCCAGGGGACCGAGCACCCCCTGTGCTGTGCGAGCTCCCGGGCAGCAGCGCCCAGTCTCTGTCCCGGGAGAACCCCTGCCTTGCGGGTGGCTACCCTTGTGCTAGGGGGAGGAAATGAAACATGAGAAACTTACTGAATGTGTTGGGGGGAGGGACTGCGGCCTGGAAAAAGTTACTGATTGTGTCAAGGGCAGGGACCATGGGAGAGAAAAATTGCTAATTATCTCGCTAAAAAAGCAATGTGTTATGATTGAACCCAGCCAGGTATGACCCTGCTCGTAAATTTTATGTAAACTTTTTACCCTGACAGTACCAGGAACGGCTAATGAACCGCTTTGTAGTTGGTTTTTTCTTTTTTTTTCTAACACTGTGTAGTTGGCAATAAAAGATCTTGCTGCACACTTGGTCGGGGCCACATGCTCCGAATCTCCCAGAGGGGGAGATAGGTGCTGTGGTCAGCTGGCCAGTTTAATAAAAGGCTTTTAAATTTAAATTCTGAGTCAGTGGTCTATCTCGTTGAGCCAACCCATAACATTTGGAGGCCCGCAGCGAGATACCCGGCAGGGAGGAGAGGGACCCCTTATTTAGGGCTGGAGGCTCTCCCCCGGCAGGGAGGAGAGGGACCCCCTATTTAAGGCAGGAGGCTCTCCCCTGGCAGGGGTGAGAGGGACCCCTTGTTTAGGGCTGGAGGCTCTCCCCCGGAAGGGAGGAGAGGGACCCCCTATTCAGGGCAGGAGGCTCTCCCCCGCTTGTCGCCGGGCACTCAGCGAGATACCCCACACCTGTGGAGAATGACTACCAAGGAGGCCTCCAGTCCACCCAAAAACTTTCAATTCGGAAACCGAGCCACCTGGACTCTCGAGAGAGGTAACGGACCGGTCGTTAAACAGGAATTGGGACGTCCCACGGAAGGACCTATACGGAGGGCTGGACGCAGCGGTACTCCTGGTCCTGACCTGCGGCCACGACGGTGGCCGGGGTCCCTGGTTCGTGCGGCTGTAGGCTGCACTGGGTTTGTCTGTCTGGTATTTGTTTGTCTTGCTGTTTATTGTTAATAAGTTGTCTGCTTCTGTGTACACTCTGCTGCAGTGTTTTTTGAAAAATTTTCAGGACTTCAAGGAGTGAGCTGCAGGTTCCGGGCAACCTTAGGTTGCATTTGGCTTGTTTGTTTTGTCTTTGTTCTTTGTTGTCTTTGTCTTTGTCAAATGGGATAGGGTCAGTCATCTTGTTGACCCTCTATCAGTCAGGCCCACTCCGGGTGAGTGGAAGGGGAGCTTGATCACCTCCCGGGAAGCTATAGAGCTCCCTCAGAAATTGGGAAATTGTTAGAAATTGGATGGATTGCTTAAACTCTGAGTAAACATTTGGTAGAAGTCAAAAACTTGAACTGTCTGATGTATGAATGTAAGTGTGAGAGTCTGTGTAAAGCGAGAGCTACTTTGTGCTGTCTGGCTGTACACATGAGGAAAAACCCTGCTTTAAAGGGAAGACAGTAGAGAACTTTTAATTGCTTTTGCTCTGATGTATAATTTTGCTGTGTTAGATTAAAATTTTAAAAATCTAAAGTTAATTTGAAGGTATAAGGTTGCAACCCAAAGAAGTTTTAGCAAAGGCTGGCTAGATTCCAAGATTGCTTAGTTCTGAGATTGCTTATAAAAAAGCAAAAGAGAAGTCTTTTCAAGTTACTATTTGCTTAGCAAATTAACAAAGTAGTAAATTTCAAAGAACTTGTTATTTATGGTTTTCTTATCTCTTTGGTAAACAGCTCTGCAGGACGGAAAGATTTACTGCCTGTGACTGTGTTTTGTTTAACTTGCTGTTTTCAATTATTTATTAGGATTCTCACAGAGGACATGCTTTCCCTTCCTCCCTCATCCTGCTTAATCATTAAAAGGTTAAGGCTTCTAAGAATAAAGATTTCTGTCTATCAGTTGCTCTTACCTAGGTTGTAAATTTACTATATTAAAACTAAAGTTCTGAGGTAGATTTAAAGTTTATAATGTTAATGCTTTTGATTTACAGCGATTCTGGGAACAGGAGTGGCCCACTTTCCAGGAGGGGTGGCCAGATGCAGGGTCTT
Source organism: Myotis yumanensis (assembly GCF_028538775.1). Lineage (NCBI taxonomy): Eukaryota > Metazoa > Chordata > Mammalia > Chiroptera > Vespertilionidae > Myotis > Myotis yumanensis. The sequence goes on from NW_027223799.1 coordinate 214,183, forward strand.
TTGATCTGACCACTGCCTACTGGGTCCATTATGTCATATACGGCTGCCCAGGGCATCCTGATCAAATTCCTTATATTCAGGTTTGGGTTAAACCCCAGTGGATGAGGGCTTGCCTCCGGAGGGGAAAATTGGGACAGAGACAGACAATTCTTTTGGCCAGGCCCCAGAAGGGAAAGGCTCCCCCGGTCCTTCAGGGAGAGCAGGAAGAGCCCATTAGCCGGCAGCCCTCTATGGTCCCTAGGCACCGGATCTGGGTGAGCCCCGGCCTCAAGCCCAGGCCACACCACCAGCTCTTGACCTGGAGCCCCTGCCTCCCCCAATGCCAATTGTCTTCCCTCCACACCCACCGATGGGGAGGGGCTTTGTCGTCCTTCAAACCCACCCTTCAGTCCATCCCATACTAGGCGGGGGATAGCATATAGAGGGAGAGAGAGAGGGGGGAAGAGCCTGCAGGACCCTGCGACATCTGCCAGTCCTGCAGTTCCTATGTTGCCACTACGGCAGGCCGGCCCTCTAGATCTGGGGCTAGACAGGCAGCCCTCTGGGGATGCAAGGCAGATCAAGGCGCTATTCCCCAGCTCCAGACCAGATTGGGGAGTGAATGAACAAAGAAGGGGGGCTGGATGCCTGAGCTGCCTGCAGTGGCCCTAAAAAAAAAAAAAAGCAGCAGCAGCAGCAGCAGCAAGAAAGTGGAGAAATATCCCCTTCTAGTGCACTCCCTTGAAAGAGGCCTGGTTGCTGCTCTGCCACAAAGGGACCTGGTAAAAAGGCAAGAAAGCAGAGCCCTAAGAGTTAACAAAAGGGCACTCTCCCTGGACCTGGGAGCCATCAGGACTTTGAAATTCTCCAAGAGAAGAGGAGTCTGGCTCAGAGACTGGCCGAAACCTCCGAACTGGAGGCTGCATGTTGAACTTGTAGACTACAATTTGCTGGGCAGATGTCTGAGCCCAATTGTGTAGATTAGCTGCCTCTGTGCAGCAAACAACTTTCTCCTGTGCCAGAATGCATTTTACAGAGACTGTTCAGACTGTGTTTGCGGCTAGAGAGGAGAAGAATGACCGCCGCACACAAGCCCTGACTGTGGCTTGGAGAGAACTGAGCAAGGTGACTCCCTTGCTACATTCCCAGGTGCTGGTTGCAGCCAAGAGCATGGATCACCCTGTATGGCATTAGAGCAATGCCCTACGTGATGGACTTGGCTAATGCCTTCTTCTCATGGACATGGCTCCAGAGAGTCAAGGACAGTTTTGTTTTGTGTAGAAAGGGTCAACAGTGAACTTTAGTTGCCCTCCCTCAAAGGTATTTGTATAGCCCTACCATGTGTCATGTTTGGTAGCATGAGATTTGGCTCCTGAAGCAGCCATGCTGCCAATATTACATTTCATTGTATTAATATATTATATTAACCTTTGATTCTCTTGCAGGTTTGAATGTAGCTGTCAGCAGTTGCTGTAGACTTGTGTTGGTCTACAGTCCTTGATAGTCTTTGGAAGTAACTGGCAAATGTTCAGTTTCCCATACTGAAGGCCATTGTTATGGCATATGTTAACTATCCTGGAAGGGGGCTATGTGGGGTGAACCCCAAAAGTAAAGTGTGGCTTGCTGCCAAGAGGGCAGGTGCCCAACTAGGCAAAGAAGAATACCCATTAGATTTTGGCCTCTATTGAGAGACAGTTGACAGCAACCTATATACTGTCTTGCAGGCCTGTGTGACCATGCCCATGTCAGGGGTAGCACAAAACCTCAACTGTAGAAAACTGGGAAAGGCCTGTCTAGAACAGAGGGGGTTAATTCCTGGCCCACTGTTACAGGAATTACAAACCCTGTGAGGTCCTGTGACATATAAGACCCTATAAGGAAATAAAGCTCCTTTAGTCCGTTCTAAGAGAACAAGTAAGGGAAGCCCTACTACAGGAACAGCTGTAACTGTCTATTTAAATAGAGACACATTGTAAATTTCTTCTTACCATTTAAAACAGATTAAAGGCTGTATTTCCCTCCAGGTAACCCAACTGGAACCCCAATAGTGACAGGGGAAAGGAGGCTCTCCATCGGTATCGCCAGACTCTATTAGGGAGCATCCGAGCTGCTGCTTGGAGACCCAAAAACCTCTCTAAAATGACAGAGACAGTCCAGGGGCCTAACCCTAATGCCCCGGAAAATCGGAGGGCTGTCATTGTTGCATTTGTTTCCCAGTCGGCCCCAAATACTAGAAAAAAATTGAAAAATTAAAAAGCTTTGAGGGAAAATCAATCTCTAAGTTAGTTAAGGTGGCCCAGAAGGTTTTTGACAATCGGAGGTCCCGACGGCAGGTTTAAACACCTGAATGGCCAAGGTCCTCCTGGCCCTAAACGAGGAAAAAGGCCCAAGGGGCCAGAGAGACAATAAGGACAAAGGAAAGCCTCTCGGGAGAAAAGAAGTCCAACCCAGGCTTAGGAAAAATCAGTATGCATTTTGCAGAAAGGAAGGACATTGGAAAAGGTAGTACCCTGAATGTGTGGGGGAACCGACTCCCTCCCATGCTGGTGGAGGAGGTGGATTAGAGTTGTTGGGGCTCAGCTGGCCCCCAGGAGCCCAGAATGACCCTGACAGTAAAGAGCCAAAAGGTGAACTTCCTTGTAGAACCCAGCACTCACTCGGGCCCTCTGGTGGGGAAAGGGAAAAAGAATGAACATTTCAACTTTATAAAAACGGCTGCCTTAAACCCTGCTACACTCCTCCCTGACGAGGAGGCAGAGGCCTCTTTGCATGACTGCAAGGAGACACTGACTACCCTCACTTCCCTCCATGAGGACCTTGTGGACCAGCCCTGCAGAATCCGGATGAGTCCCTCTACAGGGACGGGAGCAGCTTCATAGAGGAAGGTACCCGGTATGCGGTTTGCGGAGGTGGCAGTAGTGACATGAGGAGGGGACAGAGGAGATCTACAATCAACCAGAATTAAAAAGAAGCAGCCCTGGTGAGCACCCTGGCACTCATCCTGCCAGACCTATTCAGGGACTGCAGGGATATATCTCCTCACACTGCCCTTACAGGAGGACACGGGAGCCACCTTAGAAAGGTCTCCTAACCTCAAGAGAAAAGGACATTAAAAATGCTCCTGAGATACTCAACCTCCTAGCAGCCACACAGGGGCCAAGGAAGTGACTAAAAGACCAGTAGGGCCTCTAGAAGTTTTCATAGCCCTGCCAGCGCGAAGGCTCCCAGAGAAGCCTGCTCATCTGCCAGAGGAGCAGAGGCTAGCTGAGAAATTAGGGCCCCAGGAAGGAAAGGCTGGATGGCTAATTCTGCCAGACAGGAGGCCTATAGTGCCAGAAGCCCTAGGGCGGACCATCGCTTCCCAGACCCATCAGAGCACCCATCTGGGAGAAACGAAGCTATCAGAACTACTAGTAAGAAAATTTTACATACCAAGACTCCAGAAAATATCCCAAGATTTGGCTAAAAGGTGCCAAGTATGTGCCCAGATAAATCAAGGGCTCCCTGTTGTGGCTGCGCCCGGACAGCGATTCCGAGGTCAAAACCCCAGAGAACACTGGGAAGTGGACTTCACCGAGATACCAGGAGGACAAGGAGGGTATAAGTACCTGCTGGTTTTCATTGATACCTTCTCTGGCTGGCCTGAGGCATACCCAACCAAGGCTGAGACAGCACAGGTAGTAGTTAGAAAACTCCTCACTGAAATTGTCCCCCGGTTTGGCCTACCACTATACATGGGGTCCGACGATGACCCGGCGTTCATCGCCAAAGTGACACAATCCATAGTTAAGGCCCTGAAAGTTACTTAGAAATTACATTGTGTTTATAGACCACAGAGTTCTAGACAGATGGAGAGGATAAATCGGACCTTAAAGGAAACATTAACTAAATTAAAATTAGAGACTGGCGAAAACTGGGTAAGTCTCCTTCCTTTTGCTCTCATAGCTAGGTACATCTCGTATGTTTGGCAGGTCGCCACCTCTCCTTCCCCACCTGAGGAAGGAAGATCTTGCCTGGCTGTCTACCCAAAATTTGCTTAAGTCCTTACAGGCTTTGCAGAGCAATGCCACGTCGGCACAACGGGTGGTGAGAGCCGTAGGAGAGGAGAATGTGCTGAAATCCAGTCCAACGCAGCCCGCCTTCTCTCCAGGTGATCTCATCTGGGTGAAGCACCACGACCCTAGCAGCCTGAAACCTAGGTGGGATGGACCCTACCAGGTGGTGCTGACCACTCCAACTGCCATCAAAATCTCAGGAAAGAGGCACTGGAAATTTTAACCCCGTCCTCCTCTTGCCTCTCGCCTGGTGGACTAACTAATGGGAAGGACAAAGACTTGGGGACTAAGACTCTATGTCAATGGCCGAGATCCTGGCCAATTCTTCAACATCAAATGCCGGACTCTTCCCCGGCAGCTCGACCCCTACATTGCCTAATGCCTCCTCAATTTCATATTGTAGAGGAGGGTGCTGAATCAAAGATTTGATTCGGGCATAAGACCAGTAGGGAATGTGCTAGGGGGAGGAAATGAAACATGAGAAACTTACTGAATGTGTTGGGGCCTGGAAAAAGTTACTGATTGTGTCAAGGGCAGGGACCATGGGAGAGAAAAATTGCTAATTATCTCGCTAAAAAAGCAATGTGTTATGATTGAACCCAGCCAGGTATGACCCTGCTCGTAAATTTTATGTAAACTTTTTACCCTGACAGTACCAGGAACGGCTAATGAACCGCTTTGTAGTTGGTTTTTTCTTTTTTTTTCTAACACTGTGTAGTTGGCAATAAAAGATCTTGCTGCACACTTGGTCGGGGCCACATGCTCCGAATCTTCCAGAGGGGAAGATAGGTGCTGTGGTCAGCTGGCCAGTTTAATAAAAGGCTTTTAAATTTAAATTCTGAGTCGGTGGCCTATCTCGTTGAGCCAACCCATAACACCCTGTGTGCCAAACCACTCCCCGCAGGGGCCACAGCACCGGCTCCCACCGCCTCCGACCGTGGGAAAGGCCTGGAACACAGCGCGTTCAGGAAATGGCATTCCACACGCGCGTGCCAGAGCCAACAATTAATGAAGGAAAATGTTGCAATTGGCTCTCCATTCGTCACGATTATTCAGTGGCATGATTTGCAGACAATAGAAACATTAGTAAATGTCTCCTTGACTTTGCCCTGAAACTTTTGTCGCTGACCAACATTTTCCCCAAATTTGAAGAGTGGGCAGAGCATGGGCCACATCAGCCCTTCCGCCAGCAGGTGCTTTTCAAATGTTTGGCCCCGCTGTTGAGCAGACACTTCACTTACACAACAAGGAAGCACAGCAGGAGTGCACACGGCGCCAGCACCATTATTATCAAAACGGAGAGAAATATGTAAGTCATGCATTTGAATCATATAATTAAATGTTCCTCAGCTACAATTTAAAAAATGAATAGGTTTTTAAAAATTCACTCACTATGAAGAAAAGATTCAAAAAGCCAAGTGCACTTATCGGGTTAATAAAGCATTTTACTTTATTTTTAAAAAAATCTTTATTGTTGAAAGCATTACATATGTCACCCTTTTCCCCCCATAGACACCCTCCAGCCCCCCTCCCCACCTTAGGCCCTCCCCACCCTATCAGCTGTGTCCATGGGCCATGCATAGTGCATACAAGTTATTTGCTTGATCTCTCCCCACCCACCCACGCCTTCCCTCTGAGATTCATCAGTGTGTTCCATGCTTCCATGTCTCTGGATCTATTTTGTTCATCCGTTTATTTTGTTCATTAGATTCCACATATGAGTGAGACCATGTGATACTTGTCTTTCTCTGACTGACTTATTTCACTCAGCATAATACGCTCCAGGTCCCTCCATGCTGTCTCACAGGGTCAGTGATCCTTCTCTTTTACTGCTGCGTAGTATTCCATGGTGTAAATGTACCACAGTTTTTTTTAAAAAAATTTTTTTTATTGATTTCAGAGAGGAAAGGAGAGAGAGAGAGAGAGAGAAACAACAATGATAAGAGAGAACCACTGATTGGCTGCCTCTTGCACACCCCACCACAGGGGATTGAGCCCACATCCTGGGCATGTGCCCTGACGGGAAATCTAACTGTGACCTCCTGGTTCATAAGTTGACGCTCAACCACTGAGCCATAGTGGTCAGGCAACCACAGCTTTTTTATCCACTCACCTACTGATGGGCACTTGGGCTGTTTCCAGATCTTAGCTGTTGTAAATTGCACTGCTATGAACATACGGTTGCGCACATTCTTTCTGATTGGTGTTTCGGTCTTCTTAGGATATATTCCTAGAAGTGAGACCACTGGGTCAAATGGCAGTTCCAAATTTAATTGTTTGAGGAAACTCCATACTGTTCTCCACAGTGGCTGCACCAGTCTGCATCCCACCAGCAGTGCACGAGGGTCCCCTTTTCTTCGCATCCTCGCCAGCACTTGTCATTTGTTGATTTGTTGATGGTAGCCATTCTGACAGGTGTGAGGTGGTACCTCATGTCATTTTAGTTTGCATCTCTCTGATGATCAGTGACTTTGAGCACTTTTTCATATGTCTCTTGGCCTCTGTAGGTCTTCTTTGAAGACGTGTCCATTCAGGTCCTTTGCCCACGTTTTGATTGGATGCTTGTCTTCCTTTTGTTAAGTTGTCTGAGTTCCTTATATATTTTGGAGATTATCAGGTGTATCATTGGCAAATATGTTCTCCCATACAGCGGGCTCCCTTTCCATTTGCTGATGGTTTCTGTTGCTGTGCAGAAGCTTTTTATTTTGATGTGGTCCCAGTCCCATTCATTTACTTTCTCCTCACTTCCCTTTGCCCTAGCACAGTGGTTGGCAACTTTGTTCTTTCTCGAGATTGTTGCCGCTATTTGTGGTTCCATATAAATGCAGATCCCTCATTGTCAGAGGAGGGCTTGGTTGGGGCAATGAGGGATCTGCATTGCAGCCTCTGCTCACACGGCCCCCCCAGGCAGAAACACACGTAAGTGATGAGAGTGCTTACCCACCTGCCCACTCACGGTTGAAACAGTCAGAGCGTTTCTGAGGAGAAAACACAGTTCTCATCACTTGCTCAAACTTCCTTTTCTCTTACTTGCTGAATTTTGTGATTGCTTTTCTGCAGATAAGATCCAAGTTTACAAATTTTTCATACTGAGACAAGAATAATATACATTTTGAACTACTTTTTAAATGATATACAATTTTTTATTGTGAACTCGATAGTATATATATTCATCCTGATGAATTTTCAGTATACTCACTAGTCCTCTGTACATAAAGATAGTTTCTATATTTAAAATATTTATTTCTCATTTTTAATTATTTTTATATTATTTATTTTTACTTTTGCATTTAAATATATATATATTTTTAAATATATTTTATTGATTTTTTACAGAGAGGAAGGGAGAGAGATAGAGAGTTAGAAACATCGATGAGAGAGAAACATTGATCAGCTGCCTCCTGCACATCTCTTACTGGGGATGTGTCCGCAACCCAGGCACATGCCCTTGACCGGAATCGAACCCGGGACCTTCCAGTCCGCAGGCCAATGCTCTATCCACTAAGCCAAACCGGCCTCAGCTAAATATATTTTTATTGTTGATAATATTTACAGATATCTCCCATCCCCCCTTATCCCTCTCCTCCCAGCCCCTACCGCCCCCCGTCCCCGCCAGGTCTTCACCCCCTATTGCCCGTGTCCATGGGCTGTGCATGGAAGTATGTAAGTTATTGGGTTTATCTCTTCTCGTCCCCCAACCCCACATTGAGGCATGTCAGTCTGTTCCATGCCTCCCTGCTTCTGGTCTTACTTGGTTGGTCAGTTCATTTTGTTCATTAGATTCCACACAAATAAATGAGATCATGTGCTATTTGTCTCTCAGTTGGCTTATTTAACTTAGCATAATATTTCCCAAGTCCCTCCATGCTGTCCTAAAGGGTTAGAGATCCCTCTTATTTTTTTCTTTCTTTTCTTTTCTCTTTTTCTTTGTTAGTCCTTAATTGAGGCTATTTTTCCATTAACTTTTAAGGAGAGTGGAAGGGAGAGGGAAAGACAGAGAGAAACATCAATGTGAGAGAAACACATCAATTGGTTGCCTCCTCCACAAGCCCTGACCAGAGCCCTGACCAGAGCCCGGGCCGGTAAGGAGCCTGCAACCAAGGTACAAGCCCTTGACCAGAATTGAACCCGGGACCCTTTGGACCGTAGGCTGATGCTCTATACAGCGAGCCAAACCATCTAGGGCAAATCCCTCTTTTTTATAGTATTCCATGGTATAAATGTCCCACAGCTTTTTTATTTTATTTTATTAGTGATTTTGTTACAGAATTTACTAGGCGACCAAAAGATACACAGGAGTACTCAGAGATTCAGGATGAACCCATTTATTTTCAGATGTTTCACCTGTACTTGTACAGTGACTCAGGGGCTCAGTTCTCCAAATCCTGAGTCTGTGAATATGGAGCAAGCTTTCCCCTTATACCCTTTGGTTTCTTTGTCCCCCAAATAAGGATCAGACTTCCGGACCTTTCTCAGGCTCTGCAAAAAGCCCCGTGTGTTGGGATGGGGGTTGTGAGACCACACCTGAAGGCCTGGCCTGGTGCCAGCGCTGATAGCCCCTCAGGGGTTGTGTATGGTTCATGGTTTACGGCCTCTGTAAAACGGGAGTATTTAGGTAAATAGGTCTTGCAAGACCAGATAATTAAGGAAGGGCAGTGAGTTAATTATCAACTAGCAAGAATGTGCATTAGAAGGCAGGTTATGGCATAGATTCAGATTGCTAGCCCCCCCTCCCCCCAAATGTATTTTTATGTTCCCCAACAATTTGACATCTCCCAGGTCAATTCTATCACATTAGCTTTGTCAGAAGCTACCATGTACGGCCCAAGTTTAAAATGGAAACTATTATATTATTTCTCTTGTAAGAACAAAGCTTCTCTTTAAAGATATAAAGTCTCTAAGAATTTTAAAACGTCTTCTTTATTCCTTTTTTTATATTTACTTTTATATAACAGGAATGGTGATTGAAAGCAACCGAAGTTTTCTTGAGCATTTATTTAAAATGTCATGGCCCTGGCCAGGCCGCTCCGTGCGTTAGAGCGTTGTCCCAGCCGGCCAGAGTGAAGGTGTCAATAGTGGGATAGCACAGGTGTCTCTCCCTCTCCCTTCCTCTTTCTCTAAATACAGGACATTTAAAAATTAAAATGAGACAATGTCAAGTATATTTTTCCAGTTAAATATTTTAAAAGGAGAAGGCAGCAAAAAAAGATTATATATATGTAATATTTATTAAATTGATTGGGGTGACATTGGTCAAATGAACACATAGGTTTCAGGTGTGAGTTCTATGTGACAAGATCTGTATATTGCACATGTGCCCACCACTCAAAGCCAGATCTTCTCCTGTCACCTTATATTAGGCTCCCTTCTCCCCCCACCCCCTTCCCTCTGGCAACCATAACACTGCTGTTTGTGTACATGAATTTCAGTTTGATATTCCACATCTGAGTGGAATCATATGGTTTTTAGCTTTTTCTGTCTGACTTATTTCACTTAGCACAGTGGTTCTCAACCTTCCTAATGCTGCGACCCTTTAATACAGTTCCTCATGTTGTGGTGACCCCCAACCATAAAATTATTTTTGTTGCTACTTCATAACTGTAATTTTGCTACTGTTATGAATCGTAATGTAAATATCTGATATGAAGGATGTATTTTCATTGTTACAAATTGAACATAATTAAAGCATAGTGATTAATCACAAAAACAATATGTAATTATATATGTGTTTTCAGATGTTCTTAGGCGACCCCTGTGAAAGGGTCGTTCGACCCCCCAAAGGGGTTGCGACCCACAGGTTGAGAACCGCTGACTTAGCATATGTTCTCAAGGTCCATCTATGGTGTTGCGAATGGAGCTGTTTCATCTTTCTTCTTGCTGAGTAGATGCCATTGTGTGGATGGACCACATCTTCTTGATCTAGTCCTCTGTTGTGGGCATTTGGTTGTTTCCGTGTCTTGGCCACTGTGAACAATGCTGCAGTGGACACAGGGGTGCGTGTATCTTTGGGAATACATGATACTGAGGTGAATATGGAGCATTCGGGTGTATACCCAGGAGAGGGATTGCTGGGCCGTATGGTAGCTCTATTCTTAATTTTTTGAGGAATCTCCGGGCTGCTTTCCACAGTTGCTGCACTGTCTACCTTCCCACCAGCAGTAGATGAGAGTTCCCTCTTCTCCGCAGCCTCTCCAACACTTGTTATTGCTTGTCTTGTTGATAATGGCCACTCTAACTGGTGTGAGGTGGCATCTCACTGCACGTCCCTAATTGCAAGTGACGTTGAACATCCTTATTGTTCGTAGCTCTCCTTGGGAGACGTGTATTTTCAGGTCCTCTGCCCACCTTTTGATTGGGTTGTTTGCTGTTCAGTTTTATGAGTTCTTTATATATTTTGAAAATTAAACCATTGTCGGAGCTACTGTTTGCAAATGTCATCTCCCATATGGTTTGCTGCCTCTGTGTTTTGCTGTCCATTTCTGTTGCTGCGCAGAAGCGTTTGAGTTTGACACAGTCCCATTTGCTTATTTGTTACTTTACTTCCCTTGCCTTTGGGATCACATTAATAAAATGTCTTCTATGACCAAGGTCCATAAGTTTGGTGCCTGTATTTTCTTCTATGAAACTTATTGTTTCAGGTCTTATATTTAGGTCTTTGATCGATTTTTTTTTTATTTTAATAATTTTTATTTCTTAAAGTATTACAAAGAGTATTACATATGTCTCCTTTTTTCCTCCCCTTGACATTCCCCCAGCCCCTACTCCCCGCACCCCCCGCCCCGTGTCTTGTGTCCATTGGTTAATCTTATCTGCATGCATATAAGTCCTTCAGTTGGTCTCTTAATCCGCCCCCCCAACCCTCCCCAGGCTTCCCACTGTAGTTTAACATTCTGTTCAATGTTGCTCTGCTTCTGTATCTACCCCTGTTCATCAGTCCATACTGGTCCCCTTTATTTGTCCCAACCTCACTGGAGTAGTCTCAACCTCACCAGGGCCGTCTGAGCCTCACCAGGGCTGTTTCAACCTCACCGGGGCCGTCCCTACCTCACGGGGGCCGGATCAACCTCACCGGGGTCGTCCCTACCTCACGGGGGCCGTTTCAACATCACCGGGGTTGTCCCTACCACACCGGGGCTGTTTCAACCTGACCGGGGTTGTCCCTACCACACCGGGGCCGTTTCGACCTCACCGGGGTTGTCCCTACCTCACGGGGGCTGTTTCAACCTCACCGGGGTTGTCCCTATCACACCGGGGCTGTTTCGACCTGACTGGGGTCGTCCCTACCTCACGGGGGCTGTTTCAACCTCACCGGGGTCGTCCCTACCACACCGGGGCTGTTTCAACCTGACCGGGGTTGTCCCTACTACACCAGGGCTGTTTCAACCTGACCGGGGTTGTCCCTACCACACCGGGGCTGTTTCGACCTGACTGGGGTTGTCCCTACCACACCGGGGCTGTTTCGACCTGACTGGGGTCGTCCCTACCTCACGGGGGCTGTTTCAACCTCACCGGGGTCGTCCCTACCTCACGGGGGCCGTTTCAACCTGACCGGGGTTGTCCCTACCACACCGGGGCTGTTTCGACCTGACTGGGGTCGTCCCTACCTCACGGGGGCCGTTTCAACCTCACCGGGGTCGTCCCTACCTCACGGGGGCTGTTTCAACCTGACCGGGGTTGTCCCTACCACACCGGGGCCGTTTCGACCTGACCAGGGTCGTCCCTACCTCACGGGGGCCGTTTAACCTCACCGGGGTCGTCCCTACCACACCGGGGCGGTTTCGACCTGACCAGGGTCGTCCCTACCTCACGGGGGCCGTTTCAACCTCACCGGGGTCGTCCCTACCACACCGGGGCCGTTTCGACCTGACTGGGGTCGTCCCTACCTCACGGGGGCCGTTTCAACCTCACCGGGGTGGTCCCTACCTCACGGGGGCCGTTTCAACCTGACCGGGGTTGTCCCTACCACACCGGGGTCGTTTCGACCTGACTGGGGTCGTCCCTACCTCACGGGGGGCCGTTTCAACCTCACCGGGGTTGTCCCTACCACACCGGGGCTGTTTCAACCTGACCGGGGTTGTCCCTACCACACCGGGGCCGTTTCGACCTGACTGGGGTCGTCCCTACCTCACGGGGGCCGTTTCGACCTGACTGGGGTCGTCCCTACCTCACGGGGGCTGTTTCAACCTCACCGGGGTCGTCCCTACCACACCGGGGCCGTTTCGACCTGACCAGGGTCGTCCCTACCTCACGGGGGCCGTTTCAACCTCACCGGGGTCGTCCCTACCTCACGGGGGCTGTTTCAACCTGACCGGGGTTGTCCCTACCACACCGGGGCCGTTTCGACCTGACCAGGGTCGTCCCTACCTCACGGGGGCCGTTTAACCTCACCGGGGTCGTCCCTACCACACCGGGGCCGTTTCGACCTGACCAGGGTCGTCCCTACCTCACGGGGGCCGTTTCAACCTCACCGGGGTGGTCCCTACCTCACGGGGGCCGTTTCAACCTGACCGGGGTTGTCCCTACCACACCGGGGTCGTTTCGACCTGACTGGGGTCGTCCCTACCTCACGGGGGGCCGTTTCAACCTCACCGGGGTTGTCCCTACCACACCGGGGCTGTTTCAACCTGACCGGGGTTGTCCCTACCACACCGGGGCCGTTTCGACCTGACTGGGGTCGTCCCTACCTCACGGGGGCCGTTTCGACCTGACTGGGGTCGTCCCTACCTCACGGGGGCCGTTTCAACCTCACCGGGGTCGTCCCTACCTCACGGGGGCCGTTTCAACCTGACCAGGGTCGTCCCTACCTCACGGGGGCTGTTTCAACCTCACCGGGGTCATCCCTACCACACCGGGGCCGTTTCGACCTGACCGGGGTCGTCCCTACCTCACGGGGGCTGTTTCAACCTCACCGGGGTCGTCCCTACCACACCGGGGCCGTTTCGACCTGACTGGGGTCGTCCCTACCTCACGGGGGCTGTTTCAACCTCACCGGGGTCGTCTCTACCACACCGGGGCTGTTGCGACCTGACCAGGGTCGTCCCTACCTCACGGGGGCCGTTTCAACCTCACCGGGGTCGTCCCTACTTCACGGGGGCCGTTTCAACCTGACCGGGGTTGTCCCTACCACACCGGGGCCATTTCGACCTGACCAGGGTCATCCCTACTACACCAGGACCGCTTCAACCTCACCGGGTCCATCCCGACCTCACCGGGGCCATCCCAGCCTTACCGGGGAAACAGGAAGTTTGGCCCTCTGTCCCCTGCCGGCGGCTCCCCACAAGACAAAATCTCCAGGCGTTCCTGGTGGTTGAACATCCAGTACTCCTGCCCTCCACCAAGTGCACAGACTGCCTGTCTGCTGTCCCCCAGTGCCCCACAGGAGACTGGGACCAGTGGGCATGTTTGTGCGCTTGCTGGTACAGCAGTTCCACAGTGCCGGCTGAGTCAGGCCCAGCCCTGGCCGGCCCCGGACCCGACTCTGCCCCCTGATTGCGTCCCTCCCAGATGCAAGGAGCTGAAATCTGCAGCCTGCTGGGATGGGCTCTGTACTTGGTGCCTCTGCACATCCTACTCAGTCTCAATGCACTTCTTTCTATGCGAGGAGTTGAAATCTGCAGTTTGTTGGGTTGGGCTCTGTACTTGGTATCACATCCTACTCAGTCTCAATGTTCTTTCTCTCCTTCCAGTTGTAGAGCTTCCACTGGGCCAACTTTCCCATGGTTCTGTATGATAGGTGTTTGTCTGATATTTGGTAGTTTCGATGTTGTTGTGTGAGGTAGCACGCACAGGTCTCTTCCTTATGCCGCCATCCTGGTTCTCCTGGGTCTGCTTCTTGAGTGTGTCTCTCATGGCTGCGAGCAGTTGAAGTCTGCAATTTGTTGGGATAGGCTGCAAAAGCGCAGGTGGGTCTTTTTGTGCACCTGGCACAGCTTGGATGGGGATGTAATTGATTAGGGCTGAGACTCAGGGAGTCGCCATGGCGGAGCAAATAGCACTGGCTGAGTCTCCGCGGCCCCTTGACTCTCTGCCAGGGCTTTGTGTCCCCCAGTGCCGGCGAGCAGCTGTGCAACAGAGTCTCCCTCGCTTTCTGATGGCTGCAAGGCCGTGCTGCCTCTCCCCGTAGGGTCTGGTGCTTCATGATCCTGCCTGAACCAGCTCAGTGGATTTGAAAGTTTGCAGAAGAAAAGGCGTTTCTACTTGTGAGTCTGGCACAGCCCAGATGGGAATGTAAATTGCATAGGGCGGGGTCACAGGGAGTCGCCTGGGCAAAGACTCAGCGGCCCCTTGCCTATCCAGGACTCCAGGACTTTGCGTCCCCCAGTGCCGGCGAGCAGCCGAGCGCCAGAGCCTAGAGCCTCCCTCACTTCCTGACCGCTGGAAGGCCATGCCGTCTCTCGCCTTGGGGCCTGGGGCCTCAGAGACCCGCCCGAACCAGCTCAGTGGATTTGAGAGTTTGTAAAAGCACAGTCATTCCCTCTTGTGCCTCTGGCACAGCCCTGAGGGTAGGGCGGGGTCACAGGGAGTCGCCAGCGTGGAGGAAATAGCGATGGCGGCGTCTCCGCGCCCCTCGCCTCCCCGGGACACCAGGACTTCTTGTCCCGTGGTGCCGGCGAGCAGCCGCGTCTCAGAGCTTCCCTCGCTCTCCGACCACTGCAAGGCCGTGGCCGCCTCTCCCTGTGGGATCTGGGGTCTCAGAGACCCGCCCCGCGCAAGCCCAGAGGATTCGAGGGTTCGTAAAAAACCGAGAATCCATTTGCAGCCCGCGTGGCGTGTGACTGCGTACCTCCGGTTTTGGTGCCTCCGTAGCTCCCACTCAGTCTCACTGCGCTTCTTTCTTTTCCTCCAGTTGTAGATCTCCCACTGGGCCAACTTCCCCATGGTTCTGAGTGGCGGTTGTTTACTTCATAGTTGATAGTTTCAATGATGCTATGAGAGAGCAGCACACACAGGTCCACTCCCTACGCCGCCATCTTGGTTCTCTTCAATCTGTTGTGTGCACACTTCTAGGAGCGACCCCCTAGCTTTCTTCTCTTGCCTCCTTACTCAATCCCTGTTCTCGCCAAATGTGGTGGGCTATTTCTGTTTCCCGCGATCCATCACGGGAAAACGACAGGTTCTTGAGCGGAGGAGCTGGGGACTAAGAAATTAAAGAAAGACCAAGATGCAGAAATAGATTTTAAGCTGGGGCCAGGTGGGCGCCATCCTCTCTGATGGAGAGGCTGCAAAAGCCTCTTTGATCGATTTTGAATTGATTTTTGTACATGGGGACAAACTAATCCAGTTTCATTTGTTTGTATGTGGCTTTCTAGTGTTCTCAGCACCATTTATTGAAGAGATTATCTGTACTCCATTGGTTGTTTTTGGCTCTTTTGTGGAAAATCAGCATGTGGTTTTATAGCTGGACTCTGTTCTGTTCCATTGATCTGTGTGTCTGTTTCTCTGCCGATACCATGCTGTTTTGATGATCTTAGCTCTGTGGTATAATTTGAAGTCAGTTCTTTTTTCTCAGGATTGCTTTGGCTATTTGGGGTCTTGTGTGGTTCCATACAAATTTGATGATTTCTCCTTTTTCCTTAAAAAATGACATTGGGATTTTGATGGGGAATGCATTGAATCTGTATATTGTTTTGGGTAATATAGCCATTTTATGTTAATTCTTCTAATCCACAAATATGGGATATTTTTCCATTTTGTTATATCTTCTTCGATCTCTTTTAATAATGCTTTATAATTTTCAGTGGAGCCTTGACTTAGGAGTTTAATTCGTCCCGTGACGAAGCTCGTAACTCAAATTACTCGTATGTCAAATTAAAAGTGAGTGAATGAGACACATGATGCTGGGCTGATGTTGTGGCGTTCACTGTGACGTTCACTGCGCCAACTAGCGGTGGGGTATCTGAAGCTGGCTCCTAACCTGAATTTTAGCTCACAACTCAAAGCAAAAAATTGGCCGAGAGACAGCTGGTATCTCGAAAAACTCGTTAGTCGGGACACTCGTAAGTCAAGGCCCCGCTGTATAGGTATTTCATGTTCTTTGTTAAGTTTATTCCTAGGTATTTTATCCTTTTGGTTGTATTGCAAAATGATTTTTTTTCATTTATTTTTCTGAAGTTTTGTTGTGCCACACCAGCATGACCAAGGGTGATCCCGAGTGGTGGGGGTGAAAGGATTAAGGAAAGACAGACAAGAGAATAATAGCTGGGTCTCGGTGGGACGCTGCTTCCTGATGAGGAGACAGCGCCTGGGCCCAAAGCCGTGTCTTTATTTTATAGCAGATGCCACGAGGCAAAGTAGGGGCATGATCATGTTGTTTACAGCATTCTGGTGAGTTTCAACCTCACTCAACTACATGCACCTGAACTCTATCACAAGGCACGTGGGGCTACTTGTTCGGACCATAGGTTCAAACTTACAACCACAGCGGTTGGCTATGATTGTACTGGGAGGGCCCTGCCCTCCAGCTGGGACTTGCACATGGCAATGAGAAGACCCTGTCCTTTCATTAGTCCGAGGCTTGAACCTGGCCAAAACACCATAACCGTGCCCCACAGTTAGTAATGGGGGGACTTATACTCTATCTAATAGATAGAGAACCTGAATTAATCAGAAAAGTAATCATATTACTTTAAATCTTAGAACACATATGTTTATGTGAATAGGGGGTTAAGCTTTTCTTCAAGTTTCCTTTCCAAGGCCTGTGCGAAGCGATTGAGGAGGTGACTGAGCTGTGAATCCAGCAAGCAGAACCGATAAGCACGGTTAGGCAACCCACCAGGAATCAAAACATCATCTCATCAACATCATCTCATCACCTGATGACTAAGGACAATAGCTGACGTCTGCAGACCCTCGAGCCTGCACATAGCACCCTAGCCCCTCCCCCCATGTAGTCCTGTCCCCTGCACCTGCTGGAAGGCAGGATTTGATGCTTGTAAGCGCCCTGTCTTCTTGGTTGGCTGGCCTCCTCAATAAACGTGTAATATGACTCAATCCTGCCTTCGTTATTGGACCCAGCCACAGGCAGCCTGAGCCCAACCGGGGGTTTCCGGTAACATTAGTATACAGAAAGGCAATGGATTTTTGCACATTGGTTTTGTATCCTGCAACTTGACTGTATTTGCTTATTGTTTCTAATAGATTTTTGGTAGAGTCTTTATGGTTTTCTACATACAGAATCATGTCATTCGCCAAAATGACAGTTTGACTTCTTCCTTCTCTATTTGGATCCTTTTACTTCTTTCTCTTGCCTCATTGCTCTGGCTAGGCCTTCGAGAACTATGTGGAATAAGAGTGGTGAGAGTGCACATTCTTGTCTTGTTCCTGTTTGTAGAGGGAAAGCTTTCAGTTTTTCACCATTGAGTGTGTTATTAGCTGAGGGTTTATCATATATGGCCATTATTATGCTGAGGTATTTTCTTTCTAGTCCTATTGTACTGAGTGTTTTATTCATAAGTGGGTGTTGTATCTTGCCAAATGGTTTTTCTGCATCTATCAATAAGATCATATGATTTTTACCCTTTCTGTTGTTAATTTTGTGAGTTCATTGACTGATTTGCTCCTGAAACGAACCCTACTTGATCGTAATGTACTGTTTTTTGGATGTACTGCTGTGTTTGATTTGCTGGTACTTTGTTTAGGGTTTTTGCATCTGTATTCATCACAGATAATTGTCCGTAGTTTTCTTTCTTTGCCAGGTTCTGGTATCAGGGTTATGTTGTCCTCATAGGAAGTGTCGCCTCTTCTTCAATTTTCTGGAAGAGTTGAGAAGCACAGGCTTTAAATCTTCCTTGAACGCTTGGTGGAATTCACTGGGGAAGCCATCTGGTCCCAGACTTTGGCTTTTGGGAGGTTTTTATGGTTGTTTCAATTTCCTCGCTGCTGATTGGTCTATTTAGATTTTCTAATTCTTCCTTATTTAGTTGAGCTCTTATCTCCCCCCTACCCCCCTTTCCCTCTGAGGTTTGGTGGTCTGTCCCCTGTCTCTGGATCTATTTTTGTTCATCAGTTTATGTTGTTCATTATATTCCACAAATGAGTGATATCATGTGATATTTATCTTTCTGTGACTGGTTTATTTCGCTTAGAATAATGCTCTTCATGTCCCTCCATGCTGTTGCAAATGCTAAAAGTTCCTTCTGTTTTATAGCAGCGTAGTATTCCATTGTGTAGATGTACCACAGTTTTCTAATCCACTCATCTGCTGATGGGCACTTAGGCTGTTTCCAAATCTTAGCTATGGTAAATTGTGCTGCTGTGAACATATGTCCTTTCTGATTGGTGCTTCTGATTTTCTGGGATATATTTCTAGAAGTGGGATCACTGGGTCAAATGGGAGTTCCATTTTTTTTTTTTCTTTTCTTTTTTTTTAGATAATAGGGAGGTGGGGAAGGCTATAAATCACTTGACTCTAAAACCTCAGGAAATAAAATAATTGGGCCATCTCATAAGATTCCAACATCAGTGACTCACTCACTACCTTAGGGGATTTAGGAAACACAAAGGGACTCAGAGATGACCCTTTGCTTAGAACTCTGAAAAAGACCTTTCTAAAATGCCAAGTCCAAATGTTCCCCTAGAGAAGAGAAGGCTCCTTAGAAGGCTCCAAGTGTATAGGTCCTCATTTCCCTCCCCTTCTTTACCTATGCTCCTCTTTTCACAACATTCAGCCAGAGACTTGTCCCTCAGGCTCCTCAAGGGTCAGGGACACCACTCTCATTTCCCACTAACTTGTTACTTCTCTTTTTGTCAATTTAATTTGCTTCAACAAAGTCCTCCAAGAATGACTATGCTTTCAACTCAAAAGCTAAAAGCAACCTGGTCATGTTTTTTTGATGCCTTAGTCTAACAGCAACTTATCAATCATGCTACAAAGTGGTCCTCAATGGCACTTGGGGCTACAGAACAGGACACTGCTCCCCATCTTTCCCAATCTAGTCCATCAGGAAATTCTGAGGGTTTTACCTTCATAGTATATCTAGATTACAACGCTATTGCCTCGGTTCATGCCACTATCACCACACAACTATATAATGTGACACTCTTGCTAGTTCTCATTTCTATGGTTGGCAGCCTCGTTCAACTCAGTAACTGGAGTGATCCTGTTAAAATAAGTCGGATCATGTCATTCCTCTGCTCAGAATTCTCTAATGGCTCTCTATTTCACTCACAATAAGAACCCATGACTAGACACCCTGTGTCCCACTTACCTCTATGACTTCAACCCCTACATACTCTCGCCCCTCCCTCGCTCTGCTTCAACAGATTGATTTCCTTGCTGTTTCTCATACACACCAGACACATTTTAACTTTAGAACCTTTGCACTGATTTTACCTGAAATGTTCTTCCCCCAGATTTCTGCATGGCTAACTCCCTCACCACTTTGAGGATTTGCTCAAATGTGATTTTCTCCATGGGGCTTATACGAAATATCCTATCAAAAACTGCATTTCCCTGATCCCCCTCCCCCAATACCACTTCCTGTCCCCCTTATTCTGCTCTTCGTTTCCTTTTCCATGGTACTTCTAACTTTTTAATCATAGTATATAATTTATTGTGTCTGTTGTTCATTGTCTGCTTTCCCCTCTAGAATGTAAGCTACATGTTGGCAGGGCTCTTTTGTTCCTCTGTTGTACTCCAAGCCTATAAAATGGTGCTGAGCATATAATAGGTTTTCAGTAAATATTTGATAAATGAATGAAAAGATGTGAATGTATTAGACCATGGGATATAAGCATGCAGGGAAAAATGCAGTCTCTATTAGTGGGCTCCATCATCCAACATGTGGATTGTCCAAGTGTTCCTCTTTCTCCTTCTTCCTGCTGTCAGTTTTGAATGTTTCATTTTCTTCCTTTCTTTCTTTAAAGTATTTTAACTATGGTAAGAGCAGAGAAATAAAGGGACTAAAATCCTACCTATCCTTCATGGTCCTCTGAAATGCTAATCCCATGAAAATTTTACTGATACCCACAATCTCTTCAAGCCCTCCTTAATCATCCTTTTTATGGGCCTTGGAACTCATTTTTAAATTTAGAGTACCATACATATGTACCCTTTTTCATCCCCCTCAGACTGGAAGTTCTTTAAGGGCAAGAAAGTGTTTATCTTTCAATTGCTCAAAGGGCTTTGCTTAATATAATGTTTTATATAAGGATACTCAATAACTAAACAAATTGAAATAAATGCCCTCATCATTTTCTCTGGAACAAGGCTTGAAGGAGAGGGCTGAAGCTATCATAGTGGAACCTCAGTTCTTGAACTTAATTTGTTCCAGAAGGCTGTTCAAGAAGTGATTTGCTAAAAAACTGAATCATTTTTTTCCCATTAGAAATAGTGTAAATGGGATTAATCCATTCTCGATCCCCAAAGGATTCTGTTTTAACCTTTCTCAATTACTCGTGATCGTTGTTTCATCAGCACTTTCACACCCTTAGCAACATAACATCAGCACTCTTTTTGTTGTTGTTGTTAATCCTTACCTGAGGATATTTTTTCCATTGATTTTTAAAGAGAGTGGAAGGGAGGGGAAGATATATATATAGAAACATAAATGTGAGAGAGACAGATTGATTGGTTGCCTCCCACATGCACCTGACCAGGGCCAGGGATCGAGCCTGCAACTGAGGTACGTGCCCTTGACTGGAATCAAATCTGGGACCTTCAGCTTGTGGGCCGACACTATAACCACTGAGCAAAGTGGCTAGGGCAATATTAGCACTCTTGATGGCCTCTTTATGTTTTAAATTTTTCTTTTTTAAGCTCTACTGTTCTCACATCTTTCCTTTTCACTTTGCTGTTATCACTAACCTTCTTAGGACCTAGAATGACTTATTGTACAATCCTATATAATAAAAGGCTAATATGCAAATAGACCAAACGGTGGAACAACCGGAACAACTGAACAACCAACCAACCAGTCGCTATGATGTGCGTTGACCATCAGGGGGTGTACGCGGAACATGGTGGGAATCGGCCAGCCCTGCTCGCACCAGGTGCCGGTGCCCGGCACCGGTCCCGATTGCTCAGCGCCATCAGCTGGTGCAAGCAGCGGCTGCCAGCCCTGATCACCCCTGAGGGGCTTCTCCACCTCCCCCTGCTCCTGAGGGGCAATTGGGGAAGCAGCCACTACTCGCATCCACTGCTGGCGCCAGCCCCAATCACTCCACACTGTCAGCAGGTGCGAGCAGGGCTGGCACTGCCAGCACATGGGAGTGGCAGCAGCAGGAGCAGGGCTGCTGGCAGATAGGGGACTGGGGGCCATGGCTGGAGAGGCTGGGCAGGCACGCGGAGTATGGGCTAAGACCCGCCCCTGTGCCTACTGCAGCCTCGCGGCCCACAGTTCCTTTCAAGGTGCATGAATTCATGCACTGGGCCCCTAGTTTAATAATAATAAGCAGCAACAAAGGCACAAAAAATAGCCAAAGCACAATTTTATGAGATGTTAACAATGCAAGGTTTAGTGGTAAACTGAGTCATATCAGCATGAAAGTGTTGTTAGGCAGAGAACCAAAGTGTTGTTCAACAACCGAGACATTCTTTCATGAACAACTGCTGGGGTCCAATCCCAGCGGGTTCAGGGGTCCCCAAAGGTGTGGACGAAGTTGGCGAAGAAGGAATGACACGAAGACAGCCTTCAGTTGATCAGCAGCCTAGTCAGGACCTATAGCCAGGATCTCCAGCCAAAGTTCTGGTCGGAGTTCTGGTTAGGAACTGATGAGGATCTGATCCCATTTTTAATTTTTTGAGGAAACTCCATACTGTTTTCCACAGTGGCTGTTCTAGTCTGCATTCCCACCAGCAGTGCACAAGGGTTCCTTTTTCTCCACATCCTCACCAGCACTTGTCGTTTGTTGATTTATTGATGATGACCATTCTGACAGGTGTGAGATGGTATCTCATTGATGTTTTGATTTGCATCTCGGATGATTAGTGACTTTGAGCATTTTTCATATGTCTCTCAGCCTTCTGTATGTTCTCTTTCGAAAAGTGTCTATTTAGGTCCTTTGCCCATTTTTTTTTATTGGATTGTTTATCTTCCTTTTTTTAAGTTGTGTGAGTTCCTGGTAAATTTTGGCGATTAGGCCCTTATCGGATATAACATTGGCAAATATGTTCTCCCATGCAGTGGGCTTTCTTATTGTTTTGTTGATGGTTTCTTTTGCTGTGCAGAAGCTTTTTATTTTGATGTAGTCCCATTTGTTGATTTTCTTCTTAGTTTCCTTTGCCCTAGGAGCTGTATTGGTAAACATATGGCTATGACATATGTCTGAGATTTTACTGCCTATTCTTCTAAGATTTTTATTGTTTCTCATCTTACATTTAAGTCCTTTAGCCATTTTGAGTTTGTTTTTGTGTATGGTGTAAATTAGTGGTCTAGTTTCATTTTTTTGCATGTATCTGTCCAGTTTTCCCAGCACCATTTATTGAAGAGACTGTCCTTTTTTTTTTTTTTTAAATATATTTTATTGATTTTTTACAGAGAGGAAAGGAGAGAGATAGAGAGTTAGAAACATCGATGAGAGGGAAACATCGATCAGCCTCCTCCTGCACATCTCCCACTGGGAATGTGCCCACAACCCAGGTACATGCCCTTGACCGGAATCGAACCTGGGACCCCTCAGTCCGCAGGCCGACGCTCTATCCACTGAGCCAAACCGGTTTCGGCTGAAGAGACTGTCTTGATTGCATTGTATGTTCTTGATTTCATTGTAACATCTGTCAAATATTAATTGAGCATAATAGCTCTTCTGTTCCATTGGTCTATATGTCTGTTCTTGTGCCAGTACCAGACAGTTTTGAGAACTGTAGCTTGGTAATATAGTTTGATATCTGGTATTGTGATCCCTTCAACTTTCTTCTTCTTTCTCAGGATTGCTGTGGCTATTTGAGGAATTTTTTTTTTATTCCATATGAATTTTTGGAGCATTTGTTCTAGGTCTGTGAAATATGCCATTGTTATTTTAATGGGGATTGCATTGAATCTATAAATTGCTTTGGGTAGTATAGATATTTTAATGATGTTGATTCTACCAGTCCATGAACATGGTATATTCTTCCATTTGTTTATGTCTTCCTCTCTCTCTTTTTTCAGTGTCCTGTAGTTTTCTGAGTACTGGTCTTTCACCTCCTTAGTTAAGTTTATTTCTAGGTATCTTAATTTTTTTGGTGCAATGATAAATGGGATTGTGTTTTTAGTTTCTTTTCTTTTTTTTTTTTTTGAGGTCATTATCGTTGTTTAAAAAATCTATAGATTTCTGGGTGTTAATTTTATATCCTGCTACATTGCTGAATTCATTTATTAAGTCTAGTACTTTTTTGATGGAGTCTTTCTATGTACAATATCATGTCATGTGCAAATAATGACAGTTTTACTTCTTCTTTGCCAATATACATGCCTTTTATTTCTTTTTTTAAAAAATATATTTTATTGGTTTTTTACAGAGAGGAAGGGAGAGAATAGAGTTAGAAACATCGATCAGCTGCCTCCTGCACATCTCCTACTGGGGATGTGCCCGCAACCCAGGTACATGCCCTTGACCGGAATCGAACCTGGGACCTTTTAGTCCGCAGGCCGACGCTTTATCCACTGAGCCAAACCGGTTTTGGCACCCTTTTATTTCTTCTTCTTGTCTGACTGCTATGGCTCACTAGTTCACTCCTAATCTCAATTACATGCTTCATTTCCAGGATTTTTGATTATTTCTTTTTTTTTTTTTAAATATATTTTATTGATTTTTCACAGAGAGGAAGGGAGAGGGATAGAGAGTTAGAAACATCGACGAGAGAGAAACATCGACCAGCTGCCTCCTGCACATCTCCCACTGGGAATGTGCCCGCAACCAATGTACATGCCCCTGACCGGAATCGAACCCGGGACCCTTCAGTCCGCAGGCCGACGCTCCATCCACTGAGCCAAACCGGTCTCGGCAATTATTTCTTTTTTTAAAGTTTCAATGTCCTTGTTTTGTTCATTGATTTGTTTCTTAAGTGCGCTGAATTGCCTCTCTGCACTGAATTGCCTCTCAACGAGCTATGCACATTGCCCTCCTCATTTATATCCCATGTTCCCAGGTGTCCCACCCTGCTCACTGGATATTTTCCATTTTCTTTCTGGTCATCTTCGTTACTGCGGTTCTTCATGGTGTTTGCTGTCCTTGTTTCCTTATGCACTTATTTCTGAAGAGCTCTTTCTGCTGTTTCCCAGGAGATGCATTGAATCGCAAGATGTTTACCTCTGTGGTCTCCCAGTGCTGAACCGACTCAGCTTCCATAAAAGTACAGCTGTGCTGCCTGGGTGTGGGGTTTGTTTTGCCCTCACCTTAATGGCGACCCCTGACCTCCATGGGGTCCCACCCCAAGCACCCCTCTCGGGGATCAGTCACAAAGGGAAACAGGATTCTACCTCAGCAGCTCTTGGTTTACAGATCATATGCTCCTGAGCGGACTCCCAGGCAATGGGAGAGGAGTTTTGGGAGCTCAGGCAGCAGCCGGGCTCTGTGGTTCCGTTTCTTTGTCTGAGACCCACCGCCCAGCCCGACAGTGTGAGCTGCATGGGAGAACCCCCTGCTCTGCTGGGCGTCTGCCCACTCAGACACTGTCACTCTCTCGCTGCTTGCAGCTCGCCCTGCTGAGACATCCCCCGGCCACCACCACCACCAAAGGAATTTCCTGCTGCTGCCAGTTTCCTCCCCTCTCCCAGCCGAGCCCCCCACTAGCTCCCCACAGGTCTGTGGGCCACCTGTGCTTTTCTCTGTTCTCCTCTCCCCATTCATTCCTGGGAGCCCACCTTTAGACGTTTCAGTGTGCAAGTCTCTCAGGCATGCCTCTGTGTTGAGCAGGGATTTCTTTATTGAATTATATATTCTTAACTTGTTGATATTTCAGGGGGAGGGAAAACATGCACCCTTCCACCCCCTTCCACTGAGGTCACTCCAAAAAGATGATATTAAAACAAACACACTCCCCCTAACCGGTTTGGCTCAGTGGATAGAGCATCAGCCTGGGACTGGAGGGTCCCGGGTTTGATTCCAGTCAAGGGCATGTGCCTTGGTTGCGGGCATATCCCCAGTGGGGGGCGTGCAGGAGGCAGCTGATCTATGTTTCTCTCTCATTGATGTTTCTAACTCTCTGTCCCTCTCCCTTCTTCTCTATAAAAAATAAATAAATATATTTAAATACACACACACACACACACACACACACACACACAAACACGCTTATTCACCCCCACAGCAGATCCCATTCATTTATTTTTTGGTTCATTAAAATTTGTTACATTTACTAAACTGTCATGTTTGATTCCCAATTCATGTTATGCAGCCTTCATCTTTCATTTCCAGAAATTTCTAGGGAACTGACAGGCCTAAGGCAGGTGCCCTGGCTGAGTTATAAATGATGAGGTCCTCCTTACACGTTGCCCTCCTTAACTGTCCCAGATTTCTCCTTCGCTGGATAGAGCCCCGTGCATGACAATGCTGACACAGCCATGAGGTCAGCAGCACGCACATACTGAGAACAGGGGTCCGCAGGCGTCAGGGTGACTCCTTCAGGGAGCACAGGAAACCAGAGGACACCCGACTGCCTGTGGCCACAGAAGGCCATAGCGAGAACCAGCAACAGGCAGGGGGCGTGCAGACAGGGCACAGGAGTCACAAAGACCTGACATTGGATTACCCGGGTTCCCTGTGGTCAGATTCCATTGTCTCTTAACTCCTGAACTCTGGCGTCAGCCTCCCATTGACAATTCCATAGATGGTCCAGGAAGAATCTGCCCAGAACATAAAGTGTCTGCCTGTGGGAGGTCACCAGGCTGAGGACAAGCAGTGAGAGATGTGCCAGGCCCTCAAAGCAGAGATGCTGGGAGAGCCTTCCGGCCGCAGCATGGTCACAGGTTGGGCGCAGGAGTGACCACAGAGTGCAGGGAGCAGCTGGAGGGGAAGGCTGTCTTCACGCTTAACCTACGTGGAACATCACCGAGGTCTCCCCAGGTCAGGCCCTAATGTGCAGCCCGTTTGGAGACAGGACCTCGGAGAGTCTTGGGAAGCATTTCTGCCGGACGTGAAGCCGCAGCTCCATCTTGGATGGCTGCGAGCAGACCTTCCAGGTCCCAGTTTCTACGGCTGCTGCTTGGCTGCTGTTGTTGCCAGGCCATCGCTCATCTTTGTGCTGCTGCCTCCTCTCTGGCACATGCTCTCGCTCCTGAGCCCAGGAAGCAACCGCTGTCAGAGTCAGCACAGCCTGGAAGCAAGACACAAAAATACAAGTGAAAGTGGGAAGCAGGGCTTGCTGCTCCCTCTCCCCTTGTCCACAGTTCAGTTCACTTGAGAGGTCAGAACACACAGAGCAGAGATGCAGGAAACGGGGAAATGAGATGGGATTTCAAAAAGGAGAGACAATGGTGTGAGAGCCCCAGATCTGAATACACTCTAACTGAGAAGCAAGCGCTGAGGCCACCTGTGTGAGGTTGGGGTGAGAAAACAGTAAAAAGATGAGCTGGAGTCTCATTTCCCCGTCCTCGCTCCATATAAGAATTTTAAGACAGTAACAGTCAGTCCAACTTGGTACCCATTAGGGGCACCGGAGGCGGCCTCACATTTGCGTGGACCTTTGGTTTGCGGTCCGTGCTGTGCAGTTTCATCCATAAGCTGTAAGCAGGAGCGTCTGCTGTAGGCGACATGGAGACCAGAACCAGGACCTGCATCCCCAGAGGGTGTGTATTTCGTGGGCGTTGGTTCCTGGGTCACAGCCCATGACAGAAGCTGGTGAGCGGGGAGCGCTGCAGGGCCCCTGCAGAGGGCAGAGGGCAGGGCCCACCCCGCAGGAGGGTAGAGCTGGGTGGCGCTGCATGAGCATGTGCATCGGGGAGAGCCACCTGGGTCATGTGGGAGGTCACAAGGCGAGGGGACCGCAGGACACAGGGAGACACCTGGAAGCTGCCCTTAGCCCTGAAGCTCAGCACAGGCGCCCCCCCCTCCCCCACAGCCAGAGCCCCAGCTGCTATGACAGCGCCTGCCCTGTGGGAGTGGAGGCAGCCCATGCTCTCAGATTGTTGTTAAAGCTTTACTCTAGTGCAGTGGTTCTCAACCTTCTGGCCCTTTAAATACAGTTCCTCATGTTGTGACCCAACCATAAAATTATTTCGTTGCTACTTCATAACTGTAATGTTGCTACTGTTATGAATTGTGATGTAAATATCTGATATGCAGGATGGTCTTAGGCGACCCCTGTGAAAGGGTCGTTCGACCGCCAAAGGGGTCGTGACCCACAGGTTGAGAACCGCTGCTCTAGTGTGTCTGAGTGTCTGCTTATATCACTTAATAATTAAATAATTAGACTGATGCCCAGAGATCCCCATGCGTGTCAGTGGGAATTAGGAAGTCAGCGGCGTGCCTGATAGCTCAACAACTGACCTCTCCAGTTCGGGAATTCGCCAGCAGGTTGACCGCAGATGAAATGGTCACATGTTGTCGTTCTTCTCTCTGTCGGTGGCCTGCCATACGCTACTGCACATTTAACCTTGCCGGGTTTTAAAGTCATGGGAAACAATTTTTGTAAAACTCTTAAAAATGGTGAGAGAGAGAGAGAGAGAGAGAGAGAGAGATGGTAAGATAGAGGTGAGAAAAATAGAGCTAAATATAAAATAGCGATCCATCCCATTGGTTGTGTTTCTTGGGTGACCCTAAGTCATCCGTAGCTCTTGATCCCAATCTCTGCTCAGCTGTCTGCCTTTTCTGGCCCTTTCCAGGGTCCTGCTCTGTGGGACGATCTCTGACTCCTTGTGGGGCAGAGGGAAGCCTGGGCTCCGGGTCCCACAGAGACCTCCAAGGTCACAGTCACAAGGAAGAAAAAGGTCGGGAACACAAGCATCACTGCAGACCTGCCGTCCCCCCCTCCCCCCCTCCCCCCCTCCCCCTCCCCCCTCCCCCCTCCCCCCTCCCCCCTCCCCCCTCCCCCACAAGCTCAGTCTCAGCGCTGGCTCCCACAGGGCGTGGCACATGGTCCCAGCACAGGCTGAGGAGGCCCTGGAACACGCTGTGACTGGGGGGAAGGTGTATGGATTGACTTTCTATCCAGGTCAGACAAGCATTTGGAAGCCCTGGAGACACAGGCAGGAGCCTGAGATCCCATGGAGCCCCGTTTGTTCACTGGCAGGTCTCACAACTACTTGGGAGGTCAGATGACACCCACCTGCCTGTCCCCCAGGGGCACATGCAGGTCACAGCCCAGGCTAGGCCCGCACCCACCTGCCTGTCAGCCTCGGGGAGGCCTCCCACCCTCTCTCCTTGTAGACTCCATCAGCTCCTCCTGCTTCACAAGGCACAGGCAGTGCTAAACCTCCCTCCTGCCCCTTCGCAGGTGCAGGCAGTTCTCCTGACACACAGAAGGGTTATTCCAGGCTGTTGCTCCATTCGTGTCTTTCCTCACAGGTCCCCTCGCTTTGCTGAAATCTCCCCTCCTCCCTCCGGGAAGCATGTTTCCCTGAAGACCTGGGAGGGCGCTCATTCCGTTTGGGAAACAGTCACCTCAGAGGCACTGGGAGTTGGGACTGTGAACTAGGACGTCTACTCAGGTTCATTCTCTTGTAACGTTTTATACTTTTCACTGTCAACTTCCTCAGGTTTATCCTTAGCATTTCCTGTTGACATGGTGGCACATGGCCCTGCTGTTGTGACAATGCTGACAGCGCATTGGTAATGCAGTCACTCCGCCTGGGTTTGCATCACAGCATCCGGATTGGACGCCTCAGGCCACAGCACCTCTCAGCATGTCCTGGACTCAGGCCTGGGCTTGATGGATCCGCCTGATGTCGCCAGCAGGCAGTCCCCACGGGAACATTTCCTCTGTGAGTGAGGGAGTCCTGCTCGTGCACAACATGAACGTAGCAAGAATCGGAGCGAGAAATGCATCTGATCCTTGAAATGGAGTCAAGGATGTGACATCTCAGAACATGGGGCCCCAGGAACAGCAGGTGCGATGAGGACCTGCCAGCAGGAGGCCCTGCTGAGCTGATGGACTTGCCCGGAGGAGCAGCAGGTGCCTGTTCAGCTTGGGGAGCGGGCGGGCTGGCATCTCTGGGGCAGAAAAGCCTACGGCACTCCATACTCCCCGGCTGGCTCCCATCCAAGCCCTAACCAGGCCCGACTCTGCTGAGTTGCCAGGTCAGCAGAGATGGGGCGCATTCAGGGTGGAAGATAAAGGAGGCGGCATCTGGGACCCCTAAGAGTCCTGCCTGGCCTCCAGGCCCCTCAGCCCTTTGCCCCACTCTGAGCTGGTGCTCCCCCTGCACCCCACCCCCTCCCTGGGACCAGATCTCTCGCTGAGCCATTTAACTGCCCCCCCACCCCCCCACACACATTCTGAGCTTGCAAAGGGGCAGGAGGGCACCTCCTAGTGAGTGGGATTCCCTGGGTAGCACGAGAGGGGGTGCCCTCCCCAATGGAAAAGGAAGGAGTCCCCTAGGGAGGGTAGGAGGGGAGGGGCAGCCCGGGGCCTTTTGTGGGGGGCTGTGGGGTTGTTAGCAGGTGGGGGTACCTCCCTCCGCAGGCAGGGAAAGTGTTCAGTTCCCCTTGTTTCTGGGCGCTGGGTCCCCAGAGAAGCGCTGGGGCTTCCACCTGGCCAGACGGGTAAGAGACACCCTCTAACCGAGGGGTGCCCTCTGCAAGTCAGGCGACACGTTTTCCTGACTGGGGGCACTGGTCTGGGGGTAATGGGGAAAAAGACATTTTTTGGGGGTTGGGAGCTAGCAATCTGAATCTGTGCCTGTAACCTCATGCACACTCCTGAGAGCCTATAATTAAGTCACTGCCCCCTCTTAATTATCTGGTCCTGCAAGCCGCTCTGCTGACGTGGGTGTCTGGTCCGTCCTTGGTTCCTCCCATGCCAGGTGTCTTCTGGTTATCTGAGCTGTGCTGTGCTCAAGGCTGCAAGCTTTCTGCAGGATTTTCGCTAAGCACAGTAAGTCTTTCTCTGCCCCGTTTTATTCTCTTTAACGCTTCCAGTGTAGAGAGAGAAATCTCACTGTCCAGGTGGTTCAGGATCTGGATCTTAGAGGCCCTGGAACCAGCAGCGCTGCTTAAATAAAGGCTCTTTCCTGAACCTCACAGTGTCCAACAGTCACTTCCGCGCCAGTTTCATAAATGCCACATTCCACAGCAGGGGACCCGCGAGGGCAGGCGGGGACACTCACCAGGGCGGGGAGTGGGGTGGGGGGTGGGGTCAGAGGGAGTATCAGGATGGCAGGAGGGGCTGGCGGTGCCTGCAACGGTCAGCACAGTCCCTGAGGGACAGCCCAGGGCCGGGGTGGGCGGCTGGGAAATTCCTCTGGAACAAGACCCTGGGACACCCGGGTGTTATGGGTTAGCTCAGTGAGATAGACCACCGACTCAGAATTTAAATTTTAAGTGCCTTTATTAAGCTGGCCAGCTGACTGCCAGCCGTGCTCTTCCCATAAGAGCCCCACGGCTTGCAGTGCCGACCGAGAATACAGCAAGACCTTTTATCTGCAACACTACAAAGTATTTTTTTTTAAAAGAAAAACAAACTGCAAAGCGGTTCATTAGCAGTTCCTGGTACTGGCAGGGTAAAAAGTTTACATACAATTTACGAGCAGGGTCACACCTGGCTGGGTTCAATCATGACACATTGCTTTTCTAGCGAGATAATTAGCAATTTTGTTCTCCCATGGTCCCTGCCCCTCAGCCTACTTAGTAATTCTTTTTGTCAGGCCCCCGCCCCTAGCACATTCCCTACTGGTCTTATGCCGGAATCAAATCTTTGATTCAGTGTCCTCCTCTAAGATTCTGGAGTATTGGGTGTGTAGGACCATAAGCTTGACAGCTTGGATTCGGTCTTGGATAAAATTGAGGAGACACCTGAGCAGGCAGGGTCCGAAAATGAGACCTACTATTAGGAGAAGGAGGGGCCCTGCCACAGCAGATAGGAGAGTTGTGAGCCACGGGGACCAGGAGAACAAATTCTCATACCAGTTCCCCTCTGCCCTACGGGCCTCTTCTCTGTCCATCAGCCGTTTCCTTAACTGACTTAAACTTTCTCTGATTACCCCGGAGTGGTTAGTGTAGAAGCAGCACGCCTCCCCTAATGCTAGGCACAGTCCCCCTTGTTTCAGGAAAAGTAGGTCGAGTCCCCTCCTGTTCTGTAAGACTACTTCAGCTAAGGACCCTACTGATTCCTCCAACTGTCCTATGGATTTTTCTAGGGTACTCAGGTCTTGGTCAATTTGTTTACCCAGTTCTTTGTAATTTTGATGTCCTGTCACTAGGGCGGCTGTCCCTACCACTGTGGATCCTGCAATTCCGAGTCCTACGAGTAGGGGAACCAGAACCGGGGCTCTCTTAATCCGCCGAGGCTCTATGAGGAGGTGCTCCCTTCCTCCTTCCCCTGAGTAATAATACACTTGTGGCAGGATATGAGTTAGGACGCAGAGCCCTGGCTCGGGCCCAGTCTGGAGGTTTAGGGGGAGTATGCAAGGGGTGATTCCGGTGATGCATGCCCACCAGGTACCACTTGGGGCCACCAGGTACCAGGGGGCCCTGGACCCTGGTTTCTCAGGAAGTCGGAATGTCTGGTTACAATTTTCTGCATAGGGGGAATCCGGGAGGGAGTAATTGGCAGATTCGACACACAGCTCAGCTTCAGTAATATCTCCCAAAGTTAATCCCCTCCTCCCTTTCCCCCATGCACATAGTCCCGGGGTTTCTGCATCCGCGGACACGTTGCGGACATGGGCCATACTTGCCCCAAATGGAGCTGAAGCTCCGATCCCCACGTAATAGGGGGGCTCGGGGTTGAGGCACAACGAGCAGTCTGCAGTAAGGTCGGGCGCACTTTTGTTCAGAAGTTGGAACGAGGCTTCCAGCGGCGTGAAAATGTCTGGTCTCAGCAGAGCTCCCCGAGGCGGAGGCCAAGTTACTGCATCCCAGCGACTTGCCTCAGTCCTTGATGATGGTGGTAGCAGGCTCGTCACACGTGGGGCCGGGCTTGGTCTCCTGACTTTGGGTCGCTGAGGGGCTAGGAGGCCAATTGGGTTGGGCGGTCGGGGTATTTCCTGTCGCTGGGTAGTAAATAGTACCCCAGGGTCTGGTCCAGAGACATATAGCCTCAATCCCCATGTCTTTCCCCCGGTCCAGACTTTAGCCCAATATGCCACTGGTTTGATGACAATGGGGCTGCAGTTTCCAACAGTACAGTTCCTTTCCCGGGCCCCTGGCCGCACCTGTCGGGTGAATCGTATGTCCCTGTCCGGAAGCTTCGGGGGCCATTTGGCATAGGTTTCACAGCCCCACTGTCCACAATAATAATCCTCCTGGTCCCCACACTTCAAAAAGGGAATCCAGGGCTGGCGCTGGCAGACATATAGGGGAGTACCCCATAGTTGTCGCTCAGTCCCTCGGGTCCTGCAGCCGTAGGTGGTTGCAGCCCTGTGTGTAGCCATTCCCCCAGGGATCCCCAGCTTCGACCCGGCTGGGCCCAAATTCATGAGCCTGGGTCTGTCCTGGGGCAGGTTCCAACCCTCCCCGAAGAGGCTACACAGGTCAAACTGGAGAGTCGGTTCACTGGTGCCCGTTTCTTGGGCCAGTACTACCCCATCCGTGGTGCGGATCACCTCCCAGGCATAATGTGGGGCCTGGTGGGAAAGGGGCTTACCGAACCGAGCAGCAGTAGATAGATCATGATGCAGGTACTAGTTTCACCTTTAGTGGGTCCTGGGTTAGTTTCACTTTCCACCTCCGGGGGCTGTCACCTCTGTCAGCCGCCTTCACTTGGGTGCGATGGATCCAGTGCCTCTTTCCTGCAACTTTGATGGCAGTTGGAGTGCTCAGCACCACCTGGTAGGGTCCATCCCATCTAGGTTCCAGGCTGCCGGGGTCGTGACGCTTCACCCAAACGAGATCACCCGGAGAGAAGGCAGGCTGTGTTGGACTGGTTCTCGGTGCGTCATCCTCCCATACGGTTCTCACCACCCGTTGTGCCGACATGGCGCTGCTCTGCAAAGCCTGTAAGGACTTAAGCAAATTTCGGGTAGACAGCCGGGCAAGATCTTCCTCCCTTAGGCGGGGAAGAAGAGGTGGTGGCCTGCCAAACATAATTTCAAAAGGGGTGAGTCCTTTTATGTACGGGGTACACCTAGCTCTGAGGAGAGCAAAAGGAAGGAGACTTACCCAGTTTTCGCCAGTCTCTAATTTTAACTTAGTTAATGTTTCCTTAGTTAATGTTTCCGATTCATCCTCTCTACCTGTCCAGAACTCTGTGGTCTATAAACACAATGCAATTTCCAGGTAACCCTCAGGGCCTTAACTATGGATTGTAACTTTGGCGATGAACGCTGGGCCATTATCGGACCCCATGTATAGTGGCAGGCTAAACCGGGGGACAATTTCAGTGAGGAGTTTCCTAACTACTACCTGTGCTGTCTCTGCCTTGGTTGGGTATACCTCAGGCCAGCCAGAGAAGGTATCAATGAAAACCAGCAGGTACTTATACCCTCCTTGTCCTCCTGGTATCTCAGTGAAGTCCACTTCCCAGTGTTCCCCGGGGTTTTGACCTCGGAATCGTTGCCCTGGTGTGGCCACAACAGGGGGCCCTTGGTTCACCCGGGCACACACTTGGCACCTTCTAGCCAAGTCTTGGGATATTTTCTGGAGCCCTGGGATGTAAAATTCTCTTCCCAATAGTTCTGATAGCTTCGTTCCCCCTGGGTGGGTACTCTGGTGAGTCTGGGAAGCGATGGTCCGCCCCAGGGCTTCTGGCACTACAGACCTCCCATCCGGCAAAATTAGCCATCCAGCCTCTCCTTCCCGGGCCCCTAGTTTCACAGCTAGCCTCTGCTCCTCTGGCAGATGAGTAGGCTTTTCTGGGAGCCTTCGAGCTGGCAAGGCTACGAAAACTTCTAGAGGCCCTACTGGTCTTTTAGCCACGTCCTTGGCGGTTTGGTCTGCAAACCGATTTCCCTGTGCTTCGGGACTATCACCCTTCTGGTGCCCCCGGCAATGAATTACTGCCACTTCTTTTGGCCCCCATATGGCTGCCAGCAGGTTAAGTATCTCAGAAGCGTTTTTAATGTCCTTTCCTCCTGAGGTCAGGAGACCTCTTTCCTGATATAGGGCCCCATGCACATGTACAGTGGCGAAAGCA
Source organism: Myotis yumanensis (assembly GCF_028538775.1). Classification (NCBI taxonomy): domain Eukaryota; kingdom Metazoa; phylum Chordata; class Mammalia; order Chiroptera; family Vespertilionidae; genus Myotis; species Myotis yumanensis. The sequence continues at coordinate 248,365 of NW_027223799.1, forward strand.
TACTGACTGTATGTGAAAATGTTCACTCTTTTTCCTTTTCCCCAACGGAGGGCCTGAGTGAGTGCTTTGAGTTCTGCCTTTTGGGCTGAGGTGCCTCGTCCTAAGGCCTGTGCCCAGAGAACCTCCTTTTGTGTCACCACTGCTGCCCCCGCATACCGGGTACCTTCCTCTATGAAGCTGCTCCCGTCCGTGTAGAGGGTCTCATCCGGATTCTGCAGGGGCTGATCCACAAGGTCCTCTTGGAGGAAAGTGAGGGTAGTCAGTGTCTCCTCGCAATCATGCAAAGGAGGCTCTGCCTCCTCGTCAAGGAGGAGTGTGGCCGGGTTCAAGGCAGCCGTTTTCAGGAGGCTGACTCGTGGTGGGTCTAGCAGCAACACCTGGTACTGGGTAATGCGGGTGTTGGACATCCATCTCTCTGGGGGGCTCCTTAATAAGGTCTCAACTGCATGCGGGGCAACTACTTGGAGATTTTGGCCAAAAGTTAGCTTTGAGGCTTCCTTTACCAGCAGGGCGGTGGCTGCAATGGCTCTCAAGCAGTTGGGCCATCCCGAGGCAACCGGGTCAAGTCTCTTAGAGAGATAAGCAACGGGGCGTTTCCATGGTCCTAGGGGTTGTGTGAGGACCCCTTTCGCCACCCCTTTGTTTTCAGCTACATATAGCTGGAAGGGTTTGGTTAGGTCTGGCAGGGCGAGTGCCGGGGCGCTCACCAGGGCTTCTTTCAGTCTTTTATAAGCCTCTTCTTCCTTTTCTGTCCAGACCAGGGCAGCCTCCTTTCCCCCCATTGCAGAGTATAGTGGTCTTGCAATTTCTGCAAAACCTAGTATCCATAGCCTGCAATAACCCACTGCCCCGAGGAACTCTCGGACTTGCCTTTTGGTGGTAGGCCTGGGGATTCACAAGATGGCCTTTATTCTGCTACTGGATAAAGTTCGCCTACCCCCTTCTATGTTGTAACCCAAATATGTCACTCGGATAGTGCATAGCTGAGCTTTCTTGGCTGAGACCCGATACCCCAAATGATCCAGGGTGGTCAGCAACTCTCGAGTGGCCTGTCTACAGTCCTGTTCCTCCTCCATGGCCAGTAGGAGGTCGCCTACATATTGGAGCAGAGTCACCCGTGGATGGTCCTGACGGAACTCCCAGAGGTCTTGGTTTAGGGCCTCATCGAACAGAGTGGGTGAGTTCTTAAACCCTTGTGGCAACCTAGTCCAAGTTAACTGTCCGGACTCTCCCTCTGTCGGGTCCACCCACTCGAAGGCGAAGATAGGCTGACTCTGCTTTGCCAGGGGAAGGGAGAAAGAGGCATCCTTTAGGTCTAAAACAGTATAGAACCGATGTTCTGGCTTGAGGAGGCTGAGAAGAGTGTAAGGGTTTGGAACCGTAGGATGGATAGTCTCAACCCTCTTGTTTACTTCCCTTAAGTCCTGCACCGGCCCGAAATCCTCAGTCCCTGGTTTTTGTACTGGCACCAGGGGAGTGTTCCAAGCAGATTGGCAAGGAATCAAGATTCCAGCCTCTTTCAGCCTCTTAATGTGCTTGGCGATTCCTACTCTCACTTTCTGGCTCATTGGGTATTGCCGGACTCTGACTGGGGTGGCACTGCTGGTCAGCTGGACTGCAATTGGAGGCCGGTGTTTAGCTAACCCTGGCGGATTGTCCTCCGCCCAAACTCCCGGGATAGCCTGTCTTAATTGTTGGAGATAGGCATCTGCTGAGACTCCCCCCGGCTCCTCCTCATGTAGTAAATATTCCTCCTGTAAGGGCAATGTCAGGAGATAGATCCCCGCAGTCCCTGGGTCTTGTAACTTGACCTCTGGCCCTGGCCCTTCAAAAGAGATTATGGCCCGTAATTTACTCAGCAAGTCCCGGCCTAGCAAAGGGTAAGGGCACTCTGGCATTACTAGGAATGAGTGAGTCACTGAGCCGTTTCCTAGGTCGCTGATCTGACCTTTAGTCCATGGGTAGGATTTCACTTTTCCAGTTGCCCCTTTGATGGGGATTTTGGTCTTAGAGACCGGACCCACTGGCTGTTGCAGGACAGAGAAGGTGGCTCCTGTGTCCACAAGGAAGTCCACCTTTTGGCCCCCCACTGTCAGAGTTATCCTGGGCTCTTGGGGGCCAGCTGAGCCCTGACAACCCTAATCCACCTCCTCCACCAGCACGGGACTCGGCTCCCCCGCACGTTCAGGGCACTCCCTTCTCCAGTGTCCTTCCTTTTTGCAAAGTGAACACTGATTTTTCCCAAGCCGGGGTCGGACTTCTTGTCTCCCCCAAGGCTTTCCTTTGTTCTTATTGTCTCTCCAGCCCCTTGGGCCTTTTTCCTCATTTAGGGCCAGGAGGACCTTGGCCATCCGGGTGTTTAAACTTGCCGTCGGGTCCTCCCGATTGTTAAAAACCTTCTGGGCCACCTCAACCAACTCAGAGATTGATTTCCCCTCAAAGCCTTCTAACTTCTGCAATTTTTTTCTAATATCTGGGGCCGACTGGGAAACAAATGCAATAATGACAGCCCTTTGACTTTCCGGGGCATCAGGGTCAATGGGGGTATACACCCGATAGGCCTCGCACAGCCTCTCAAGGAAAGCTGCCGGGCTCTCATTAGGCCCCTGGACTGTCTCTGTCACCTTAGAGAGGTTTGTGGGTCTCTGAGCAGCAGCTCGGATTCCCCCCAATAGAGTCTGGTGATACCGATCGAAAGCCTCCTTTCCCCTCTCACTATTGGGGTTCCAGTTAGGTCGCCTGGAGGGAAACACAGCCTCTAATCTGTCTTGGTCAGAGGTAGGCTGCCCATCCGGACCCAGCACAAATCTCCTCCCTTCCGCCTTGACTCTCTCTCTCTCCTCTGAAGTGAAAAGAGTTTGCATCAACTGTTGACAATCATCCCAGGTAGGTTGATGGGTAAAAAACACAGACTCCAAAAGAGAGATTAACCCCTGTGGGTTCTGGGAGAAAGAAGGATTCTGGTTCTTCCAATTGTACAGGTCACTAGTTGAAAAAGGGACATAAATCATGAAAGGCTGGCCGTCCAGGCCCAGGTCCGGTGGCCCAGCCTGCCTCAAGGGCAGGAGAGGTGCTGGGGCCACTGGCCCAACATTCCCGGATGCTCCATATTCTGTTCCCTGTCTAGTATGGGACGGACTGAAGGGGTTGGAAGACGACAAAGCCCCTCCCGCTGGGGGGTCCAGAGGGGTGACAATCGGCGTCGGGGGAGGCAGGGGCTCTGGGTCAAGAGCTGGTGGCGTGGCCCGGGCCTGAGGCCCGGGCTCACCCAGACCCAGCGCCGGGGGAACATAAGGAAGCGGCCTGACCCCGGGGAGTGGCTCCTCACCCGGACCTTGCAGAACAGGGGGAGTTACTGAGAGGTGCCAATATAACCAGGGTGCAGGAGGGTCAGAAAAGGCAGATGGAACAAACGGCACCAGGGTAATCAGGAAGGTCAGAAGGGGCAGATGTAATAAACAACTTTTATGGGAGACAGCTGCAGCCAGGGAGGTTACGGGAGATGGCTGCAGAACAAACAACCTGATAAGAAACCAGACAGGCATTAACTCACTTAGAAAGCCAGATCATTAGTAAAAAAATTCCAAACTACATTCCCTCCCCACCGAAAGCAGATAGATGTACGTTGTATGGCGCCAGATCTCCAATGGAATGACCCCAGGTTACTTCCCCCGTTTGCTGAAAAGTATATAACCTGTGCTTAACTCTTGGTCGGGGCTTGCAGCCGCTTCTCTGTGCTCAGAGTAAGCTGTGAGCCCCAGCATGTTGGAAACAATAAACCCTTTGCTATTTGCATGAGAAGCGTCTCTTGGTTCTTTGTGACAGCGGCTTGCGTCCAGGGCGTTACATTTGGAGGTTCCACCGAGATTGCTGCAGCCGCCTCTGGGTTCCAACAGACGCTTCTTGGGGTAAGTGACGGCGCCTTTCTGAATAGCGATCGCTTAGATATTGGAAACACAAATTTAGTCAGAGCTGGCAAATCTGTTCGGTCTGGTGGCTGTCGGGGAGGGGCGTGAGCCTCCCCCGACTGCGGCAGACAGACGTGTCGGGAGGTCGCAGGCCACATCCCCGGGGGACGCCCTGGTGGAGTCTGGAGAGGACCAGGGACGCCTGGACTCCTCTCGTCTGTTTCGTCTGTTAGATACTGATTCTGATTCTGATTCTGTAATTCTGTTGCCAGCTAGGTCAATTGGCTTTGTGAAACCTTCTTTTTGGATCCTTCGATTTTTGTCTCAACGCGTTGTGTCTGTCCTTGTCTTTTGTTCTTTGTTTCTTGTCATTGGTGTGTGTGTGTTTTTAGTCATGGGCCAGTCTGCCTCTACTCCTTTGTCTCTGACCCTGGACCGCTGGTCAGAAGTCAAGGGATGAGCTCAAAACCTTTCTCTTGTCATCAAAAAGGGTAAATGGCAGACTTTTTGTTCATCCGAGTGGCCCGCCTTTAATGTCGGATGGCCCCGGAGGGGTCTTTCCATCTGCCTCTCATCAGGGAAGTAAGGAAACTGGTATTTCAGCCTGGCCGACACGGACATCCAGGCCAGGAGCCTTATATCCTGGTCTGGCAGGACTTATGTGAGAACCCCCCGGAGTGGGTCAAGCCCTTCTTACCCCCTGGTTCTCTCCCTAGGTCCTCGGTCTCTGCTTCTGAGCCAGCAATCCTCCCTGTGAAGCCGGCTCTCCCCTCTTCTCCACCCTCTGCTTCTCCGGTCCTCCCGGACTCACAGCCTGATCTTATTCTCCTAGATTTCCCACCACCTTATGCTTCGCCTTTGCAGCCTCCGGCGGCCGAGGCACCGCAGCGGCACGACCAAGTGCCTTCTCCGGCAACCGGTCCAGCCCCCCGGCCAGCGTCCCCAACGGTGGCCTCCCCAGATTCCACCCTCGAGGGTTCCCTGCTGCCACCGGGCAGCGGGCCAGCACAGCGGACTAGGAGCCGGTGCCAACCGGATGAAGAACCTGTGGCCACTACTCTGCCGTTACGCCCTTACGGGCCTATGGTGGAAAATGGGAGCGGGGGGGAGATGCCGGGCCTCCAGTATTGGCCATTTTCTTCCTCTGATTTATATAATTGGAAAAATAATAACCCTCCTTTCTCTGAAGACCCCACTCGGTTAACAGGTCTCGTGGAGTCCCTTATGTTTTCTCACCAGCCAACCTGGGATGATTGTCAACAACTTCTGGGGACCCTCTTCACCACAGAGGAAAGAGACCGGATCCTGTTAGAAGCTCGGAAGAACGTTCCAGGGCAAGACGGGTGTCCGACACAGCTACAGAATGTTATTGATGACACCTTCCCATTGGCTCACCCCAACTGGGACCCTAATACTCTGGAAGGTAGGGAGCATCTGTCCTCCTATCGCCAGGCTCTCGTGGCGGGTCTCCGGGCAGCTTCTAGGCGGCCCACCAATTTGGCTAAGGTAAGGGAGGTCGTCCAGGGTCCTGATGAATCTCCTGCAGTCTTCTTAGAAAGGTTAATGGAAGCCTATCGGAGGTTTACCCCCTTCGACCCGTGGTCGGAGGACCAGAGGGCTTCAGTGGCCATGGCTTTCATTGGCCAATCCGCTGCAGATATAAGGCGGAAGCTGCAACGCCTTGATGGGCTGCAGGACCTCACTCTTAGGGACTTAGTTAAAGAAGCGGATAAAGTTTTTCATAAGAGAGAAACGGAGGAGGAGAAAGAGGAACGTAAGGAAAGGGAGAGAGAAGAAAGAGAGGATGCGAGGGATAGAAAGAGAGATAAAGCATTAACTAAAATCCTGGCCACGGCAGTCGGTAGCAGTAAAGAGAGAGACAGGAAGGGAGGCAGTGCTGGGCCACGGCCGCGACCAAACTTGGACCCGGATCAGTGTGCCTACTGCAAGGAGTACAGGCATTGGAAAAGAGACTGCCCTAAGAGACCCAGGAAGGGCCTACAGGCTAAACCGCCCACCTTGCTGGCCCTGGATGAAGACTAGGGGCGACGGGGCTCGGATCCCCTCCCCGAGCTCAGGGTAAAGTTTGATGTGGAGGGGACCCCTGTTAACTTTGAGGTGGACACCAGAGCTGTTTACTCGGCATTACAAGCGGCCCTGTCAACTAAGCGGTCCCTGGTGAGGGGTGCCAACGGCAGCCGATACCGAGCCTGGACCACCAAAAGAACTTTAGACTTAGGAAGGGGAAAAGTCCATCATTCCTTCCTGGTGATACCTGACTGCCCAGCTCCCCTTATGGGGAGAGATCTGCTTACCAAACTAAAAGCCCGCATCACCTTCAACCCCGAAGGGCCCAGAGTAGAGTTCTTGAGCCCCCTAGTCCAGCAACCAGTAGTAACAGCTCTGACAATGTCTATGGAGGACGAATACCGCCTGTATGACTCCCCGGTAAAGGAACAGGATGTAACAAGGTGGCTTAACGAGTATCCGGATGCCTGGGCGGAGAAGGCCGGATTAGGGCTGGCGAGAAATCAACCTCCGGTAGTGGTTGCCTTAAAAACCTCTGCAGTTCCAATTCGGGTGAGGCAGTATCCCATGAGTAAGGAAGCTCGGGAAGGAATCAGGCCACATATTCTAAAGCTACTGCAGGGAGGCGTCCTGAAGCCCTGCCAGTCAGCTTGGAACACACCATTCCTTCCCGTCAAGAAACCGGGGACCGGGGATTACCGACCAGTGCAAGATCTACGAGAGGTTAACAGCAGGGTATAGGACATACACCCCACTGTCCCTAACCCTTACAATCTTCTGAGTTCCCTTCCACCTGACAGGAGCTGGTACACTGTATTGGATTTAAAGGATGCCTTTTTCTGCCTGCGGCTCTGCGAAAGCAGTCAACCACTATTCGCCTTTGAATGGGCCGACCCGGAGGCTGGTCTTGCAGGGCAACTGACTTAGACCAGGCTGCCCCAAGGATTTAAGAACTCCCCCACGATCTTCGATGAGGCCCTCCATCAGGACCTGGGCACCTTCAGAACCCAGCACCCGGAGGTAACCCTGCTCCAGTATGTAGATGACCTGCTGCTGGCCGCGTCGTCTCGGGAAGAATGTGAGTACGGGACTCGCTCCTTACTGCAGGAGCTCGCTCGGCTTGGGTATAGGGCATCAGCTAAGAAGGCCCAACTATGCAGACAGGAAGTTACTTTCCTGGGGTATACTCTCCGGGGAGGAAAACGCTGGTTAACTGAGGCGCGGAAAAAGACTATTGTGCAGATCCCCATACCAACTTCCAGAAAACAACTCCGAGAGTTCTTGGGGACAGCTGGGTTCTGTAGACTGTGGATTCCGGGATTTGCCTCGCTAGCCGCCCCGCTGTACCCGCTCCTGAAGGGGGACACAGAATTCTCTTGGGGATCAGAACAACAGCGAACCTTTGATGATATAAAAAGAGCCCTGCTATCAGCCCCAGCATTGGCGCTTCCTGATGTCGAAAAGCCCTTCAGCCTTTACATAGAGGAGCGAGGGGGAGTGGCCCGGGGGGTCTTGACCCAGACTTTGGGACCCTGGAAAAGACCTGTAGCCTACCTGTCCAAACGCTTGGATTCAGTAGCTGGGGGCTGGCCCCGCTGTCTAAAAGCTATAGCTGCCGCTGCCTTACTAGCCAAAGATGCGGACAAACTGACTCTGGGACAAAAACTAACTATTGTGGCCCCTCATATGCTGGAAAGTATCATCAGGCAGCCCCTAGACCGGTGGCTCTCGAATGCTCGCATCACGCACTATCAGAGCATTCTGTTAGACAAGGACCGAGTCACCTTCGGACCTCCAGTTGCTTTAAACCCTGCCACTCTACTTCCGGATGAGGCTGCAGACCCGGTCCTACACTCCTGCCAGGATATCCTGGCAGAAGAAGCAGGAATCCGTCGTGACCTAAAGGACTTTCCACTGCCAGACTCAGAGGTGACCTGGTTCACGGACGGCAGCAGCTTCCTGCAGGATGGTAAGAGATGCGCAGGGGCGGCGGTAGTTAGCAAGGACAAGGTTGTATGGTCTGCAGGGCTACCAGAAGGGACCTCCGCCCAGAAAGCGGAACTAATTGCTCTCACAAAAGCCTTAGAACTGGCTAAGGGGAAGAAGGCTACCATTTATACGGATAGCCGTTATGCCTTCGCCACGGCTCATGTACATGGGGCCATATACCAGCAAAGGGGACTGTTAACCTCAGCTGGAAAGGACATCAAACACAAGGCCGAAATCCTTAGACTACTAGCAGCTGTCCTACTGCCTACCAAATTAGCTATTGTTCATTGCCCCGGCCATCAAAAGGGATCGGACCCTGTAGCCACAGGAAATCGGTGGGCAGACAAAGAAGCAAAGGCAGCAGCTCTTAAAGGGGCAGAGGTTCTAGCACTAGTGAACAAGGCTCCTGAGGAGGACACGACGCCCGAAACTACAGGGAGTAAGGAACAACAGGCGGCCTCCTACTTACAGCATGTACATCAGCTCACTCATTTGGGGGCCAGGAAGATGCAAGAGCTATTAAAAGAGCAGCCCTTCACTCTAGCAGCCAAGGAAAACAGAAAACTAGCTGAACAGGTGGCAAGAAACTGCCGAGCCTGTCAGGCTGTAAATGCACACCCGTCGCAAATACCAGAAGGGAAAAGGCTCAGGGGAAGCCGGCCCGGCCAATTCTGGGAGGTGGACTTTACTGAAATCAAACCAGCTAAATATGGGTTAAGATTTCTCTTAGTTTTTGTAGATACTTTCTCAGGATGGGTAGAGGCCTACCCCACCCGAAGGGAAACAGCACAAGTGGTGGTTAAGAAGATTATGGAAGAACTTTTTCCTCGATTCGGACTGCCCCAGGTAATTGGGTCAGATAACGGACCTGCTTTCGTGGCCCAGGTAAGTCAGGGAGTGGCCAAGGTATTGGGGATTAATTGGAAATTACATTGTGCTTATCATCCCCAAAGTTCAGGGCAGGTAGAAAGAATGAATAGAACCATTAAGGAGACCTTAACTAAATTGACCTTAAAGACTGGCGTTCAGGATTGGACCTTGCTCCTACCTTATGCCCTGTTCCGTGCTCGGAACACTCCCTCACCCTCTGTGTATAATCTCACCCCTTTTGAAATTCTGTATGAAACCCCACCTCCAGTCTCAAAAATGTCACCCACCATAGACAAAGACTCATTACCCCATACTCCTTTACTTGCCAGGTTAAAGGCTTTAGAGGGAATCCAGCAATTTGTCTGGAAGCCCTTGGCCTCTGCTTATCAGCCAGGAGACCTTAAAGTGCCCCACTCCTTCCACATTGGAGACTCGGTGTTCGTGAGGAGGCACCAGACCCACAGCTTGGAGCCCCGTTGGAAAGGACCTTACGTGGTGCTGCTGACCACTCCGACTGCGGTTAAAGTAGATAGCATCACTCCTTGAATCCATGCCTCTCATCTCAAGCCTGCACCGCCACCGGGACCTGAATGGACAATGGAAAGAACTGATAACCCTCTTAAGCTTCGCTTTTGTCGTAAGCCCCTGCCTGGCCAAACCGATGGCAAGTAACCCCCATGCCCCTGTAACCTTAACCTGGGAAGTCATCAACCCAACAGGGCAAGTAGTCTGGTCAACCAGAGGTGTCCATACTCCGGGTAGCTGGTGGCCCACCTTATCTCCAGACGTATGCCAGCTAGCTGTCGGCCTAGACACATGGGACATACCGGAGATTGAGGACCCCAACAAAATTCCATCAGCAACCGGGGGGCGTCACTTACTCTACTATGGAAATAGTCCCAGTAACAATCACACACCGGGGTGTCTAAATAGTGGCAAGCGTACCTCCCTGGGCCGCCTCACCTTTTATGTTTGCCCAAGAGATGATCGTAGTCGGAGTAAAATACGGAGCTGTGGTGGGCCTGAATCCCTTTATTGCGCAGCATGGGGGTGTGAAACCACGGGGTCAGCTTATTGGACCACCCGATCCAGTTCAGACTGGATAACTGTCCACTGGAGCAACAAAAGGGGGGAATGTGAAACAGAAGCTTTGTGTAATGGATTAAATATCTCCTTAACAAAACGAGGCAGAGGGGCGGACAAGCTTTCCCACTGGTATAAGGGAAGGACATGGGGGCTTAGGTTTTATGCCTCCGGATATGACTTTGGTCTCTGGTTTACTATCAAACTACGACAAGAGACCACACCAGTCCCAGTGGGGCCCAATCCAGCTGTCCGTCCGGTCTCCCCACTCCGGCCCCACTACTTGGCGGGGCCAGTAACAGAATCTCCCCAGGTTACCAACCCTGTTCGGACTCCGAGTAGTGGGGCTCCTACCCTGAGAAGCCCAAGTGGTAGGCTCCCCCTGTTTAACCTCGTAAGTGGGGCCTACACTGCTCTTAATGCAACCCAAAGCAATTTGACTCGATCCTGCTGGCTCTGCCTCTCGGCAACACCCCCTTATTACAAGGGGACTGCAGTAAACGGAACTTATACCCTGACCACAAGCTCTACCTGCAGTTGGGGAGGAGATCACAAGCTAACCCTCCCTGAGGTTTCTGGCAAAGGACTCTGCATAGGTACCCCCCCGCTGAGCCACCAGCAACTCTGTGCCAGAACTGTCTTTATAAACTCCACAGCTGGGTATCTGGCTCCAGAGGCAGGAACTTGGTGGGCCTGCAGTACCGGTCTGACCCCTTGTATTTCCACTGCTGTATTCAATAGTTCCCATCACTTCTGTGTTATGGTCCATTTGTTTCCTCGAATATTATATCATGATGCAAGTTCATTCGAGGAGATGGTGGGGGAGCGTGTCACCCGCTTCAAGAGGGAACCAGTGTCTCTCACTATAGCAGTCCTCCTAGGAGTTGGAACAGTAGTGGGGATAGGAACTGGAACTACTGCCCTTATCCAGGGGTCGAGCCATATGCATCAGCTCCAGGCTGCTATAGATCAGGATTTAAAGGAATTAGAAACCTCTATAACTGCCCTTAAGAACTCCCTCACGTCGCTCTCAGAGGTAGTCCTGCAAAACAGACGTGGTCTCGACCTCCTGTTTATGCAGGAAGGAGGGCTCTGTGCAGCCCTCAGGGAAGAGTGTTGTTTTTATGCCGATCATACAGGGGTAGTAGAGGAGTCCATGACCAAACTCCGGCAGCGGCTAGCCGAGCGACAGAAGGAAAGGGAGGCGCAGAAAAGTTGGTTTGAATCTTGGTTTACACAGTCGCCATGGTTAACAACCCTGTTGTCAGCAATCGCAGGACCGCTCATAATCCTGCTGTTAATCCTCTCTATAGGACCCTGTATTATAAATAAAATTATGGAATTCATACAACAGAGGGTAGGGGACATTAAACTCCTTATTATCAGGCAACAATACTCAGCCTTAGCTGAGCCTAAAGGTCTCTAAGATTAGAAACCGTCCACAGAAAAAGGGGGGAATGAGAGGTGCCAATATAATCAGGTCAGGAGGGTCAGAAAAGGCAGATGGAACAAACGGCACCAGGGTAATCAGGAAGGTCAGAAGGGACAGATGTAATAAACAACTTTTATGGGAGACAGCTGCAGCCAGGGAGGTTACGGGAGATGGCTGCAGAACAAACAACCTGATAAGAAACCAGACAGGCATTAACTCACTTAGAAAGCCAGATCATTAGTAAAAAAATTCCAAACTACATTCCCTCCCCACCGAAAGCAGATAGATGTACGTTGTATGGCGCCAGATCTCCAATGGAATGACCCCAGGTTACTTCCCCCGTTTGCTGAAAAGTATATAACCTGTGCTTAACTCTTGGTCGGGGCTTGCAGCCGCTTCTCTGTGCTCAGAGTAAGCTGTGAGCCCCAGCATGTTGGAAACAATAAACCCTTTGCTATTTGCATGAGAAGCGTCTCTTGGTTCTTTGTGACAGCGGCTTGCGTCCAGGGCATTACATTACAATGGGGGGAGTTTTGCCCTTCTGGGCCGAAGCCAAGAGGACTGTCTGTCTCTGTCCCAATTTCTTTTTCTTACTCTGACAACTCTTTAACCACCTTGGTTTTTCAGCCAAAATATCGACCCACACTTGAATATAGGGAATTTGGTCGGGGTGACCCGGCTGGCCATAGACAACATGGTGAACCCGAAAAGCGGTGGTTAAATCATAAGTCCCTACGTCCGGCCATCCCACCTGGAAAGTGGGCCACTCCCGTTCACAGAATTTCTGCAAATCAAGAGCATTAACATCATATCCGTAGTCTCCGGCTCTCTTCTTGAAGTCCTGAAAATTCTTAAGAAAACATTGCAGCAGGATGCACACAGAAGCAGACGACGACTGTCCCATTTTGACAAACACCAAGACAAAAAACACTAAGACAAACAAACACCAGACAGACAAACCCGGTGCAGCCTAGAGCCGCACAAACCAGGACCCCGGCCACCGTCGTGGCCGCGGGTCAGGACCAGGAGTACCGCTGCGTCCAGCCCTCCATATAGGTCCTTCCGTGGGACGTCCCAATTCCTGTTTAACAACCGGTCCTTACCTCTCTCGAGAGTCCAGGTGGCTCGGTTTCCGAATTGAAAGTTTTTGGGTGGACTGGAGGCCTCCTTGGTAGTCGTTCCCCACAGGGATGTGGTATATCTCTCTGCGTGCCCGGCGACAAGTGGGGGAGAGCCTCCTTCCTTAAATAGGGGGTCCCTCTCCTCCCTGCCGGGGGAGAGCCTCCAGCCCTAAACAAGGGGTCCCTCTCAACCCTGCTGGGGGAGAGCCTCCTGCCTTAAATAGGGGTCCCTCTCACCCCTGCCGGGTATCTCGCTGCGGGCCTCCAAATGTTATGGGTTAGCTCAGTGAGATAGACCACCGACTCAGAATTTAAATTTTAAGTGCCTTTATTAAGCTGACCAGCTGACTGCCAGCCGTGCTCTTCCCATAAGAGCCCCACGGCTTGCAGTGCCGACCGAGAATACAGCAAGACCTTTTATTTTTTTAATTTATTTATTTTTTTAAATATATTTTATTGATTTTTTACAGAGAGGAAGGGAGAGAGAGAGATAGAGAGCTAGAAACATCGAATCAGTTGCCTCCTGCACATCTCCCACCAGGGATGTGCCCGCAACCCAGGCACATGCCCTTGACCGGAATCGAACCGGGGACCCTTCAGTCCGCAGGCCGACGCTCTATCCACTGAGCCAAACCGGTTTCGGCTACAGCAAGACCTTTTATCTGCAACACTACAAAGTATTTTTTTTTTTAAAGAAAAACAAACTGCAAAGCGGTTCATTAGCAGTTCCTGGTACTGGCAGGGTAAAAAGTTTACATACAATTTACGAGCAGGGTCACACCTGGCTGGGTTCAATCATGACACATTGCTTTTCTAGCGAGATAATTAGCAATTTTGCTCTCCCATGGTCTCTGCCCCTCAGCCTACTTAGTAATTCTTTTTGTCAGGCCCCTGCCCCTAGCACACCGGGGTGCGGCCCCAGGCATGGGGGCTGGGGGGGGGAGGGCGGGGAGGCCACCTCTGGGGCAGAAAGCTGACTGCACCGGTACTCCCCTGAGCCAATCCAGCCAGGGCCTCCCACTCATGACTAACCAGGCCTGAGGCCGCTTAGCCTCCCAGCTCAGAGGCCATGGTGAGCGCTCAGGGTGGTATCCCCGAATGTGGTGGGGGTGGCACCTGGGAGCCCCAAGAGACGCAGCCCGCCTCCGGGCCCCTCTGCCCTGGGCCCCCACCTGAGCTCATTCCCCACGCCCCACACCCTCTCCCCACTCGCACTCTCCAATGGGCAACCCCAGGCTCCTGCCATGCACCCCACATTCCAGCAGAGCCTCCATCGCCCTGGGCCACGGCCCTGGCGACCACACAGGGGCCTCACTGCCCACTCACAACTGTGATGAGGTGGGCGTTTCAGACTGGACACGTGGTGTTCCCCTGGGCAGACTGGTTCCCGGGCTCTCTCCGTGGGAATCAAAGAATGAATCCACGGAAGGAAGGTGGTAGAGCAAAGGTGGAGATTTATTGAAGAACAAGTGCAGACTCCCACGTGGGGAAGGGGAAAGGGTCCCACTGAGATCCTTTCCTGGTGCCTTGATGTCCCTCCTGATCGGTCACTATTCCCTTGGACTGGTTACTATAGCAACTCCTGGGCTCAACGGTCCAACCTCACAGGGGACACGTGAGTTCCTCCCTCCTTATTGTTTTCCTATTCCCCCGGGGTTCCTTCTGGATGCGGGGCTTCCTTCTCTTTATTTTGTAAATATAGACCTTCCGCTGTTCTCAGCTCCTCATTCTATGGAAATGCGCCTGTTGCAGCTTTTCAGCTCCCCATTCTATGGAAATACACCTGCTGCTCTGCAGCCCTGTGCTTCCTCCATGGTCCCCTTAATTTCTAAACTTTCCTGAACCTGTCCTATTTCACCCCTAAAAATTCCTGTTTCAGTGTCACCTTCAGACCTGCCACTGCCCACACTCCAGTGTCACACTCCACGTCCCCCGCTGCTCACACACCGCTGTGACACCCAGGCGGCCCTGGCCACACTGCTTGGTCACAACTGTGGAGCTAGCAAAGGCCACAATCCAAAGTGCCACCCGAGAGGTCCTACTGGACACGATCCTGTATGACATTCTAGGCTCCCCAATAACAAGCTCCGCAGAGCCACCCCAGATCCCGCAGCTCACACCGCATGCCAGTGAGGAGGAAACTGGTCTTGTAAGGCGTGTCAGGAAGAATGAGCTTCCCTGGGGGAAGGGGGGAGCCATTATCACTGGCGCCAGGACAGATCATCAACACCGGGGGTCTTCCTGCAGGGCCATGAAGGGGGGGAGGGGGCATATCTGCAGAACAAAGACGCTGAAGATTATAAAAAGTGAAGCCTTCCACATGCTACTTCACTCTGATCTGGAAACTATTTCCTGGAGTCCGCCGGTGTAATTCAAACAGTGCCTTTCCACTTCTTCAAAGTGTCTCTTGGTTTTTCTGGGGTCTTCTGCAGCACCAGCTGCTGCCTTCCAGGCCACATATGTAGGGTTCCCACTGCGCACACACATCTGTGCGACGAGCAGCCTTTCTTTCTTGTTTTAAAGATATTTCTTTTCTTTATTTTTTTAATTGATTTGTGAGAGAGTCATTGATCAGCTGCCTCCTGCACACCCCGCACTGGGGACCGAGCCCTCAACCCGGGCATGTGCCCTTGACCGGAATCAAACCTGGGACCCTTCAGTCCACAGGCTGATGCTCTATCCATTGAGCCAAACCGTCCATGGCAACGAGCAGACTTTCAAACCCTCTATTCCAGTGGGTCACCTCAGAAACCCCAGCCCAGTCCACTCGGCCCCCTCGGCCACAGTCTGCTCTCACACTGCTGTGGCCCAAGATGACGCTTCCTGCGCACACCCTCATAGGCCACACCAGGCTCTCAATGTCCTCAGCCGCCCAAGACCTTCACGTCTCCCCCTGCCGATATGGTATTCTGAACCCCACATCCTAATACCCACGTGGCAGCATGACACCCCACGCCCCCGAATGCCCACATCCACTGTAGCTGCCTGAACAGCCTGCTGCCCAGGATCAAACTAGGTACCCAGGGACTGAAAGGCCAGCACTGTGGTGGGACCCTCCAGAGCTGGGACACTCACTCCACTGCTCGCTGCCCCAGGGATTTCATTGTCCCACCTCCGCCAGGACACCCGGCTTTCCACTCCCACAGTCCTCTTGGCCTCTCCCCGCAGCTGCCACTACACATCTCAGTGGGACAGGCACGTCTCCTGGCACGTACACAGTGCTGACACCCGAGCCTCCGCTGGCCTCACTCCATGTGGAAAGTCCGGGACCAAATGAGTGACAACTGTTTGTGAACCCCTTCGTTCCCGCTGCCCCTTCTTACTATGATTCCTCCCGCTCCCACAACCACAAGCCACCCTGAGATCCCAGGTGCTTCATACTCCACAGTGACAGCTCGGCTTCCACAGGCCTCATCCCAGTGAAAATTCCAGCTTCCTCACCTGCAGACTTGATCCTGCCTCCCACTCCTGTGACACCTTCAGTCTCCACTGACAACACACGACGACTGACACTGCACGTCTCCTACTGCCCACCCTCCAGTGTGCCACCCAGGACCTCCAGCAGCAGCAGCAGCGCGCTGGGACACCTGGGCTGCTGCAGGCCACACTCCACAGGGACACCAGCCCCGCCACCAGCCTCACGCTACTGTGACACCTGCAGCTGCTCACTGTCCAGGAGCCCCGCTGACCCCCAGGGCGCACGCCGCCACACCCCTGAGACACTTCCAGGGCTCCCCCTGCTGACCTCTGCTGTCACACCAAGGTCCCCACTGTGCGGGACCCTTTCTGTGCTGTCCATCCTCACCTGGGCCATTACCGTTGTTGCTTTTCAGAGACCGTGGAAGGGGGAGGACGAGACGGGGAGGGAGGCCGTGAGAGACAAACATCGATGCGAGAGGCACATCCATATCTTCCTCATTATTCAAGCAGGCCAAAGCATGCTAGAAAGCAAAGTTATATTTTTAGAATAAGAGGCCGTCTAAAGAGTAGCAGAGAATTCCACACAGTAGTTTTACAAAATAGCGGTTAACCTTCTCAACCGAAGGGGAAAAGCTTGATATACGTCTCCCCCGCGGGACCTCAGCTGGTAATTGTTAGGTCGGAGGGAGCCCGGGATCGGATACATGCGGACATGGGATGAGACAATGGACTTCCTCTGGAATTTCTCACAGATCTGGAATCTCTCACGGGTCAGCGTGCCAGACACAGATACCTGCTTCTCCTTGAAGTTCACAGAGATCCCCGCACAAGATACTGACCCATTCCTGAATGTGCCGCCCACCCCCTGCGGCCGAGACTCCCTCAGTTGAATGTGTGATGATCCCTGCTGCGGGCACTTCCTCAGTTCAGGCCCCCGCCCTCACCAAACACCTGAATAAAGAGATGTCCCTCCCTCCCTGAAGTCGCGAGATTCACTGGCCCCACCTTTTGGGCCGGTGGGTCTCGCCCGAGAACGCAAATAAACTTCTCCTTTTTCTTTCTGATTCTCTCGATTCTCTTTGTTTTCCTCGCCGCCGCTTTCCTGGGTCACCTAACAGTAATTCCAGGTGAATGTTCTCTACTTAGTGGTGTTTCGGTCTGGCCTTGGGACAAGGTGCACGACAGGTCTGCGCACTAGGCCACCAGTTTCCCGAGCGGGGAGAGCTCGGCCTCAGCTTCCCCTGCTCCTTCTCCGTCTGCTGTCACTCAGAGGAAGTCTCCAGGCCTTTCCTCACACTGGGTTCCTCAGGGTTCCTCTACTGATTGTGGGAGCTTGGTCCCCCGCTCATCACTCTTACTGCTTCCCACACCCACGCTCGTCTACCACACCGTCATTTGTGTCCTGGGCATTTCCGCCATTCTTATCGCAGAGTGGGACCGGTGACACACTTTTCAGAAAACATTGTCAGCCAGCCTTGTCTTTCTGAGCCTGGACCTGCTGACAGCAGGAAGCACAGTCACCAGCTTCGAGGGAGCTGGCTTGTCATGACATTGCAACCAGGCTTCAGGTACCTTGAGCTTTAATTTTATTTCTTGACAGAGTAATGTAAGAGTATAGTTGGGAAAGGAGAACGGTGTTTAATATTTCATTCTAAGCTTTAAAAAGAAATCTGCTACCATTGCTATTGATTCTGGAGCAAATACTGTAATGAAAATAAAAGGAAGTATAGAGCCCTGACCGGTTTGGCTCAACAGATAGAGCGTCGGCCTGCGGACTCAAGGGTCCCAGGTTCAATTCTGGTCAAGGGCATGTGCCTTGGTTGCGTCACATCCCCAGTGGGGATTGTGCAGGGGGCAGCTGATCGATGTTTCTCTGTCATCGATGTTTCTAACTCTCTATCCCTCTCCCTTCCTCTCTGTAAAAAAATCAATAAAATATGTATAAAAAAAGGAAGTATAGAGACCATTAGCGCTAAAACAAGAAAGCCTGTGACTATTCACTGTGCAGCATGACATCATTAAAGACTGATGCTGGCGCCGAAACCGGTTTGGCTCAGTGGATAGAGCGTCGGCCTGCGGACTGAAGGGTCCCAGGTTCGATTCCGGTCGGGGGCGTGTGCCTTGGTTGTGGGCACATCCCCAGTGGGAGATGTGCAGGAGGCGGCTGATCGATGTTTCTCTCTCATCGATGTTTCTGACTCTCTATCTCTCTCCCTTCCTCTCTGTAACAAATCAATAAAATATATTTAAAAAAAAAAAAAAGACTGATGCTGGCCTTGCAGTCTAGCCTTGCCTTGGACCCTCTGAGTCAAGGCTCAGATCCTCGGAGAACTGAGTCTTGTCCAAAGAGTGGAGCCTCGCCCTGAAGAGCTCAGCCTCTCCTTGTGAGAGTATGAGAGAAGTTCAAAGGATTGGCAGACAAGGCCCTGGGACCCTCGTTCAGAGAGTCAGAGCGAGGCACAGGGCCGCCTGGGAACACAGCATGGCCTCTCTCTCAGGGTGTCAGAGCAAGGCCCAAGCCCAAGGCAGCCTTAGCCCTGGGCCTCTCTCTTGGAGAGTTTGAGTGAAGCCAGATGTAATCCTAGAAGCCAAGCTCCACAGAGATCCTGGCTCCCCAGAGAACTGGGGGAGGAGCCATTTCCAGTCTCTGATTGAGGTCCATCTGGGCATCACGGTGGCTTCCATCCCCTCTTTAGACCCAAGCAGCACTAGCTAAGACCAGCAAATATTCATGGCTTGGGGCTGTAATTGCCCTGAAGATAAACTCTAATTGGTCACAAAGAGTTATCTCAGGTGCAAAGAATGCTTAACCATGGGCTACCAAGTTACCATGCTACCTGAGCTGTACATAATGACCTGCATGTGATGTCCACCATGGGGTCACAAAGAGGTCATGCACAGGAAGACAACAAAAACTTAAAGTAGCCTGGGAGGATCAAAGCAGTTCCATAGAGGTGGTCCAAATTCCCACCAGCCCCACTGCCAGCAATGACTCCCTCTCTCAGCCTAGCCCTGTGGCCTCATGGAAGGCTCCCTGTGACCTTTTGGCAGAGGAAGGAACGTCGAGGCCTGGGTACCAATGATTTTGCAGGAATTGGATGACCCACCAGAAAGTGCACTGCTGCAGCATCGCCAACCCTCACTGGACATTCGTGAAGGACTGTGGGTAATAAAACCTTCACAATGGGCGGATTTGGGGCTACTCATCTCCACATTCACTTTGCTGCAATGACAAATGACCAGATGTGTAAGGAGATACTGATTCATGGTGCGGGCCGTTATCTTGCAGTAATAGTCAGGGACATGGAAGGAACATGACTGGAAGATCCTTCACAATGGCACTGGGCATAAGTTTGTCAGACAGTCACTCAATTTGCAAAAATATACAAGGATATTTGTGTCTCATATACTGATCCTCAGAGCGAATTCTGGGTGAGGATTTCATTAATCAAGAAGATAAAGTGGCACATTCTATTTTGTCCTCATCTATGGAATATAAAACTACGCACAAAAGAAACAAATGAACAAAATCTCCTCTATGCAGACAAAATCATGGTGGTTACAAGAAAAGGAAAAGGAAAGGGTAAGGACGGTCTTGAAGAGGACAGAGGAGACCACACTTTCCTGGTGGGCACATAATGCAGTGTGCTATAAACGTGCACAACTGAAATTTATATGTTATTAAACATGTTACTCCCCCCTTCCCAAATTGTAAAAATGAAATAATATTTAAAGCAACTCTCTTAGTCCCACATGTGCTCATGAGAAGAAGAGGCACCTCTTTTGGGTTTTGAATAATATACATATATTCTGGTTGCTGACACTGTTCAACAAGGGTCAGGTGAGTCAGCTGGGAGACTGGGCAGTAGAAGGTGTGCTGTAGGGCATCAGCCATTAGCCAATTATGGACGAATCATGTCTAAGAAAAGAAAGAGAATCAATGGCTAATGGTTACAAAACTGAGTTCTGAATCCAAACTCCTGCCAAGCAAGGCAATCTCTAAGTCCTGGGCTACAGCATTGGTAGGTGGGGAGCAAGGAGCACTGTGGCAATCCAATGGGTTTGCTGCATCTAGTGCCCATGTCTGTGTGACAACACGGACATTCTGAAAAAATTCTGCGTGGTGCCCTGCAGGAGACATGGACTTGCTCTTTATCATCACCGAAGCTGGCCTACTTAGTTTATATCCAAGACTCCAGATCCGATGGAAGGGATCAAGGACATGAATAGATTATTCTTTTTCAATGGTTCAGCTGAAGGTGAGAAAATTGGAAAGATTCCTAGTGGAGCTGTATGGACAGAACCTAGAATAATTTCTGATTTGTCACAGACTTGGAAAATGTGCCAAAAAAAAGGAAACACACTAGGTGTGATGGCGGCAGCGAGCTCTCCGGCAGCCGTTGCCAGCTTGGACCTAAATGCGAAGGACAACATGTGACCCTGAGGAAGTGTGCTGCTCCTTGGGAGAACTACATGAGTGCAGTGACTCACACAAGCAGAAAAGCATGGAACATATGAGTAAATAATTCATGTTGGAGAAGAATGTTCAAAGAAACATAGATTGGGATGAGAGGGAACGTATTAACTTGGGCCAGCCAAACAGAGACTCTGCATTCAGATCTGCAGAGTGGGTGACTAGAAAAGGCTCTAAAAGTTTACTGGGACGATTGACTGTCAAATGCATCCAGTGACGGCCTGATAAATGTGACATGCAAGTGCCCACTGTCTCTTGTTTTAATAAAGAAGAAGCAGTTCAAAAGTTCATGAGGCAGAAGTGTTAGAGTGGATTGGTCATGTGAGGCCTCGCCCACACTCTGTGCATGCCCACCTGGCGAACCTCCCACCAGGACACTGAGGAATACAGGGGAGAGTGGGAACAGCACATCTCAAGAGCCGGGTGAGGTCTCTTCTCTGAAGGCCAGATGCTGGAGGCTGAAGCCTCTCCATGGGAAAACCTACAAAGAACAGTCAGTGGGTACCCAGGAAGCAGCGGGCCCTGTCTTTCAAAACTTTCAAACGCACAGTAGGTCTGATCACAGTAAAACACTGCAAGTCAAAGCAGCTTCAAGGAGGCAGACTGGCACCCACTGGTGCTGGCTAGTGAGTCATGTTCCCAGAACTGTGGGCAGCAAGCACAGTGCTTTCTTCCCCGATCCACTTGGGCAGAAGTCCTGGTGAAGTAGAAAGTGTTGTCACTGGAATCACAAAACATGCAGTCAGCCCATTAAGCAGTTTCGACATGAGCAAGTTTAAACTTAAAAAAAATTAAGGCCAGAACCTCTTGTGAAAAGACCCCCAACAGACAAGAAAACATGTATATTATTCACTTTAATTCAGGCATTTCCCCAATGGAATGATGGCACTTTTTGTTTTGTTTTGTTTTATAAAGCAGGATAAGTGACTATTTGCAAGAAAGAAATAACCAGATAATTCAGGGACGACATGGTTCTAAACTGAAATTGTTCTCAGAAAAAAAAAAAATGTCTCCGGCCCTGCACTAAGAGTAGGAGCTTTTGAGGCTCACAAGACTGATGAGTTTTAGCTCAGGCCCATTTTGAAGCAGGTCCAAATTTGTTCAAACCCATCCAGTAGTTGGCCTGATTCTAGAATACATAACTGAAATAGACAAAGCAGCAGAATGAACCCTCGTACCCATAGCTGATGAGTGAGGCCTACTGTAGTGGGGAAGGTTAACCGGAAGCTATTGGAACTGCCTGGAGCTAGGTGAGTGGTCAATGGAAAGCTGTGCCACAGACCTGGATGAACAGAAGAGGTTTGTGCCACCAGGAAAGTTTTGAAAGACACAGGAAGTGCCGACAGCAGCACATCCTCATTAACCTTTTGATTTCGCTTGGGCAAAAGGAGGGAAAAAAAAGGTCTAGGAGAAGGAAGAAGAAGAGTGGGAAAGGGAGGAGCAAGTGGAGGAGGAAGAACAGAAGGAGCATGAGGAGGACCAGGAGGAAGAGGAGGAGGAGACAGAGAAGGAGGAGAAAAACAAATAGAAGAAACAACCTAGAAAATGGCTGTTCAGTCACCCAGACTATAGCTACAGGGGCCCTTCTGCTGCTGCTGGACCCGTGGGTTTACTTTGCTTGAGTGACTTCGAAGTCCACCTCACCTGGTACCCATACGCACCTACAGTGCCTCCCCTCGTGTTTCACGGTCCAATCTAAGCTGCCTTCCCTCCGCTGGCAAGGCCGGCATATTCCCTCCTTATCTCACTTCTGGGGTGAGTCAGCTCCACAGCTTCATGCCCTTTGCAGGGGTCTTGACTGCCTTTTCCATCCACAGGATGTACTTCTGTCGGTCCGTTACATAGATGATGCGAGGCTCACTGGACCTAGTGAGTGGGACCCGTCCTACTCTAGACTTGATACACTTTTAGAGTCAGAAGTTGAGAATAAATCTGACTAGAATTCAGAATTCCTCTCAGTGAAATGGTTTTGTGTCTAGTGCATTCAGCAGGAGAAGTTACTGTTTTGAGGTAAAAAATAATGGCTGCCATCCAGCCGCCCCCCCCCCCCCCCCTCCCGCCCCAGACAAAGGTGGAGGCACAGCGCCCAGTGGCCTCTGGATGTCAGAGGCAGTAGATCCCTCAGGTCCAGGCCACTGTGCAAGCTGCTCTGTGACCTGGTCCATACCCTGCAGCAGACGTGATGGTCCTCTGAGCATCCCTGGCAGATAGCGATTCTGGCTGGGGCCTTAGGAAGGCCTGTGGGTGGAAAACAGTATAAATGCTCGAACTTTCACACCAAGGTCTTGATATCATCAGCAAACAACTATTGTCCTTTTGGGGAGCAACTTTTGGCCTTCTTTGAGGCAAATTTGGCAAATAATGTTTTTTCCACATGGTTGGTGCATCACTCAACATGCAAAATCTTTCCATCCAGTAAACCAGCCTTTAAGAGTTCCCGCTTTTGTCACTTTAGTGTCCAGAATGAGAAAGGTGAGGAAGATGACAGCACAGGGCAGCGGAGTCCCTCCATGATGTTCCCACCTCCTGAGCCCAAGAGAAACAGCAGGGACTGAGTCAGAAGCTGGCAAACCGGAGCCTCCTGTCGCATTGTGCTGCGCAGTGCTTGGGAGAAGGAACCCCGACCCCAAGGTCCATGCGTATCTTGACCCTTCAGGGGCCTCTGAAGATCAAGGGAAACGTTCCCTCGCTCAGTTCCATGAGCATCACACGACGGTTTCCAAACGCCCTTCAGCCCAAAGTCGCCCTGGCATAAGGGGCAAACAGGCAGGGGGGTTGCCTGTCGCCCCTCAAAATGCACTGAGGTTTGTCTCAAAGGGTTTCTTTGGTTTCGCAGAGGAAACGCCTAACCGTGGGCCTCCAAGTTACCAGGCCACCCAGCTGTCCATTACGACCTGGGTGTGATGGAACCCATGGAGGCCTAAGGCTGGTGACACACAGAATGATTACAACGTCCATCTAACGAGTTCATACGTGATCTGACCTGGGAGGACTCAGGAAGCTCAAAGAAGTCATGTAAGTGCTGGCCCGATTGTCCTCCATCCCGCTTGCAGCCTGGACTCACAGGAAACTCCCGATGACCTGTTGGCAGCAGAAGAAACCTGTGGCCTGGCTTAGCCATAAGCTATCATCTCGATGACCCAGCAGAGAGCGAGCAGCTGCAGCCACAGAGCCCTGCAGACATGCCTGAAGGGCAGGGCCACGTACCCCGTCCCAGGGCCAGAGCTCCCTGCAGGTCACCTTCACTCACTCTGCTGAGGGACACCTGAGCTGAGATGCAAG
The DNA here is from genome assembly GCF_028538775.1 of Myotis yumanensis. Lineage (NCBI taxonomy): Eukaryota > Metazoa > Chordata > Mammalia > Chiroptera > Vespertilionidae > Myotis > Myotis yumanensis. The sequence continues at coordinate 271,972 of NW_027223799.1, forward strand.
TTCACGCTGACTCATGGCTCTGGCCGAAATGCCCTGCTATAGAGCTGGCAGAAGAGAAGCCGGACAGGGAAATATTCACATTGGCATATGCAGAGGCCTGAGGACAGTTTTCACCAATGGGCACAATCTAAGAGATTTTTGCTTATTACATTTTTGCTTTGCATCAAAGTGGAAGATTTAATTAATCAAAAGGTTCTGGCGAGGAGAGAAGATGGTGGTGGAATAGGCAGACCTTCACTGCCCCCCCCCACCCCCCCCCAGCCAGGCCGACAATAGAACTCAAGTGTGGGCTCTGCCCCAGTTACCCACTGCGCCCGCTGAGCAGGCCTTGTATCAAGGACGGCCCGCCCGGGGCTGGTAGGGGGTGAGGCCGCAGGGGGCTGACCCAGCTCCCAGGGCCGCAGCCCAGCCGGGCCTGTGGGTTCCGGAGGGTCGGCTGGCGCCGGGGCGTCTGGAGCCAGTCTCCTGGAGCTGGTGGGAGAGAAAGCCTGTTCCTTGTATTTTCCCCCCAAACACCGGAGGGGTTTTTGTTTGTTTGCTTTGTTTTTGTAGCTTTCAGCCCAGGCTCTGAGGCAGGGAGGGTAGTGAGGACTGGCGGCGCCTGCGGAGAGGCTGGTGGGCAGCGTTGCTGGGCGACCTGGAGAAGCAGCGGCGGGGAGTCCTGCGCAGCAGCTCACATCCCCCAAGTGGAAACGAACGGCCTTTTCCCCTGAGGAGCCAGCCCCCCAGACGCGCAGCTCAGGAAACAGGGAAAGCCCGCCCCCCTCCCCCCCAGGAGCCCCGCCGGCCGCACCTGCGGCGGGTATTTTCGGAGGCGACAACTGCGGAGGCCACGCCTAGCGGGTTGGACAGTTTCAAGGAGGGTCAGTGACTGGATGGGGTGGGGCCGTCCGCCCCCCCATCCGGGAACCAGACGCCCCCCGCCCCCCGCCGCCACCGGGAGCTGATGGAAACCCCAGGCTTCCGGCTGACCCCCGGCACTGCCTGCGAGGCCTCCGCCCACCGAGCGCAGAGCGTATCCGGGCCCCTCGCGGAGCCGCAGCTCCGGGACCTGGGAGGCGCCCAGCCCGTCCCTGAAGCTGCGCAGCACCGCCCCCTCCTGGGCACCCGGGGTCTGGACGCCGCTTCTGCCTCAAGCCCGTCAGAAACCGGCCGTCTCCCCGCCGTATCGCTTCGTTACTGTTTTCATGTCTATTTGACTTTTCCCTTTTCCGACTCCGCTGTTTTCTTTGCCTTTTCTCCTGCTGACTCGTCTTTACTTTTCTTATTCGGGGTCTATCTGCTCTTTCTTCTATTTTCCTCATCAATTGTTTTTTCTTCTTTATTTTAAACCGTTTTCCTTCCCATATTCCTCCAATTCTTTGTTTTTATTCTCTGTATTTCATCTCTGCCCTTCATATTGCTTCTTATCCCACCCATTTTTTTTGGTTTTGTTTGTGGTTTTTTTGTTTTGTTTTGTTTTTCTTTCTTCTTGTGTTTTTCCTTCTTTCCTTTCCTCTATCATTCTTGCTTTCTTTCATCGTCCCTAAATCACTCTTCTCTGGCTCTATCGAAGCAGAACTGTCCTAGGTGAAGTGAACAATGGTGTCACTGGAACCATAAAAACATGCGCTCAGCACGTTAACCGACCCCTGGCCGAGCCAGTTTACACAGCTTAATTCGTAAAGGGAGGAGAGACCAGAACGTCCTGAGAAAAGACCCCCAACAGACAACAAAAAGTGTGTACTCTAAAGCTTACTTCATGCCTCCCCTGTGGACTGAAGGCCTTTTTATTTCTTTATTTTTAGCCAGGGCAACTATCTATATGGAAGAAACAATGAACGAGATAATTCAAAGACAATGGATCTGAACAGAAATTAGTCTCAGAAACCAAAATATAACTGTGGCCCTGCACTAAATCTAGGAGTTTTAAGAGTCAGGTGACCAATGAGTTTCAGCTCAGGTCCATTTTGAAGTAGGGGACATATGTTGGGACCACCCTTGGTTCCTCTGGTCCCAGGAGGCATAACCGAAATAGACAAAGCAGCAGAATGAGCCCCACACTCATCACTGCCGAGTGGGAGCTACTAGGGTGAGAAAGTCAAAGCAGAAGCCTCTAGAACTGCCTGTAAGAGGATAAGAAGGAAACCAAAAGCCTCCCACATTCCTGGATGAATGGCAGAGATTTGTGCCACGGGAAGGATGTGAATATGCAGGATTGTGTCCATTGGAACACATCCTCACTGACCATCTGATTTGACCTGTGAAAAAGGAGGAGAAACGGGAGGAGGAGGAGGGAATAGGAGAGGGAGAAGTAGAAGAAGGAGAAGGAATAGAAAGACTGGGAACTCTACAACTTCAATTTAAAGTGCTACATACATGATCGAACCCGGGAGGACCAAAGCAGGAAGACAGTCTGTGTCCCAATTTACCTCAGTACCAACTTCTGTACAATGAATCCATCTTTCTGCCTAGACCCGTGGACTCCTGGAAAGTGTTCTATGACCTATTGACAGAGGAAGGAAAGCTGTGGCCTGGTTCCCCGATGACTTTGCATGGTATTGAGGGCCAACCAGAGAGGGGCCGCTGCAGCACGACAGCCCATGTCTGGACGTCTGTGAAGGGCAGTGGGTCACAAAGCCCTCACAATGGGCAGCGGTGGGGCGGTCGCCTCCTCACTCACTGTGCGTGGCTGACAATGCCCAGCTGTGGAAGGAGATGCTGACTCAGGGCTCTGCCTCGGATTTGCAGCATCAGGCAGAGGCACTAAGAAAGCCTGACTAGGAGATCCCTCACAAGCTCTCTGGGCAGACGTTCGTTGGACGTCCTCGCTCAGTGGTCACAAATATTCAAAGATGTTTGTGTCTCATGTAATGCTCACCAGAGTGAAGCCTCAAAGTGGGAGATTTCATTAGTCAAAAGGATAAAGTGGCACGTTCTATATTTTCCCTCGTCAGTGGGATGTGAAAGCACAAACAAAAGAAACAAAGTCTCCTATACACACATGGAATCATGTGTTTACCGCAGGGGAAGCAGGAGCGGGGCCAGGTGAATAATGGGGGCTCAAAGGCAAGAGGGCAGAGAGACAGACATTGGTGGCGAGCACACAGCTGAGTGTGCTATGTTGTACCATGAAGTTGTACAAGCGAAGGTTTTTAATGTGATTAACTGATTACCCCCAAAACAGTAACCATGAAATACTTTTTAAGTATTTAATGTTCAAGAAATGAAGAGATACTTTTCTGTGTTTGAATAGTAAGAACATGTATTTGTTTACCTATCATTTGTTCAATAAAAACCAGGCGAATAACCTGTTGCGGCTGGGCAGTAGCTGTTATGCCCAGATTTCAAGATTCCCAAGAAGCCACCAGGGAGCCATCCAATCCGATGCAAAAGCAAAGAGTCTTTTATTTTAAGCCCGGGCTTAGCTCCTCTACCTTCCTTACTGACGCAGCAGCAGGTGGCAAAGAGAGAGCAGTCTGCTCGAACCAGGGGTTTCATAGAGGGTTGGAGTAGGGGCGGGAGAGGGGGCTGTGCCCCCCGCCGATTGGCCAGGTGCGAGCTGGTGACCCATTACACAGGATGTGGTCATAGCGATGGCGTGCACTTCCCTTGATTACCATTGGTTAGTCCAGAGAAATGGTGGGTGTGGCTAGCAGAGGCTCCTTCCGAGGGGGAAGGAGCCTTCGCTGAGCACGTGGTTCCATACAAAATGGAGGTCCCTTAATGGATGGGAAGCCGGCCACTCGGCTCCCATGCAAGGCCTGCTGCCGTGGGTGTCACTGGGAGGCGGGCTGCCTACCACCCCGCCTGGCCCTTGGGTCGCCCGCTGCTCGGCCTGAAAGTGACTCGGAGGCCGAGGAGGGCGGCCCGGGTCCTTCTGGGCGTCCGCGGGCCTGCGCCTATCTGGTCAGGCGCTGCCTCGGCCATGGCTGCCCGTCATCCTCCCTGCCGGATGCCTGCGGGGCCACGTGCCCCGCCGGCCCTTTCAGTAGCAATTGTCTGAGAGCATTAACCCTCAGACAATTAGTGAGCAATGGAGTCTTGAAAAGAAAAGGAAGTCAATGGTTAAGTGTTACAAAACCCGTTTTTGATTCCTGGGCCCCGCCAAGCAAGGCAAGAGCTAGACACTGGGCTATAGCGTCCCTGGACGGAGGCGTGAGGACTGCGGGGGGAACCAGCGGTGTTCCTGCATCCAGTTCCCATGTCTCTGGTGATGACACACAATCTGAAACAGCTCTGAGTGGTCCCCAGCAGCACACACGAACATGCTCCCTCTCATCACTTGATCGCCTGCTGAGCTCATGTCCAGGGCTCCCGATGCTGCCTGAGGAGCTTCAGGGCACCAATAGTTTATCTCTATGCTTCCAGCCAGGTGTGGGGAAAATCGGAAAGTTTCCTGAGGGGAACGTTCAGGAAACGCCTTAGTAATTCGCAACAGCCGACAGGGATGGTTCCCTAGTTTATAGCTAGCACACCTTCAGCTTGGAGAGATTCAGGACATGAATAGGTATATCTCACAATGGCTTCAAGCCAGATGCGAGGAAAAACGGGATGGATCATGGGAGGGCTGTAACCGGTATGGGATGAAGCTGGGATAATTCAGTTTGTCAGAGACTGGAGAAATGTGCAAGAGGAAGCACCAAGAGTAATGAAGGCAGCGACCTCTCCTGTGGCAGCGGCCACCTTGACTAGACTCATACCCCAGCAGGGAACTGAGGTGAAGGGAAGGTTTGACCTTGAGGTGGGGTGCTACTCTATGGAAGAACTATGTGAATGCTGAAACTTACCCAGGCAGAAAAGTATGCAATCTGTGTGGAAATAATTAACTGTCGAGGACATGTTCAAGGAAACATAAGTTTGGACATGAGGGAACCTATTAATTTGGGCCCACAGGAAGAGCCTGCATTTACATCTGCAGTGTGGGTCATTTCACAAGGCCCACAAGTTGATTGGGATGGTTGGCAGACAGCTGCATCCAAGGATGGCCCAAGGGGGCGGCATGGAAGTGCCCACTGTCTCTTTTCAGTAAAGAAGCAGTTCAGCAGTGTAGGGAGGAGGGACTGTTGGAGTGTATTGATCATTTGAGCCCTATGGCACGTGGGAGTGCCCACATGGCATACCTTTCACCAATACATTGGGAACTATATTGATGACTGGAAACAGCATATTTGAAGAGCTGCATGAAGACTCTTCTATGAAAACCAGACCTTGGGAACTGCACCCTCTCAATGGGAAAGTCCAAATGTGACGAGAGACATTGAACCCCAGGGGAAGGGGCACTGGGCCCTGTCCAGTCACTGAACTCACGGTGGATCTGATCAGCCTGAAATACAGCAAATCTAAGCAGGATCTAGTGAGTCTGTCGGCACTGATGTACAGTGTTGGCTAAAGAGTCATGTGTTCCTAGCGGTGGGGAGAGGAAGCTCACGGCATTGTTGCTCCATCTAGTAGAGCAGAAATGTCCCCATGAGTCCCAGGGCCCAGCAGCCTAGGCCCTGTGCTTATTTCTCTCAGGTTCTCAGGGATGTCTTGCTGCCTACTACAGGTCAATTTATGAAAGATTCACTCAATTTTCCACAGAAAAGATTCATTCTAATAGCTTCTATTAAATAGAACCACAGCTATTTGCTTACACAGAGTCTATGGCTGCTGTCAAACTATGAGGAGAGGCTTGGAGTTTCTATAGAGACCAACAGCCATCGAGTCTCTGGCTGTTACAGAAACAGCTTGCAGACCTCTGCTCTAGGGTCTTGGACTCCATTTTCTTAAAAAAAAAAAAAGTACATTTTCATTGATTTTAGAAAGGAATGGAAAGGGAGAGATAGAAACATCAATGATGAGAGAGAATCATGGATCGGCTGTCTCCTGCATGCCCCCTACTGGGGATTGAGCCCACAACCCAGCATGTGACCTTGACCAGAATCAAACCCAGGACCCTCCGCAGGCCGATGCTCTATGAATTGAGCCAAACCAGCTAGGGCTTGGACTCCATTTCTAGTCTTTGCCGAGCAGGTTAAGAGTTTTGGAGGTCAATTTCCCTAAGGACAATCTTTTCCAAGTTAGTTAGGCAATATTGAGACTTCCCAGATAACAGGAACACTGGACCATCTGTAAATGCTTTTATGCTTCTGTGTGAAGTTGGGATACACTCCAATGAAACCAGTCCACGGCCTTTGCTGCTCGGCTGCAGTGGATGGGCTGCAATGAGTGTGTTCCCTGCAGGCCAGCCTGGTGCTCAGTGTAACTAATTGTAAGTTGCCAATGCGAACACACAAACAAAGCCTGGGACTTGTCGATGTGCAGCATGACATCGCCTGGGAGCCCCGCCTAGCCCCAAAGCCACTGAGCTAATTCTTGGGGCCTCAGAGGGCAAAACCTAGCCCCGTAGAGCCTTCCCCAGCCCCAAAGAGCAGAGGGCAGCATTGAGGAGCCCAGCTCCTCGTTCAGAGACGCTTAGTGAAGCCCCCAGCGGGCCCTGGTCCTCTCTCTCAGAGAGTTCAACGGTGGCCCAGGACCCAGGCAGCCGGGGCCTCTGTCTTGGAGCCCAAACAATGCCCTGCAGCCCAAAACATGTCAATGATGTGAAACGCACACTCTGGTGTCTACAAATACTGCTTTATGGGAATACAGCCACACCTATTTGCTCACATATTGTCTATGACGCTGCGTCTAAGAGAAGAGATTGGAGTTTAAATACACACCTTCAGCCATTGCCTCTGGCTGTTACAAAGTCTGCAGAAGTGATCTTGGATCCTGGAATAACTCGATAGTCTTTGCGTGTCTGGCTGAGGTCTCTGGAGAGGTCTCTTTCACTAAAGACCGTCTTTTCCACACTGAAGGCCATTCCCGGTTAGGGGAACGCTCTGTGGCACCTGCAGACATGCCTTGTGCTCTGCGTGAAGCTGGCGCACACTCAGATGAGCCCCGGCAACGGCAGTGGCTGCTCTCTGACAGGCTCCAATGGAACTCAGCAGCAGTGGGGTCTTGGGATGAGTGTCTGCTCCCTGCAGGCCAGTCCTGTGCTCTGAGCGTTGAGACTCACTGCCAGTTGCCATCAGAACGGTGCCTGGTGGAGCATGAAGATCAGGAGGCTCAGCTGCAGGCCGACTGGCCCGCTGGGGGGTGTAGTTCGAGGGTGGTGGGCCCCAGCTCAGGCCGTTGCCGGCTTGCCTAACCTCCCAGGGAGGTCTCTGCTCCCTGGGGTGACACACCCAGGCTGTCCCCCTGCTGGAGGTGCAGGGCATTGAGGTACCAGCTAGATCTCTGCTCAGAAGGGACCAGTGGTAGCCGAGTGCAACCGGGCTCTTGCCAGTAACAGGGAATCGGACAGGGTGACCGGGCTGAGCTGGAGCACCTGCGGGAGAACTGCTCCTGGGGAATCGCTGAGCCAACCACAGCTGAAGAGATGCATGCGCAGTGCGCCAGGGGAAGGGGCGGTGCGGGGCCTGCCCTCTGGCTGTGCGCAACCGGCCAGGGAGGAGATGGGGTGGGTGCATGAGGTCTGGGAGGGACGCTGAGGCCGTGCTCCCTGACCGGCTGCAGGACAGCTTCCTGCTGCAGGGCATGGGCCAGGCCCTCGCACAGGCTGCTTCCAGCAGCGTCTGCACCCGCACAGAAAGGAGCCCTCACTGCACGGTCCTGCTTACTGGTTCTTTTTGTTGTTTCTCTTTCTGTGAACCTTGACCTTGCTCAGACCAAAGGTACTTCCGGCCCCTGCTGGGGGCAGGTGGGCTGGGGGTGTTCCTGGGCGCAGAGTTCTGCCTCAGCTCCTCCTGGCCCTTTCCCACCACCTGCAATTCTTCCCAGAAAGCCTCTCGGGCAGTTTGCAGACTGCATCAAGCGGGGCTTGCTCTACATTACGGAGCTTGGTGCTCTGGTTCCATTACCCCTGCCCCACAGCCCTGGCTCATGTACCACTCCATCATCTGTGTCCTGGGCATCCCGCCACCACTGTGGCAAAGTGGGTCCCCGCTAAACACCTGCGGACAAGGTCAGGGATGTCCCTGGGCCCTGGCTGGAGCAGTGTTGTGTCCACCACGCCCTTGACTCTCACCAGGGGCTGTGTTAAGGCCACACGCGGGCAGCTGGGCCGGCTCTTCCTCATGGCTGGGCTGTGCAGCCCCAGAGCTGGCCGCCAGGCTGCTCCAGTTACAGAGTGCTCGGTCCTATTAAGTTGACACATGGAACCAGTCACATCGGGTAATTAGTGTCATGGTGGTGGCAGTAGCCTTTGTCCACTTCTATGGGGTCCCCCACCTTCAGGTCGCCCACTAAGGCCTGGAGGGCGGGCTGCACTGGTGACTCACATATCTGCGCCTCCTTTCTGAAGCTGGAAGGGAAGCTCCCCAAGTGCCTTAACAGTAACTTCTTACCTGAAGTGAGAGGAAGCGTCTGAGGGGTCTGTTTCTAGAAGAACCTCTTAGAGAACCCGGGGCCCGCCAGGCTCCTGCCCAGCTTCCCGCTGCGGCCTGTGGAGAAACTGCCCGTGTCCCCTGCTGCCCCTCCTCAGCCGGCAACGCCATCCCCTGGGCACAGAGGCCTTCGAGGCTCATGTTGGGATTTTACTCTCCTCCAGCCGTTTCTGGGGAAAATAATGGGCTGGGCCTTTTTGGACATTCTGTTTCTGGAGCAAAATGTCCCTCTTACCCCCGTCCTTCCTGGATGACCCGGCTTAGAACAGGACACCCATTCGTGGCAGTTTTCAGAGATGATTGCAAACTGGTCTGTTTCTGGGGCTGGATCTGCTGATGGCAGGAAGCACGCAGTCCCCAGCTCCGAGGCAGCCGGCTAGTCATGGAGGTGTGTCCGGGCCTCAGATACCTTGAGTTTTCATATTTGTCCTTGGGAGAGTGATGTAAGGTCACAATGGGGAAAGATATTCAATCTTCAATACTAGGTTTTAAAAAGAAATCTGCTGTGTTGATATGTACCTAGAGGCAAAGATTATGGTGAAACTGAAAGGAAATACAGAGACAATTAGCATTCAAAGAAGAAAAAGAACAATGCCTGTGACTTGTCAATGTCAGCGTGACACGGTGAAAGACGATGCTAGCCTCAGAGTTCGGCCTAGGGTCAGCACCTCGGAGCCGAAGGTCCCGCACAGAGAGCCCGCCTGGCCCCACATAGTGGGGCCCATCACCAAAGGGCTGCGCCTTGCTCAGGGAGAGCAAGCCCTAGGCCCTGGCCTCTCTCTCAGTGAGGCTCTGCCCTGATATCACTCCCTGGCCTTTCTCTCCGAAAGTCCTAGCCAGGCACAGGGCCCCAGCACCCTTGGCCCTGGGGCCTCTCTTAGAACATTCGAGAACATGAAGAAGCTACCCTAGAGGACAAGCCCCATAGGGACCCCGGCTCCCTAGTGGACTGGAGGGGCCAGATTTCCAGTCTCTGGCTGAGGTCCACGTGGGCAGCACTTGGGGCTTGCGTCCCCTCCTTAGGCCTAAGCAGTCCTAGCCTTGAGGGGCAGATCGTGAGGGTAAGGGGCTGTCCTCACGCTGAGGATGGCCTGTGACTTATCCACAAAGGGCTCTCTGGGTTTCAGAAAAGTAGTGCTTAACCATGGGCCACTGTTACCAGGCAACCTGGCTGTCCACTGTGACCTGGGTGAGAGGTCACTCACGGAGCCTAAAGAGGCCACACACAGGAGACCACATGAAGGTGAAATGGTTCACACATGACGGGATCTCGGAGGATCAGAGCCGTGAGATAAGAGCTGGCCCTCCTGCCAGACAACCAATCCCTCTTTCAGCCTAGACTTGTGGGCGCATGGAAGGCTCCCTATGACCTGCTGACAGAGGAAGCAAAGTCGTGACCTGGCTTACCGGTGACTCTGCATGATGTCAATATCCAACAGGAAACTGGACGGCTGCGCTACAAAGGACCATTCGGGATGTTTGTGAAGGACAGTGGGTAATGAACCCATCACGATGGGCAGAGATTGGGCAGTTCACCTCCTCATTCACCTTGAAGATCTCCTACCTGCAGACTTTTTCCATGGCGGTCACCTGAGGGGAAAAAGCATGAGTGAGGATACGATGGCAATCGAGTTCCAATACAAGGATGCTATCCTGTGAGTGTTGAGCACAAACTGGAGTGTGCTATGTTGCATTGTGAAGTTGTACAAGTTAATATAATGTCATTAACTACATGATCCCCCAATATTTAATAATGGGATAATTTTAAAAGAATCTTTGTCAGTCTTCCTCTTGTTTTTGAAAGTTAGAGACATTCCTCTGTTTTCAAATAATGCCAGCATAGTTTTGTTTACTTGCCTCTGTTCATTAAGGATCATGGAAAACCTCTGTTAAGATTGAGCAGTAGCAGGTGTGCTTAGGGGGTCAGCCATCAGACAGTTATTGAGGAAGATGGCTAGGAAAATAAAAGACAATCATTAAGAGAAAACAAACACCAAGTTCTATTCCAGAGTCCATTCAAGACAATCTCTAAATATTGGGCTACAGCATCACTAAACAGAGGAGTGAGGATCACTGTGGCAATCCAATGTGTTTTTAGTTTGTAGTTTCCATGTCTCTGGTGATGACATAGATGTTCTGAAAAATTTCTGAGTGGTCCGCAACAGCAGACATGGTTGTTTTCCTTGATTTATATCCAAGACACCAGATTCAGCTTGAAAATGTTCAGGACATGAGAAGATTTATTTTCTCAATGGTTCCAAGCCAAAGGTGTGAGAAAACTGGGAAGGTTCATGGTAGAGTTATAACTTACATGGCTATAACCTAATTGGAATAATTCAGAATTGTTCATGGACTGGGAAAATGTGCAAGAGGAAACACACAAGGACGACAATGGGAGTGAGCTCTCCTGCAGCAGCTGCCACCTCGACTAGACACAAATCGCAGCAGGACACTAAAGGTGAGGGGCAGAGTGCGACCCTTGAGGAAGTGTGCTACCCTTTACAAGAGCCATGTGAATTCTGTGATTTACAGAAGCAGGGAAACATGGATTATGTACGGAAATAATTAATGGTGGGGGGACAATGTTCAAAGAAATATACATTGTGATGAAAGGGAATTTAATAGTTTGGGGCGACAAGACAGAGACTGTGCATTTATATCTGCAGCTTGGGTCATTATCAAAGTCGTATAAAGTTTATTGAGATGGTGGGCTGAAAAAGACATCCAAAGATGGACCAAAAATTGTAACATGGAAATGCCCACTGATTCCTGCTCTAATATAGAAGAAGGAATGCTTTGGTTGGCCCATTGGCTGATAGCCCCTTTTCAAAAAGTTTTATCCGAGTAACTATCTCTTTGGGGGAAACAATGAACTAGATAATTCAGCGACCACAGGAAAATGGTTATGAACAGAAATTGGTCTCAGAATCCAAAATAATACTATAGCCCTCACTAAGACTAGGAGCTTTTGAGGGTCAGGTGACCAGTGAATTTTTGCTCAGGTCCATTTTGAAATAGGTCCAAATTTGATCTCACCCATTCTGTGGTTGCTCCTGGTTGTAAAATGCATAACTGAAATACCTATAGCAGCGGAATTATCCCACACACTCATCACCGATGAGTCAAGGCAACTGTGGAGAGAAAGTCTAAACCAATCCATAAGAACTGCTTGTAACTGTGCAAGTATTAAGTTAGAAGCTGTACCATCTGCCTGATGAATATGAGATTTGTGCCAGCATGAAGGATTTGAAAGATTCAGGAGTGCGAATTTGGGCACATTCTCATTACGCTTTTGGTTTGTTTTGAGAGAAAGAAGGAGGAAGAGAAGGAGGAGGAGATTGGACAGGAACCAGAAAGAGAGGAGGAAAAGATGGAGAGAGTAGAGGAGGAAAGAAAGTTTAGAAGAAATAGAAAGAATAAGAAAAGGATGAGAAACAAGAGGAGGAGGAGTAGGAGATGGAGAAGAGAGAGAGGAGAAGACACAACTTGGAAAGTGGCAGTGTACTCACCGATTCTTTAACCACAGGAGACCCTATGCTGCTGCTGTACCATGTGGTTACTTTGCTTGAGCAACTTCCAAGTCCACATCACCTTGTTCCATATGCACGTACAGTGCAGGCAAATGCCTCCTCCTCGTGTTCCCATAGTTCAATCCAATTTGCCTTCTCTCAGGTGGCAAGGCCCCCACACACCTTCATTATCTTCCCTCAGGGATGAGTCATCTCTACAGGCTGAAGGTCCTCACTGCCCTTTTCTTCCACAGGAAATACTTCTTGCTGGTCAGTTACAATGATGACGTTATCCAGAATGGGCCAAGTGAGTGGGACAATACTACTCTAGAGTTGATACACTTTTAGAGTCAGTAGCTGAGGAAGAAATCTGACTGAAATTCAGAATTCTTAGTGAAATATGTTTGTGACCAGTGCTCTTCTGTGGGGCAGGCAGGTGTCTGAGGTAAATAATGATTGCTGGCATCTGGCCCCTGCTACCAAGATGGAGAACCAGCGCCCAGGGAGCCTCTGGATTTTAGAGGCAGATTACTCCTCAGTTGGGTATATGACTCCATGGAGTGACCTGAAAGTTTGCTTCTTTTGAATTCAACCCGGAAAAAGACAGGCACTGTCACAGGTGCAGGCTGCTGCGTGTCCCCCTCCATGCACCGCAGCAGACGTGATGCTCCTACCAGTGTCCCCGACAGATGGGGATTGTGGTTGGGACCTTGGGAAGGCTGGTGTGTGAGTCACAGTGCAGGTGCTCAGGATTCCCCACCCATAAGCATATCCTTGTTTACTTACCTTTGGTTCACTCAGGATGAGATGAAGCCTGTGTTCGGACTTGTCAGCAGCAGGTGTGCTGCAGGGTGTTAGCCACCAGACAGTTAATGAGGACTGGTGTCTATGAAAAGAAGAAAACTAAGAGTTACAAAGCCAATTTCTAACTACAGAGTCTGCCAAACAAGGCAGTTTATGAATACTGGGTGACAGCATCACTAGATGGAGGAGTGAGGACTGCTGTGCCAATCCAATGGCTCTCCTGGCTTCCATTGTGAATGTCTGTGTTGATGATATAGACCATCTGACAAATTTCTGAGTTGTCCACAGCAGCACACATGGATTGTTTACATGACTTATAGCTAAGACTCAGATTCAGCACAAAGAGCTTCAGGACATGAGTATATATTTGGGTCAATGATTCCAAGCCAGAAGCGAGAAAAATTAGAAAGGTTCATGGTAGAAAGCTAGCAAATCTGATCATCAGGGTTCCCTGGGTTGCTGAGAGCTGGGGAAGAGGTAACTAGGGGCCAAGCTGCATAGGTGTCCTGGCTCCCCACGGACCAGTGGGCGGCAATGGCTCCAGCCTCTGGCTGAGTCCATCAGGGCATCGCACGTGGCTTCCATCCCCATTAGTCAAAAGTTGTCCTAGCCAGTGCTCGCTTCGGCAGCACATATACTAAAATTGGAACGATACAGAGAAGATTAACATGGCCCCTGAACAAGGATGACACGCAAATTCGTGAAGCGTTCCATATTTAAAAAAAAAAAAGTTGTTCTAGCCAGAGGGGCAAACATTCTGGGTGAGGGGCAGTCATCACCATGGGGATGGACAGAGATTTGTCCCACAGGATTTCCTGGGTTACAAAGAACAAATCTTAAACATGGGCCACCAAGTTACCGTGCAACCTGAGCTGTCCATTATGACTCGGGTGTGATGTCACTCACAGAGTCATTAAGGGCCCTGCACGGAAGACTACATCAATGAGTGTGGGCTGTACCTGATCCTACCTGGCCTGATCAAAGTAGTTATATGAGGTGACGCCTTGGACCCTACGGTCAAACAAGGAGTCCCTGTCTCTACCTAGACCTGTTCACTCATCAAAAGCTCCCTGTGGCCTGTTGACATTGAAGCCGTCACGGCCTGTCCTCCTGATGGATTTGTATGATGTTGATAAGCAATGTTATTTCCTTCTGGAATAATATGAGTACATTTCTCCGTACTTACCTTTTCCTCACTAATATCAGCGTGAGCTTCTGTTAGGACTGGGCAGTAGCAGGTACGCTGTAGGGCCTTAGGCATCAGTTCATGAGGAATTGTATCTATAAAAAGAAAAGAAAATCATTTATTCAGTCTTAAAAAACAAGTTCTAATCCAGATTCTGCTCAAGACGGTAAATATTGGGCTACGGCATGTAACACTAAGTGGAGGAGTGGGGGCTGTGGTGGCAATCCAGTGGGGTTTCTGAGTTCTCTTTCCATGCCTGGGGTGATTACACAGACATTCTGAAAGTTTTCTGAGTGCTCCAGAACAGTGGACATGGATGGTTTACTTGATTTGTATCCAAGAGATCTAATTCAGCATGAAGAGATCAATTTTGTCACAGGTTTCAAGCCAGATATGAGAAAAACTGGAGGAAGGTAGAATAATTCAGAATTTGCCAGGGAACAGAAAATTGTCAAGAGGAAGCACACCAGAGTAACAAAGACAGTGAGCTCTTCTGCGACAGTTGCTACCTTGATTAGACTCAAATCCCAGCAGGACCCTGAAGGTGAGGGGAGAGTTTGACCTCTGAGGTGTGCTACTCTATGTGACATGTAAATGCCCACTCTCCCTTGTTTTAAATTATGAAGAAGCAGTTCAAAAGTTTATGGTGGTGGTAATGTTGGAGTTGATTGGTAATGTGAGTCCTATTGCCCACTCTGGGAGTGCCCACATGGCATACCTTTCACCAATGCATGGGGAACTATATCGATGACTAGAAACAGCATATTTGAAGAGCTGCATGAAGACTCTTCTATGAAAACCAGACCTTGGGAACTGCACCCTCTCAATGGGAAAGTCCAAATGTGACGAGAGACATTGAATCCCAGAGGCAGGGGCACTGGGCCTTTTCCAGTCACTGAACTCTCGGTGGATCTGATCAGCCTGAAATACAGCAAATCCAAGCAGGATCTAGTGAGTCTGACTGGCCCTGACGTACAGTGTTGGCTAATGAGTCATCTGTTCCTAGTGGTGCGGAGAGGAAGCTCCCGGCACTGTTGCTCCAACTAGTGAAGCAGAAATGTCCCCGTGAATCCCAGGGCCCAGCAGCCTAGGCCCTGTGCCTAATTCTCTGAGATTCAAAGGAAGCCTTATTGCCTAATACAGGTCAATTATATGAAAATCAACCTTTATTGTTCACAGAAAATATCTATTCTAATAGAGCCACAGCTACTTATTTGCATAGAGTCAAGACTGTTATCTAATAATGAGGAGAGGCTTGGAGTTTCTGCAGAAACCGTAAGCCATTGAGTGTCTGGCTGTTACAGAAACAGCTCGCTGACCTCTGACCTAGGATTCCCTTTATAATCATTAAACAGTTGGTTAAGAATTTTAGAGAGGTCTTTTTCCCTAAAGACAAAAATTTCCATGCTTATTATTCACTAATGGCCCAGTGCACAAATTCATGCACATGGAAAGGAAATGAAGTAGAAGGAATATTTTAATATTGCAATTTGCCCTTTATAATAGCAGTGTGAACCAAATTCATGATCTACAACGACAGATGGAAACACGTGTGTGATTGGTGCCAGTTAGAGTTGTATATGTATCGCACATGTGTGAGTCAACTTAGCCTTTTATATATAGACTAGGGGCCCAGTGCATGAAGATTCATGCACGGTGGTGTGGGGGGTCCCTCAGCCCAGTGGTTGGCAAACTCATTAGTCAACAGAGCCAAATATCAACAGTACAACGATTGAAATTTCTTTTGAGAGCCAAATTTTTTAAACCTAAACTAAATAGGTAGGTACATTGTTATTAACTTAAAATTAGGGTACTCCTAAACTGGCCTTTGCTAAAAATGTCCTCAATCTGATTGAGGTACATTCGCTGAGGTTGACCCCTTACAACTCTCCCATCCACACTCATCTTGTATACTTGTTTCATCTATCTTTTGTCACCAGCGCACGATTTGCGGATGCGACTAGCACTAACCACTGCACAATGAGACTGCTGACTGACTGGCTCACTCAACTCCTGCATGAATCATGTGTGCTTCCCCTGGGCTGCATATCCCACAGCCCACCTGCACTGCATCTCCCGTCGCCCGACCGACACCCCCCACTTCTTCTAATGCCACTTCTTCAAAATAGACTCGCCCAGGCCAAAAAACAACTTCTGCGCATGGGCCACGGAGTTTCAATCGCACTGTACGTGCGCGCCCGCACATGGTATTTTGTGGAAGAGCCACCCTCAAGGGGCCAAAGAGCCGCATGTGGCTCTCGAGCCACGGTTAGCCAACCACTGCCTCAGCCCGACCTGCACCCTCTCCAATCTGGGAGCCCTCAGGGTAGCCCTCTCCATTCCCGGAGTTTCTGTCTGTCTTTGCAATCATATGAACGAACTGTCTGAGACCTCCAACCTAGTTTGGTTTATTGCTCACAGAATAACAGAGGCAATTTTTTTCTTTGCTTCATTGGTGGAGATTTCCTGGAAGTTTTAGGATATCTTCCCTTTAATTTTTCCTAGACACTCTGACTTTACTTATGTCTTCACCTTTGCTTTCCCTCCATCCCCTACCGCAACAGTAACTTGCTCCAGGCTCACTTTGCTCTAATGCAGCCGTGGGCAAACTACGGCCCACGGGCTGGATCTGGCCCGTTTGAAATGAATAAAACAAAAAAAAAAAAGACCGTACCCTTTATTTAATGATGTTTACTTTGAATTTATATTAGTTCACACAAACACTCCATCCATGCTTTTGTTCCGGCCCTCCGGTCCAGTTTAAGAACCCATTGTGGCCCTCGAGTCAAAAAGTTTGCCCACCCCTGCTCTAGTGTCTAGGAGATCTGTCTGCCACCAGAACTATGATTCCCAGCATTCCTGGTGCTCCCCCGCTCTGGGCTTCTGCTTCTGGTCCTGGGGCTGCCATCAGAACTATTCCCAGAATTCCTAGTGCTCCCCACTCTGGGAGTGACCGAGGGAGCCACAGCCCCCCAAGCCTCCAGCTCTCCTGCTCTGCTCTCCGCCCAGCGACCACGGGAGCCACGTCCCCACACAGGAGCAACCGAGGGCGCTGCTGGCTCTCCCACTTCTGCCCTCTGCCCGGTGCTGGTGTATGCAAATTAACCACCATCTTTGTCGGAATAATTTGCATATTCACCCTGATTGGCTGTTGAGCATAGCAAAGGGACAGTCAATTTATATGTTTCTCTTTTATTATATAGGATACTAGGGGCCCAGTGCCCTCAGCCCTGGACTGCACTCTCTCCAGTCTGGGACCCCTCACCTCAAAGGATGTCCTACTGCCGGTTTACAGGGATCAGGCCTAAACTGGCAGTCGGACATCCCTCTCACAATCCGGGACTGCTGGCTCCTAACCACTCACCTGCCTGCCTGCCTGCCAGCCTGCTCGCCCTCAACTGCTCCCCGCCGCTGGCCTGCTTGCCCCTAAGTGACCCCCCACCAGTCTGATCACCACCAATTGCCCCCCCTGCCAGCCTGCTCACCCCCACCTTCCCTCCCCACTGGCCTGCTCGCCCCCAACTGACTCCCTGCTGGCCTACTCACTCCAAATTGCCTCCGCCCCCCGTCCTGATCACTTCCAACTGACCCCCACTGATGGCCTGCTCGCCCCCAACTGGCCCCCCTGCTGGTCTGCTTACCCCCAATGGCCCCGTCCCCCACCAGCCTGATCACAAAAAACTGCCATCCCATCCTGGCCTAATCACTCACAACTGCCCTCCCCTCTTGGCCTCTAACCGCCTCTACCTCAGCCCCGCCACCATGGCTTTGTCCAGAACAACGTCTGGAAGGTCTCCCAGTCTAATTAGCATATTACCCTTTTATTAGTATAGAGGCCTGGTGCATGGGTGGGGGTCCCGCTGGGGTGCCTGGCCAGCCTGGGTGAGTGGAGGAGGGCCTTTTTCAGGCTCACCACACCCCCTTCAGTGTGGGGGTCCCCACTGGGGTGCCTGGCCAGCCTGGGTGAGGGACTGATGGCTTTTTGTAGGCTGGCCAAGTCCCCCCAGTGGGGACCCAAGCTCCCAGTCTCTCCTTTTTTTCTTTTCAGCGCCTCCACTCTTTGAGTGGAGGCCAGGGCGGGCTGGAAGCAGGTATCTGGGATATATTTATCTTCTATAATTGAAATTTTGTAGCCTTTAGCGGAGCCCAGGGACGACCAGGACAGGCAGAAAGCTTGGCTTCCTCCATCGCCAGGCCAACCCAAGCCTCCTGCTACTCCAGCTCTGTGGCCGCTTCCATCTTACTTGGGTTAATTTGCATACTCATTCCTGATTGGCTGGTGGGTATAGCAGAGTGATGGTTAATTTGCAAGTTTCTCTTTTATTAGTGTAGAGACTAGGGGTCCAGTGCACAAATTCGTGCACCTTGAAAGACTCTGCAGCCGAAACCGGTTTGGCTCAGTGGATAGAGCATTGGCCTGAGGACTGAAGGGTCCCGGGTTCGATTCCGGTCAAGGGCATGTACCTGGGTTGCGGGCACGTCCCCAGTGGGGGATGTGCAGGAAGGAAGCAGCTGATCGATGTTTCTCTCTCATCGATGTTTCTAGCTCTCTATCTCTCTCCCTTTCTCTCTGTAAAAAAATCAATAAAATATATTTAAAAAAAAAAAAAAAAGAAAGAAAGACTCTGTGAGTCATGAGGCTACGGTACACACAGGGGCGGGTCTCAGCCCATCCTCCACACCAAGGCCCCCTGCCCCCTGCCTGCCAGCAACCCTGCTCCCACTGCCACTGCTCCCATGAGCTGACGGCGCCGGCCCCACTTGTACCCCCTGAGGGCACAGAGTGATTGGGGTCAGTGCCAGCAGCAGGTGCAAGAGAGGCGGCGCTGTCAGCAGGTGTGAGCAGCAGCTGCTGTCCCAATCACCCCTCAGGAGCAGGGGTAGGTGGAGAAGCCCTCAGGGGCAATCAGAGCTGGCAGCTGCTGCTCACACCTGCTGATGGCGCCGAGCAATCGAGACTGGCACCAGGTACCAGCAGCAGGTGCAAGTGGTGGCTCCGGTGCCAGGTACTGGTGCAAGCGGGACTGGTGCTGGCAGTGGGTGCGAATGGCAGCTCTGGCACCAGCAGCAGGTGAGAGCAGGGCCATCTCCGGCAGTGGGTGCGAGAGGTGGCTGCCTGCCCCGATCTTCCATCAGGAGCAGGGGGAGGTAGAGAAGCCATCCAGTGTAATAGGGGCTGACAGCCAGCACTCACACTTGCTGACAATGCTGAGCGATCGGGGCCAATGCTGGGCATCAGCAGTAGGTGTGAGCAGTGGTTCCAGCACCAGCCGCAGATGCAAGTGGGCCGGTGCCAGCAGCAGGTGCAAATGCCGGGTGGGACTGTTTTTGTGCAAGAGAAAGAATTTTCAGTAACCACTACAGGCTCGCCCTGATGACAGTGACAGTCACCCTGCCTTGGTTTGGTGCCCCCACTCACCTGCTCTACCATCCTGCTGTGGCCGACACCCGCCTTGTTATGCGCACACCCCCTGATGGTCAGTGCACATCATTGCGACCAGTTGTTCATTTGTTCTGCCATTCGGTCTATTTGCATATTAGCTTTTTATTATATAGGATACTAGAGGCCTGGTGTACGAATTTGTGCACTAGTGGGGTCCCTCTGCCTGGCCTGCAGGATCAGGTAGAAAAAAGCTCTCCGACATTCCCCAAGGAGTCCTGGATTGCAAGAAGGTGCAGGCCAGGCCGAGGGACCCCCACCAGTGCACCATTGGGGCCAGGGAGAGACACGGAAGGTTGGTCGGCTGTGGAGGAACCTCAGGAGGGCTCCAGGGTGTGTCTGGCCCATTTCACTCAATCCCAATCGGACGGACCCCCAGCAGCAAGCTAACCTATCGGTGGAGCATCTGCCCCCTGCTGGTCAGTGCACATCATAGGGAGCAGTTGAGCAGCCTTAGCATATCATTAGCATATTAAGTTTTGATTGCTTGAACAGCCAACAGGTCAACCACACACAGCATATTAGGCCTTTGTCATATAGGACTAGAGGTCAGATGCACAAAATTCGTGCATGGGGGAGGAGTGTCCCTCAGCCCAGCCTGTGCCCTCTTGCACTCTGGGACCCCTTGGAGGATGCCTGCCTAAGCTGTCAGTTGGACATCCCTCTTTCAGTCCGGGACCCTTCACTCCTTACCGCCCGCCTGCTGTGGAGGCGGGAGAGGCTCCTGCCACAGCCACTGTGCTTGCCAGCCTTGAGCCCAGCTTCTGGCTGAGCGGTGCTCCCCCTGTGGGAGCGCACTGACCACCAGGGGGAAGTTCCTGCATTGATTGTCTGCCTTTGGTGGTCAGTGCACATTATAGCAACCAGTCATTCTGCCCTTTAGTCAATTTGCATATTAGGATTCTATTAAATAGGATAGAATAAACTTGCTTAAGTAGACATGCTTTCTGATGTAGCTAAACTTTTTCCAGGCCAGTGAAGCATCCCAACTTCTCTTTCAGGTGATTGTCAGCAACACAGCAGTAAATATCAACACAAAGCAGATCATTATTGTAGATCACGCAGGAAGAACAAAGGGTGAAATATTTAACTGCAGCAGTGTTTGTCTATATTCTGTACAGTGAGAAAACCTTAAGTCATTGTCAAGGTCCACCATTTCTTACTTCTTTTCAGTCAAGTAAAGTTTCTAAGTTTTCTAAATCTCCGTTTTCTGGCTAATGAAAAGAAAATAGTATTCCACCAAGTCTCATATCTACCTACTCCAGGACTTCTGTGAGGATCAAATGAGATGAGGCACAGGAAAACACTTCACAGATATTTGGTTAAAGTGTGAAATGTTTTAACCTGTGTTTGTGTGCTGAAGAAAATGCAAGGGGCTATTCGTTGCTAGGGAGAGGAAGCTGGGCATTGCTACATGACCTCATTACCCAGCAACCACAGCCACCGTTTCCAGGCTGGGTTGGGCTGTGGACTGCATTTTGTGCCATGGGGTTTCGGCAGAATCAGCTGAGATTTGGTGAACTGTCACTCCAGGATGGTGGCAGGGCCTGTGTCCCACTTGGGGAAAGCCAAGTATTGCTTTTTGGGCTCCAGGTCTGCGGTGCCATTTCTTTTTCTTTCTTTTTTTTAAAAAATATATTTTCTATTGATTTCTGAGATGAAGGGGGAGAGAGGGGGAGATAGAAACAACAATGTGAGACAATCATTAATCGGCTGCCTCTGGCTTGCCCCCTGTTGGGGATTGAGCCTGCAACCCAACCCGGCATGTACCTTGACTGGGAATTGAACCCGGGACCTCTTGGTCTATGGGACAACGCTCAATCCACTAAGCCACCACAGCCAGGCTCTGCGGTGCCATTTCTTTGTGCACGTCATGGCAGCTCCTGAGCGCTGCCCCCTTGTGGTCAGTGCATGTCTTAGTACCAGCCGGAAGGTGGGAAGGACATGTAGTATATTAGCCTTTTATATAGATAGACTAGAGGCCCGGTGCACAAAAATTTGTGCACTCGGGGGGGGGGGGGGTCCCCCAGCCTGGCCTGTGCCCTCTCACAGTCTGGGACCCCTCAGGAGATAACGACCTGCTGGCTTAGGCCTGCTCCCGGGTGGCAGAGGGCAGGCCCAATCCCTAGGTGCAGCCCCTGGTCAGGCTCAGAGCAGGGCCGATTGGGGAGTTGGGGCGCCGCCCCGTCATGCACAGAGCAGGGCGGATCGGGAGGTTGCAATGCCACCCTCAGTCACGCTCAGGGTAGACTGATTGGGGGGTTCGGGCACCACCCCCTGTTACACTCAAGGCAGAGTCGATGGGGAGGTTGTGGTGCCACCCCCTGTCACGCACAGAGCAGGGCCGATCAGGGGGTTGGGGCGCTGCCCCCTGTCACTCACAGAGCAGGGCCAACTAGGGGGTTGGGGCTCCGTACACTGTCACGCACAGTGTAGGGCCGATCAGGGGGTTGAGGAGCTCCCCCCTGTCACTCACAGAGCAGGGCCGATCAGGGGGTTGGGGAGCTCCCCCCTGTCACTCACAGAGCAGGGCCCATCAGGGGGTTGAGGAGCTCCCCCCTGTCACGCACAGAGTAGGGCCAATAGGGGAGTTGGGGCACCGCCCCCTGTCACACACAGAGCAGGGCGGATCAGGGGGGTTGGGGCTCCATACCCTGTCACATACAGAGCAGGGCGGATCAGGGGGTTGGGGCGCTGCACCCTGTCACACTCAGGGCAGGGCCAATGGGGAGGTTATGGCTCTACCCTGTCACACACAGAGCAAGGCCCGTGGAGGGGGGTTGGGGCACCGCCACTGTCACACTCAGGGCAGGGCCGATGGAGAGGTTATGGTTCTACCCTGTCACACACAGAGCAGGGCCCGTGGGGGCGGGGGGTTGGGGCACCGCACCCTGTCACACAGAGCAGGGCCGATCAGGGGGTTGGTGCGCTGCACCCTCTCACACACAGAGCCGCAGGGCAATCGGGGGATTGGGGAGCTCCCCCCATCAGGCACAGAGCAGGGCTGATCAGGGGGTTGGGGCGCTGCCCCCTGTCACGCTGATCCTGGTGCCGGGAGCCTCGCTGCTCCGCTGATCCCAGTGCCGGGAGGCGTATTACCCTTTTACTATATAGAATAGAGGCGTGGTGCACGGGTGGGGGCCGGCTGGTTTGCCCTGGAGGGTGTCCTGGGTCAGGATGGGGGTCCCCACTGGGGTGCCTGGCCAGCCTGGGTTAGGGGCTGAGGGCTGTTTTCCCACTGGCAGTTGACTAAAAGCTCCCAACCGCTCCTTGTTTTCTTTTTTTTATTCTGGGCCAGCTTTAGCTCTGAGGCCTCGCTGCTGAAAACATGGATACAATGTTGCGGTCCGGGGCTGACTGAAAGCTGGTTTTGTTTAGCTTCTTATTTGCAACATAGTAATAGTTGCTTAGAGTTGCAGTTGAGAGTCCAGCAAGTGAGGAGGGGAACGTTGGAGTCTGCAGTTCCTGGAGGAAGCAAGCCTCCCTGTTCGCTTCAGTGCATGGCTGCCGGCTGCCATCTTGGCTGACAGTTAATTTGCATAAGGATATGCTGATTAGCCAATGGGAAGGGTAGCGGTCATACGCCAATTACCATGTTTCTCTTTTATTAGTGTAGATTCTTTATACATTGCTGATTGTGGGAACACTATGGAATGCCTGCAAAACGTTATCATCCTGTGTAAAGTTGGTGCACACTCACATGAAACCATTGATTCTCTATATTTTGCAAATTTTGCACAACAAGCACACTTGTTGCTGTTTCACTGCTGTTTTTGTAAGAACACATTTCTACTTTGCAGTCTCATCTTTGAGGAGCATATTTTTTAAAATATATTTTATTGATTTTTTACAGAGAGGAAGGGAGAGAGATAGAGAGTTAGAAACATCGATGAGAGAGAAACATCGATCAGCTGCCTCCTGCACACTCTCCACTGGGTATGTGCCCAAAACCAAGGTACATGCCCTTGACCGGAATCGAACCTGGGACCCCTGAGTCTGCAGGCTGACACTCTATCCACTGAGCCAAACCAGTCAGGGCTTTGAGGAGCATATTAATCCTCTGATGTTCATATTTAACTAAAATAAAAAAATGAGCCCTGGCCGGTTAACTCAGTGGTTACAGCATCTACCTACATACCAAAGGGCCATGAGTTTGATTCCTGGTCAAGGGCATAAACCTCGGTTGCAGGCTCCCCAGCCCCAGTATGGACGCGTGCCATGTGTCTCTCTGATGCTGATGTTTCTCTCTAGCTCCCTCCCTCCCACTCTCTTTAGAAATCAATGGGAAAAATACTTCGGTGAGGATTTTAAAAATAAATAAATGAGAAGAAAAAGGTATGAAACCATCCATTTTCTAGAAGTTGGAAGAGAACGTTTGTTCTATGATCTTGAATTTCCGCCTGACTGAGCAATAAACAAACCTGGCCAAGGAACCACTGCCTCCACTCTCAGTGACTAATCAGCCCCAAGGCGTCCCAGGCACAGGATGAAAACAACGCACAGCTGGGAAGATACCTTTGGCTCTACAAGGAGGTAGTCGCTTCATTCACTAAGCAAACTGGTGAGCGCCTGCTAGAGCAATCCATGTCTTCAACGGGAGAATAGAAGTTTCCAGGACATTTCCCAAACACCATTGTCTTCATCTCCTAAATTCCTGTGGCAGCTACATATGACAGGGAGGCAATGCCAAACAACAATGCCAATGTAGCCCTGACACAGGGACAGAAAAAAGCGCCTGTTCTGAGGGAGAGGCCGGGCACAGGCTCAGGCTGTGGGTCTGACTCTGAGCCACATGCTGCTCCTTCTGTCAGCACTCGCCTCCGGAAGTTACAGCTCACGCTGCTGAGCTTTCAGGATTTAGTCACACACCTCGACGTGATTTCTATGAAACTTGCTTCTTAGAAAAATAAAGCTTTGAAAGGTGTGGCACAAAACAGGCTCCTAAATACTTGTAAAGGGATGAAGCAAAGCATGAACCTCAGGACCTACAATGCACGCTCCCCATGAAGGGGACAGTAGTTGTGTCTAGTGTCGTCAGGTTTGCAAAGTGACATGCAGGTGCCCTCACCCCCCTACCACCCAAAGGGAGAGAAGTGCCCCCTCTGAGCACCACTACGGGTATCAACTGGGAAGGCACCAGCTGCTGAGGACAGGTGTCCTGCTCGCCATCCGCCATCCAGGTCTCAGGGCGAGACTGACCTACCACTGTTCTCTCCCCATTCACTTGTGCGAATAATGAATGAATGAATGAGCAAGTGAGTGAATGAGTGAGCAAATGGCTGAGTGAATGAATGAATGAATGAATGAGTGTGTGAGTGAAAGAATGAATGAGTGAATGTGTGAATGAGTGAGTGAGTGAGTGAATGAGTGAGTGGATGAATGAATGATGAGAAGATGAGTGATTTCAGTAGAGTCTATAAGACATCGAGTCTCTGGCTGTTACAGGAAAAACGTGCAAATGTGATTCAGGATTTTGGGTTCCTATGATAACCTCTGTGTAGCAGCTTAACAACTTTGGAGAGGTCTATTTCACTAAAGAGAAGCTTTTCCATGGCAGTAAGTCCTTCGTTAGGCACTCCTGACTGCAGAGCACTGCAGAACATGTGTAATACCCTGTGTGAAGGTGAGCGCTCTCCAGGGAAGCCAGTCCTCGGCAGCTGCTGCTCTCTGCACAGGCTCAGGACAGAGCTCAGGCAGAAGGGGGCATTGGAATGAGTGCCTGTCCCTGCAGGTGGGCCTGGTGCTCAGATCCGTCAGACACATTGTAGTTGTCTCTGGCAACACAAGTACAGAGCTTGTGACTTATCAATGTGCAGAGTGACGTCACTGAAGACTGCTAATGCCCAAATATAAAGTCCTGCCCTGAGTGCGTCCCAAACACCACTAGTTTAAGTCTATTTCATGGTCGGTAGTGACACACTGAGGAGACCTCTGCAAAGTATTTCTTAAAATATATTTTTCTTGATTTCAGAGAGGAAGGGAGAGAGAGAGAGAAACATTGATGAGAGAAAATAAGTGATCGGCTGCCTCCTGCACGCCCCACATTGGGGATCGAGCCCACATCCTGGGCCTGTGTCCCTGACTGGAATCGAACCTGGGACCCTTCAATTGCAGGCTGATGCTCTAGTCACTAAGCAAAACTGGCTAGTGCCTCTGCAAAGTTTCTAGGCTGCTATGCAAAGGTTCACATAGGAATCCCGCCAAGAACAGTCATTTTTCCTCCGTAGAACCTCACTTACAATCCCAAACAACAGAATGGAAGGAAAGTGATACAGAAATGCCTCCGGAGGTCTTTCTTAGTTTAAACCACGGCACATCGCGCAGCACCTCTGAGGTGCTCGGAGGCCTGGACACGCTGGGTGACGTCCCTGCTCGGGGACGATGACTCTAGAAGTTGTGCACGGCCTTTCTCTGCTGCTTTGTGCAGTAAAATAATAATGTGCTGTACAACATGGTTCCCACAATGTAATGATAGTGTTTTTCAAAAGTATTATTCACAAGTAGTACATCCAAAATCACTGCATTTTTCCTTTCCTCTAGCTTATGAACAACACATTTAGTTTAAAGAGCATTTTCATACAATTGCCTTCCACCAATTTTGTGAGTAAACTGAAGGTCAGTGACTTAGCCATGCATGAGGGGAACAGTCCAGAGCTCAACCCAGGGCTGCCATGACCAGCCCCTTCCCACCAGGGTGCTTCTACCCACAATTCGCAGTCTCCCGCTAACTTCGCCACAAGGAAACAAAGAAACCCTTCGGAGGTTTCTCAAAATAACAACTTGCATCTCAAAATAGCAACTTGAAGAATTTGGTAAAACTAGAAAATCACCCTCCACTTTTCAAAAAGTGAAAAACTTTGAATGTTACCTCTTCTCTAATTGTCCAAACGCCTTCAAGGGGGCCCTAGTCAATTACGAAGCAGCACCTGAGATGGACCACTTATTGACAAGAAATCATGGACGTCTATGCCTGATTATAATGCCGCTGCGCACCTCACTGCAGGCAATGGCCACTAAATCACATCCTGGGGCCAATCGCTTAGAGCTCAGCCTCAAATTATATTGCAAACTGTTCATCTCACCCTCCTTTTCTAATTAATTTTCTATAAAAAGAGATGTTTAGCCCTAGCCGATTTGGTTCATTGGATAGAGCTTCGGCCTGCAGACTAAAGAGTCCCGGGTTTGATTACTGTCAAGGACACAGGTGGGGGTTGCGGGCTCCATCCCCAGTAGGGGGCGTACGGGAGGCAGCCGATCCATGATTCTCTCTCATCATTGATGTTTCTACCTCTCTCTCCCTCCCCCTTCTCTCAAAAAGCAAATATATGTCACAGGCCTTCATTTTACTCAGAAAAATCACTGGAAGGCAATTCTGTGTATATGTACACACAGACACAGAGAGAGATGTTCAGAGTCTATTTCCAGCTGTGACCCGTGACAGCGTTATCCCCTCAGCGTTCTATCTGGAGGGAGAGTGGGCGGCTCCTGCAGGGAGTGCAGAGGACTGGCAGCTGCTTTACTCTGTGGCTCCACCAGGGAAAAGACTGAAAGCCCTTGGCACTTTGAGTGAATGGGAACTTCTTACCTCTAGCAGAAGTCACTGCACCCAATACGGCTGCGGCGTCTCAGGACACGGCCTCCTATTAAAAGTCAATACATTTACGCAGAGTTCTATGTCCAGCACCGAGAGTCCCGCAGAGGGAGGAGGGCGGCCAGCTGGACAGGGCACCTGCGGACCATGCAGGAACGTCTTCATCGTCCAGCGGCCCAGGACTTCCCCCTTCACAGGAAGATACAATGACCGCTCCCCCCAAAACACAAGTCATCCTCTCGCAACTCCACTGCGGTCAGGTTTCTCCAGCCTCCAGCCCCCGCCCCGGGGTCCCTCCTGCCAGTTCTGGACAGTCCCGGAGTCTCGGCCCCATCGGCGTGTGCCCCGGGGAGAAGGGCACCCGCTGAAAACGGGGGTCCGCTCCCAGGGCCTGACCCATTCCCTGCAAGGTGCCCACGAGTCAGGCTACGGGCCCCACTAACTGCATTGTGTGGAAACGGGGCACCACGCTAAAGTTGGGAGGACATCCCAAGCCCTTTACCACCAGGAAGAGACCCCCGCTTCCCTGCCCTCCCTCGCCCCGCGCCCACAACTCACCCAGCCGCCATCCCCACCTCGGTGCATCTAAGCCTCTTTTCTCCTTCCTCACGTGCACAGCCTCGGGCGCTCCGACCCGCCCACCGGGGCAGGACACACCCACACCCACCGTGATTGGCCGGTGAGGAGCGCGCAGGCCTCCATTGGCGGAAGTGCCTCCCTGCCTTAGCCACTCCCGGCGCCAACTCGGTCCAGAGAGGCCGGGTGCCCGCCCGCTACGACCCCCCCTCGCCCCGCGCCCCAACCGGACCACAGCTGCATCCGGTATGTGCTGGCCTGTGTTCACCTGTCCTGAGTTGTCCGCCTGCCGAAACCCACAACCGCCCGAGGCACCGCCACAGCTTCCCGCCCCACACGCTTGTCCGGGCAGAGACCGGTTTCTCCTCAAGTTTAGGACCTAAACTGCTCTGGGGTCGAGCTGACCGTTCATGGCCTGTATGTCCGGGCTTTGTGGACAGGCCTTGGAAAGACCTCCCACCTGTGCTGGAAACCATGGATGTTGGTGGGGTGTGGAGGTTGTGGGTCACAAAAGAGAAGAAAAAAGAGGAGGGCGGGTGGGCGGAGAAGAAATCCATGAGGACGGAGGGACTTGATGCACTGGGCTCCATAGGCCGAATGCGCTCCGATGACGCTTCCTGCTTGCACCCTGGATGTGGTATGTATGTATGTATGTATGTATGTATGTATGTATTCAGATGATATTTTCTTGAGTTGTCCACTTGAATACCCTGAATGTTTTTGTTGTTGTTTTTTGTTTAGTTCCATACAAAGATTCCTATTTATTCATATCTGATTTATTCATTTTTTATTTTACTTTAAAACCCGTATGGTTTTATGAACCGGTGTCTCCCCAATAATTGAGAGAGAGAGAGAGAGAGAGAGAGAGAGAGAGAGAGAGAGAGAGAGAAAAGATGAGATGATCCGTGAGTACTGCCTCATGTAGGTTTCAGCTCCTTGGCGGCAAAAGTGTTTTTGTGCCCTAACTGGTTTGGCTCAGTGGATGGAGCGTTGGCCTGCGGACTCGACGGGGGTGGGGGCGGGGGGGGGGGGTGGGGGCGCGGGGGGTGTGTGTGTCCCAGGTTCGATTCCGGTCAAGGGCATGTACCTTGGTTTCGGGCACATCCCCAGTAGGAGGTGTGCAGGAGGCAGCTAGCTGCTCGATGTTTCTCTCGTGGATGTTTCTATCCCTCTCCCTTCCTCTCTGTAAAACATCAATAAAATATTTAATAAAATATTTTTTTTATGTCTCCCGGGAAGGGAGAGAGGGAGAGAGGGAGAGAGGGAGAGAGGGAGAGAGGGAGGCAGGCAGGCGCCGGGATGTCTTGGGCCTGCGGGGGTGTGTGTGTGTGGGGGGGGGGGGGTGGGTAGTGGTGGTGTGCGACTCCGAGGAAGTCTTTCACTTTCGAATGGCCCGCTCGGCCCGCCCCCGTGTTTGTTCCGGCCATCCTCCGAGAAAAAGATTATCCTAGGCGCCCCCCCCCCCCGCCCCCGCGTTCGGTGGCGCCGTGCCGTCCCGGAGGGGGTTGGGGGTGGGGGCCCGGGACGCGATCGGCCCTCCGGGCGGGCGGCGGGACGCCCTTGCCGGCCCGAGATCCGGATCCGTCCCGCTGAGGTTCGCGCCGCTTGTCGGGAGCGACCTGGCGGCCGCTTTTATATCGTTTCTTCCTTGCGGAGCATCTAGGGAGGGGAAGCGGCTGCAGTGCCCGAGGCCAACTTCCAGGGTGCCGGCGGCGCTGTCGGGATCTTGCCGGCAGCGCCGGTCCGTCGGTACGCGGCCCGTTCTCCGGAGATTGGACCTGCAGCAATGCTGAAGGAGTGAGTGGCTGCCGCCTCTGGGGAGGTGGGCCGCTAGGGCGGGTCGACCAGCACTCTGTTACCCCTCCGCGGGGACCGACCGGGGCCGCCGCCGCGGGCGTAGCCGCAGAGGTTGGCTCGCGCCGCTCCGTCGGTGCCTGTCCGGTTCTCCGGAGATTGGACCTGCGGCGGGGCCATTGAAGGAGTGAGTGCCCGCCGCCGCCGCCGCGACGTGTGGCCCGGCACTCGCTGTCGCCCCTCCGCGGGGACCGACGGGGCCGCCGCCGCGGGCGTAGCCGGAGAGGGTGGCTTGCGCCGGGACGCCGTCCTGCCCGAGGCGCGCCCCCCACCTCCCGCTTCTATTGATTTCGGCGCGGGCGCGTGCCTGCGCGACGTGCCGGCCGACTGGTGCCGTGTGTCCGCGTCCGCTCCTGCGGGTTCGTCCGTCCTTCAGTCCGTCCGTCAGAGGCGCCTTCCGCGAAATTTTTCAAAGTCCCGATTCTGAGGCGGGAGCGCGCGCGCGTTCAGTGGTCGCCCGGGCTGCGCGGGCGGGCGTGTGCCCGAGTGTGCCGCGGTCACCGGGCTCGACTTTGTGGCCGTTATCCGAGTCGCGGAGCTCCGTAGGTGGGGGCCGGCACGGGCGGTGCGTGGAGGACGGCGGAGGGCGAGGCGGGTCGGTACGAGCGCACTCGTGGTCCCGGTCGTCAGATAACGTTTCTTCGTTTTTCCGCGAGCGGGCTTGCGCCGACGCCGTGGCCGGGCCTTCCACCGACACGGTGGTTCTAGGCGCCGGGCGGAATTTTTTCAAAGTCCCGACTCGGAAGCACGTTTGACCAGTCCGTTGCCCGCGCGTGCCAAGTGGTGAGGGAGGCCGTGGACGGCCCGGCCCTCTCCCTCTTGCTGCCGCCTGTCCGTGGCACGCTCTCTTTACTGGCTTTGGGGGGGTCGACCAGATAGCCCCGTCCAACCCCCCCCCCCCCCCCCCCGCCCTTCTTTGGTGGCGATGGGGTCCCGTGGGGTCTCCTGTGGCCGCGACTCGCTTCCGGGAGTCAGGCGTGACCTGTAGACAGAGGCCCCCGTCACCGGGGCACCGTCCGTGTTTTGCCTAAAGTTGGCATTTTGTACCACGAGATGACTGTGGACACGCTGTCCTCGGGTGATTGGACGACGGGGGGGTGTCCCCGGGAGGTTCTCGGCCGCGACCCGGAGCCTGACTCCCCCCCCCCCCACCCCCCCCCCCCCCGCCCCGTCCCGGCCGCACGAGCGAAAGCCGTACGCCTCGGGCCTGCGCGCGCCGGCTGCTGTACGTCTCGGGCCCCGTCCCCGCGGACCGTGGTCTTCCTCCTCCGCGTGAGAAGAGAGCGAAGGGCTTTACGTGGCGAGGCTGAAGCGCAGGCTCGTGCTCCGGACGGTTGTCCCCGCCACGTTTCCCTTCTTCTCGCCCCGTTTTTTGTTGCCGTCCGATCGATGTGGTGACGTCGCGCTCTCCCGGGCCGGGCCTAAGCCGCGCCAGCCGAGGGACGGACATTCCTTGGCGAATGAGACCGCTCTTCTCGCTCTGCCTGCGGGCCCCTCTCCTCTCTTCCCCGTCCGACGGCGGTGCGTGGAAGGGAAGGGGTGCGGAACCCGGCCCGACCTCGGTGTCATGCCCGTGGTCTCTCTGACGCAGCGGACACCCTCCGCTCGCCTTTCCCGGCTTGCGTTGTCGCGGGCGCCCCTCCTCGCAGCGGGGAGGGGGCGTCCCGTCGTCGCGCCGCACGCGCCTACCCCGTTGGGCGTGCGGTCGCTGTTTCGCCTTGGCCTTCGGCGGGTGCCCCTGGAGCGCTCCGGGCTGTCCTGCAGGTGCCTGAGGCCGAGCTGGTGGTGTCGTTTCCCGCTCCCCGCGAGCCCCCCGCCGGGCC
The DNA here is from genome assembly GCF_028538775.1 of Myotis yumanensis. Taxonomy (NCBI): domain Eukaryota; kingdom Metazoa; phylum Chordata; class Mammalia; order Chiroptera; family Vespertilionidae; genus Myotis; species Myotis yumanensis. Next base: position 303,148 of record NW_027223799.1, read on the forward strand.
GCCGCTGTCGGCGGTGCGCTGGAGGGGAGCCCCGGGGGAGTCTGGCCGGATAAGGGGAAGGCACGCCCGTCCCCCCTCGCGGGAGGGGGGGCCGGGCCCTCGCAACGGGTGCCGCGCGGGCGACCGCGACGGGGCCGAGTCAGCGGGTGCCGGCCGCTGGCTGACCGTGAGAGTTGATTTGTTTTTGCTGCCGCCTGTTCTTCCGTTATTTTAGTTTTTTTTTTTCTGTCTTGCGTCGTGCCGGTGTTCCCGACGCAACACCGCGGGCTCTCTCTTAGTTAAAACTGCGGACGAGGCCCCCGGTGAGGCAAGAGGACGAAGCCCAGAGGCGGCACGGGCTCGCTCCTCCCGCGCTCTCTCTCTCGAACGGCCCCTATAGCGAGCGCCTGTTGTGTCCACCCTGTGCTTGACCCTGTCCCGGTCGGGTCCTCCCCCGGGCCCCCCCATGTTCCCTCGGAAGTGTCTCCACGTGGCTCCGCGGGCCCGATGGGGTGTTTCTGCTGGGGTTGGGGGACGACGCGCCCTCGGTGAGAAAAGCCTTCTCTAGCGATCCGAGAGGGTGCCTTGGGGTACCGGACCCCCCAGCCGCCGCCCCTCCTCTGGAAGCGCATTCGGATAGCCGCCTCTGTGTTTGAGCGCTCGGGCCCCTCTCGCGCACCGGCTTTGTGAGGGGCCGAGCGGCGACGCAGCTTGTGCCTTACCGTGGCCCGCGCCTCCCCCCCCCCCCGAGTCGGGGGAGGGTCCCGCCGGGCCGGGGGGGCCGGCGTCCGTCGCGGGGAAAAACGCCGCGTTACGTGAGCGTGCATGCGCGCGGGTGCCGCGTGCGCATTCGGGCGCGCGGGGGATTCTCTCCCGTTGTGTGCCGAAGGGGTTTGGGGGGGGCCGCGGAGGCCTTTCCCGTCCCCCGGCGTTCCCGCTCCCGCGCCTCTCCGCACGCACCCGCCACACGGGTTCGCAGCCGACAGGTGTGCTGCGCGGGCACGGTCGGGGCCCGGCTTGTCCTCGGGGGGCGCTCCGCCCGGGATGCGAGTCCCCGTCCGGCTCGGACTGGGCAGATGAACGGATGGGCGGCTGGAGAAGGAGCCGCGGCGGCTCCCCTGTGGTTGCTGAGGGTCGCGTGTGAGGCCTTGGCCGCGCGGCGGGAGGAGGCTTTTGAGGTTTTGTGCGCTTGGGAGGATCGGCACGGCGTCCCGGGCGACGCGGGGCCGCCCTGTGTGTCTGTGGCGGTGGGATCCCCGCGTTTGTTTACCCGGTGGCCCGTGTCCGGGTCCGGTGCCCTTGCCTCGGTGCCTGCCCTCCGCCGTGCGCGCCCGGTTGAAAGAGGGGATTCTAGGTCCTCTCGGCCCCCGAGGGTCAAAGGCGGTGGTGGCCGCGGCCGGTGGGCGGCGGGGCCCGGAGCCCCCAGCGAGGTTGGTCGAAGGTTGTTTCTGGCGGAAGCCAGTCGGCGTTTCCCCGGGCCTCCGCGGGACCGACAATTGGGCCTTGGAGGGGCCCCCCCCGTCGGTGAGACCCCGCGTTTGTCGCGGTGTGGCGAACCGACTCGTTTCCCGGCCTCGTCCTTTCTCTCTCGTTCTTTCTCGCCCGGCGAACCGTGTCCTCAACTCACCTCGCCGGGTGGCCCCGGAGTCCCGCTCCGCCCACCCGTGCCGTCGCCGCCTCGCCTTCAACCACCCCCGCGCCTCGCTGCTGCCCGGGGGCGGTTGCCTCGTCTCCTCCGCGCCCGTCTGTCCGTCCCGTCCGCCCAGCCGACGCCGTCACGGGGGGCCGCACCCGCGGTCGCGTGTCACCTCCCGGGGCGGCCGCCGCCCCCGCTCCGTGCCCGCCGTCCGGGCGTCGTTGCGTGTGGGCGCGCG